>NW_020837984.1:8543534-9122643 GCF_003676395.1 Aethalodelphis obliquidens | reverse complement strand
ATTCTTTTCCATTATGGCTTATCACAGGATATTGAATATAGTTCCCCCATGCTATACAGTGGGGCCTTGTTTATCCATTCTCTATATAATAGTTTGCATCTCTAATCCCAAACTCCCAGTCCATCCCTCCCCCCTCCCCCCTCCCCCCCCCCCCCTCCCCCTTGGCAACCACAAATCTGTTCTCTGTGTCTGTGTGTCTGTTTCTGTTTTTTAGATAGGTTCATTTGTGTCATATTTTAGATTCCACATATAAGTGATATCATATGGTATTTGTCTTTCTCTTTCTGACTTACTTCCCTTAGTATGATAATCTCTAGGTCCATCCATGTTGTTGCAAATGGCATTATTCCATTCTTTTTTACGGCTGAGTAGTATTCCATTGTAAATATGTACCATATCTTCTTTATCCATTCATCTATTAATGGACATTTAGGTTGCTTCCACGTTTTGGCTATTGTAAATAGTGCTGCAGTGAACATTGGGGTGCATGTGTCTTTTCAAATTATAGTTTTCTCTGGATATGTGCAGGAGTGGCATTGCTGGATTATATGCCAACTCTATTTTTATTTTTTTGAGGAAACTCCATACTGTTTTCCATAGTGGCTGCACCAATTTACGTTCCTACCAACAGCAAACATAAATAATTTTAAAAGTAAATGCTGGTGGGCAGGCACCATCTCTTCTGACCATTCTTCTCAAGTGTCTGTGTTACTCCCTGTATAGATAGCTTTCAAGGTATGGGCCTTTGAAATGTCAGGGTCTCTAGAAATGCTATAAAGCATCTAACTACAAAGAGAAAACCTTGAGCTTTTTGTGTTATGACTGTGTGAAAGGTTTCACCTTCCTGAACAGATATAAGTATGAAATCTGGTGTTTCATTTGGTTAGAGTTTGGGTAAAATGCTCTATACTCAGAACAATGTCCTAAGCTACTTCCAATAATTGGTTAAGAATGTCCTAAAGAAATCTAAGAATTAGAATTTTTCAGAACTCTTGTTCCTTCTCTTTTAGGTGCAAGAAACAATACATTTCCTTGTTTTTTTAAGCTGTATAGGCTAACGATAATATAGAGAATTTTCTGATATACATTTGCAGGACTAGGTATAATGCAGCAAAATTCTTAAGTGAGAAGTTGTGTATACTGTACATTTAAAAAAAATCATCCTTTGTAGGAAATGTTCCTATAAGAAACTCAGTCCAATATTTTCCACAATTCTTTACCTTCAGGCAGAGCTAAAGTTCAGCAAGGCAGTTCTTTGGGACATTAACTTAGGACATCTATAAACCTCATTGTGAGACTAAAATATCACTGAAAATATTATTATATGGAGAAAAATGTGTAAATGGTGTTTGATATTCATGGGTTAAAAGAAATATTTGGGTAAACTACTTGGGGCTAATAGGTGGATCCTCCTTCCCATAGGGCATGCTGAGAACACTAAACCATCTTTAACGGTGATGATAGGGTATGCAAGTTTGAGATTAAAATTGAATTGTTCAGAACAATAGAGGAGAGGCAGTGTACTTGTTCCTTGTTATTTTTGGTGATTTGAAGATATATATACAAATTCTTTGATGCTCCTCCTTTGAAGAGGTGGTACTTACCATCTTCCCTCTTCTGTCTCCTTGAGTGTTGGCTGGACTTTGTGACTTGCTTCTTATGAATAGGCTATGGCATAAATGACAATGTGTGACTTCTGAGACTAGGTAACAAAAGACATTGTGACTTCCTTCTTGCACTTTCTCTTGGATCACTTGCTGTCGAGGAAGCTAGCTGCCGTGTCAAGAGGACATTCAAATAACGTTATGGAGCGGCCCACATGGCGAGGAACCGAGTCCTCTTTTGAGTGAGCCATCTTGGAAGTAGATCCTCCAACCCAGTCAAACCTTTATCTGATGACTGCCCAACTGACAGCTTAACTACAAAGTCATGAGAGACCCTGAGCTAGAACCACCTAGTTAAGCCTCTCCTCAATTCCTGACCCAAAGAAATTTTCAGACAATAAACACTGTTGTTTTAATCTGCTGAGTAATGTGTTATGCAGCAATCAATAACTAATACACTCTTCTGCCATTAAACACTTAGCCTTACCTCTAGATAAGTGTTGAACATATATTTTTTTGGATATTGCTTTGGAAAGATGCCAAATTGTTAGTCCATCTGGAATACACACATATTTCAGCCCTAACTATTCCCCAAATTTCTCTAAATTCGTATCTGCTAAGGGCCATAATCCTGCCAGCGTCCTTCTGAACTTCTGATCATTTTATTTTGCTTATTTATTCAATCAGAAAAAATATAGTTCTCATGACTGTGCTTGATGCTGTGGGAAGATAAAAATATGGGCAAAACATGGTCTCTCTTCATATGTGACACTATACCAGTAGAGATAGGTCTTGAGAAAGGCTATTTCCATTATGTAAGAACCAGAAGTGCAACTGTACTGAACTCATAACTCACTGGGCAAAGTAACATTCTGTCATCCAAATAAAGGGAACATAAGATCTTTTCAGATGTCTCTGAAGTAATTGCCAGACTTCAATTGGGGTTTCTTAAGATTAAGTTATGTGTATTCAGTTGTATATGCCACTTGGATATACTCTAAGAGCCTAAAATGCTTTATTTAGGAGCAGGGAATATCCACAAGTACTCTTTTAGACTTTGGGGTTTCAGGTATCAATAATATATATAATTATTAATTATGGGGACTTAGGTAACTAATTTTTTTCTTTTTAACTGAGATCATAAAAAACAAACAAAAACTATATCATCATTATTCCATTATTCCATAAACATTTTAATGCTTTTCTCTCTCCCAAAATTGAGGAAGGACATGAATTCAGAACAGAGGGCATTTCTTTAAACTGAATGAATTTAGCTCACTACATTACCTTATTTTTTTATTTTGCTCTGGGTCAATGAAAAGTGTGCTGACCAACACTCTCTGACCTGTAACACAGATTGGCAAACTACTGGCCCAGGGGCCAAATTTAGCCTTAAGCCTTTAACTGGGGCTTGAGCTAATAATGATTTACTTCTGTAAATGGTTACAATAAAAAAAGAAAAATGAGACAAAGACTGGTTGTTGTCCACAAGGCCTAAAATATTTACTATCTGGCCCTTACAGAAAAAGATGGCAAACCTCTTATCTATATCAGCCCGTAATTAGATCGCTTTAGAAAAGACTCTGATGCTGCTACAAACCATTGACATTACTATGGAGTGGTTATCACCACTGGGCTAGTGTCAAGGAAAGATTAGACTTGAGGCTACTTTGGTGTATTCCTTAAACTTCCACTGTCTCTGAAACCTTGGGCAAGTCACTGAATCTCAGTGAGCCCGTTACCTCATTTATAACTTGATAATGGTTGAGGTCACTTCCAAATCTAAAATTCTACTTCTAAGATACCACCAACCTTCTATGGTTTACCTTCCTTTAAATTCTGTTTCTCCTCTTCTTTTTTTTTAACCTATTTTATTGCAGGTTTTTTTCCCCAATTTTATTGAGATTTAATTGACATATAGCACTCTTTAAGTTTAAGGTGTATAGCATAATGATTTGACTTATATGCATCATGAAATGATTACACTAGTAAGTTTAGTGAACATCCAACATCTCATATTGATACAAAATTAAAGAAATAGAAAAAAAAAATATTTTCTTCTTGTGATGAGAACTCTTAGGATATATTCTCTTAACTTTCATATATAACATATAGCAGAGTTAATTTATTATGTTGTACATTATATCCCTAATACTTGTTTATCTTATAACTGGAAGTTTGTACCTTTCGACTGCCTTCATCCAATCCCCCCTCTCTCTACCCCCCACCTCTGGTAACCACAAATCTGATCTCTTTTTCTATGAGTTGGTTGGTTGGTTGGTTGGTTGGTTTTTGAAGTATAATTGACCTACAACATTATGTTATTTCCTGTCATACAACATACTGATCCACTATTTCTACATGTTACAAAATGATCACTATGGTAAGTCTAGATGCCATCTGTCACTACACAAAGATATTACGTAATTATTGACTATATTCCCCTCTCCGTACATTTCATATGCATGATATTTATTTTGCAACTGGAAGTTTGTACCTCTTAATCTCTCTTACCTCTTTCTGTCCTCCCCACAACTCCCTCCCCTCTGATAGCCACCTGTTTGTTCGCTGAATCTGTGACTCTGTTTCTGTTTTATGTTTATTCACTTGTTTTGTTTTTAGAGTCCACGTATAAGTAAAATCATACAGTATTTGTCTTTCTCTGCCTGACATATTTCACTTAGCATAATACCCTTTAGGTTCATCCATGTTGTTGTAGATGGCAAGATTCCATTCTTTTTTAATGCCTGAGTAATATTCCATTGTATATATATACCACATCTTCTTTATCCATTCATCTATTGTTGGGTATTTAGGTTGCTTCCATATCTTGGCCATTGTAAATAATGCTTCAATGAACATAGGGGTGCATATATCTTTACAAATTGATGTTTTTGTCTTCTTGGGATAAATTACCCAGGAGTAGAATTGCTGGATCATATGGTGGTTCTATTTTTAATTTTTTGAGAAACCTCCATACTGTTTTCCATAGTGGCTGCACTAATTTCCATTCCCAACAACAGTGCATGAGAGTTCTCTTTTCTCCACATCTTTACCAATGCTTGTTATTTGTTGTATTTTGATAATAGCCATTTTGACAAGTGTGAGGATTATCTCATTGTGGTTTTGATTTGCATTTCCCTGATGATTAGTGATGTTGAGCATCTTTTCATATGCCTGTTGGCCATCTGTGTGTCTTCTTTAGAAAGATGTCTATATAGGTCCTCTGCCCATTTTTTAATTGGGTTGTTTGTTTTTTTGATGTTGAATTGTATGAGTTCTTTGTGTATTTTTGGATATTAACCACTTATAGGATATAACACTTGCACATATTGTCTCTTATTCAGTAAGTGGCCTTCACTATACTGAAGCTTTTTAGTTGGATGTAGTTTTATTTGTTTATTTTTGCTTTCGATTCACTTCTGAGGAGACACATCTAAAAAACAATTACTAATACTGATGGCAAAGAGATTATTGCCTGTGTTTTCTACCAGAACTTTCATCACTTCAGGTCTTACATTTAAGTTTTCAATCCATTTTTAATTTATTTTTGTGCATGCTGTGAGAGAGTAGGCCAGTTGATTCTTTTGCATGTAGCTATCCAGTTTTCCCGACACCATTTATTGAATAGACTGTCTTTTTCTCCACTGTATACTCTTTTTTTTTTTTTTTTACTTTTTGGCCACACCACGCGGCATGTGGGATCTTAGTTCCCTGACCAGGGATCGAACCCACACCTCCTGCAGTGGAAGCGTGGAGTCTTAACTGCCAGACCACCAGGGAAGTCCCTCCATTGTATATTTTTGCCTCCTTCATTGTGTTAATTGACCATACAAGGATAGGTTCAGTTCTGGGCTCTCTATTCTGTTCCATTGATCTAAGTGTCTGTTTTTGTGCCATTACCATACTGCTTTGATTACTGTAGCTTTGTAGTGTAATTTGAAATCAGGGCACATGATACCTCCAGCTTAATTAAGATTATTTTGACTATTTGAGGTCTTTAGTGTTTCCATACAAATTTTAGAATTATTTGTTTTAGTTCTATGAAAACTGCCACTGTTATTTTGATAAGGATTGCACTGAATCTGTAGGTTGCTTTGGGTAGTATGGTCATTTTAACAATATTAATTCTTTCAATCCATGAGCATGATATATTTTCCATCTGTGTCATCTTCAGTTTCTTTCATCAGTATCTTACAGTTTTCTGAGTGCAGGTCTTTTACCTTCTTAGATAGATTTATTCTTAGGTATTTTATTCTTTTTGATGCAGTTGTAAATGGGATTGCTTTCTTCATTTCTCTTTGTGATAGTTCATTGTTACTGTATAGAAATGCAACAGATTTCTGTATATTAGTTTTGTATCCTGCAACTTTACCAAATTCATTAGTGTGTTCTAGTAGTTTTTTGGTGATCTCTTTAGGATTTTTCTGTATATACTATCATGTCATCTGCAAATCTGCAAGTCTAATAAAAGTGGAGAGGGCTTCCCTGGTGGTGCAGTGGTTGAGGGTCCGCCTGCTGATGCAGGGGACGCGGGTTCGTGCCCCGGTCCGGGAGGATCCCACATGCCGCGGAGCGGCTGGGCCCATGAGCCATGGCCGCTGAGCCTGTGCATCCGGAGCCTGTGCTCCGCAACGGGAGAGGCCACAACAGTGAGAGGCCTGTGTACTGCAAAAAAAAAAAAGTGAAGAGAGTGAGCATCTTTGTCTTGTTCCTGATCATAGAGGAAATACTTTTCAACTTTTCACCAATGAATATGATGTTAGCTGTAGGCTTGTCATATATGGATTTTATTAGATTGAGCTATGTTCCCTCTATACCCACTTTGTTGAGAAATTTTATCGTAAATGAATGTTGAATTTTGTCAGAAGCCTTTTCTGCATCTATTGAGATGGTTATGTAATTTTTATGCTTCAATTTGTTAAGGTGGTATATTACATTAGTTGATTTGTAGATATGAAACATCCTTGCATACCTAGGGTAAATCCAGCTTGATTATGGTGTATGATCCTTTTACTGTATGGTTGAGGATTTTTGCATCTATGTTCATGAGTGATATTGGCCTGTAATTGGCCTGTAATTTTCATTTTTTGTGTTATCTTTGTCTGATTTTGGTATCAGGGTGATGCTGGCTTTGTAGAATGAGTTTGGAAGCATTCCTTCCTCTGCAGTTTTTGGGAATATTTTGAAAGGGATGGCTGTTAACTCTTTTCTAAATATTTGGAAGAATTCACCTGTGAGGCCATCTGGTCCTGGACTTTTGTTTGTTGGGAGTTTTTAAAATTACTGACTAAATTGCATTACTGATAATTAGTCTGGTCATATTTCCTATTTCTTCCTGAATCTGTTTTGGGAGATTGTATATTTCTATGAATTTGTCCATTTCTTCTAGGGTTGTCCTTTTTATAGGCGTATAATTGCTCATAATAATCCCTTATGATTGTTTATAATTCTGTGGTGTTGGTTGTAACTTCTCCATTTCTGATTTTATTGATTTGAGTGTTCTCTCTTTTTTTCTTAATGAATCCGGCTAAAGGTTTATTGACTTTATCATTTAAAAAATACAGCTTAGTTTCATTGATCTTTTCCACTTTTTTTTAGCCTCTATTTCATTTATTTTTGCTCTGATCTTTATGAGTTCTTTTTCCTTCTACTAAGTTTGGGTTTTGTTTGTTCTTCTCTTTCTAATTCCTTTAGGTGAAAGGTTAAGTTTTTTATTTGAGTTTTTTTTCCTGTTTCCTGAGGTAGGCTTGTATCACTGTAAACTTCCCTTTGAGAACTGATTTTGCTGTGTCCCGTAGATTTTGGATCATTGTGTTTTTGTTTTCATTTGTTTTCATGATTTTTTTTTTTTTTTTTTTGCAGTACATGGGCGTCTCACTGTCGTGGCCTCTCCCATTGTGGAGCACAGGCTCCGGATGCACAGGCTCAGTGGCCATGGCTCTTGGGCCCAGCCGCTCCGCAGCATGTGGGATCTTCCTGGACCGGGGCACGAACCCACATCCCCTGTATCGGCAGGCGGACTCCCAACCACTGCGCCACCAGGATAGCCCCTTCAGGTTAGTTTTAAAATTTTCTTTTTTGGTTTCTTCAGTGATTCATTGGTTGTTTAGTAGTGTATTGTTTAGCTTCCATGTGTTTATTGTTTTTGTGTTTTTTGTTTTCTTGTAGTTGATTTCTAGTCTCAGAGCCTTGTGGTTGGAAAAGATGCTTGATATAATTTCAGTTTTCTTAAATTTATTGGTATTTGTTTTGTGGCCTAGCATGTGATCTATCCTGGAGAATGTTCCATGTGCACTTGAAAGAATGTGTATTCTGCTGCTTTTGGATGGAATGCTCTCTACATATACATAAGTCCATCTGATCTAATGTGTCACTTAAGGCTAGTGTTTACTTATTATTTTCTCTCTGGATGATCTACCTATTGATGTAAGTGAGGTGTTAAAGTCCCTTACTATTATTGTGTTACTGTCAATTTCTCCCTTTGTGTCTGTTAATATCTGCTTTATATATTTAGGTGCTCCTATGTTGGGTGCATATATATTTACCATCATTATATCTTCTTCTTGGATTGATCCCTTGATCATTATGCAACGTCTTTCTTTGTCTCTTGCTACAGTCTGTTTTAAAGTCTATTTTGTCTGATATACTTAGTACTTTCCTTTTTTGTCCATTTGCATGGAATACCTTTTTCCATCCCCCTACTTTTAGTCTGTGTGCATCTGTAGATCTGAAGTGAGTCTCTTGTAGGCAATGTATATATGGGTCTTGTTTTTGTATCCATTCAGCCACTCTCTATCTTTTGATTGGAGCATTTAGTTCATTTACATTTAAAGTAATTATTGACATATAGGTACTTATTGCTATTTTGTTAATTGAGAATTATTTTTGTAGTTCTTTTCTGTTCCTTTCTTCTCTTCCCTTGTGACTTAATGACTAACTTTAGTGTTATGTTTGGATTTCTTTCTCTTTTGTATGTGTATTTCTATTATAGATTTTTGGTTTGTAATTACCATGAGGTTTATATATAGTAATATATATGATAATTTTATATGCATATATAAAAAATATATATATGATTATTTTAGGTTGCTGATCTCTTTAGTTCAAACATATTTTAACAACCCTGCATTTTTACTCACCACCCCCACCCACATTTACTGTTTTTGACACCATATTTTACATCTTTTTGTTTTACATACCGTTAACTGCTTATTGTAGATATAGATGATTTTAGTACTTTTATCTTTTAAACTTTCTACTGGCTTTATAAGTGGTCATGTTACTACCTTTACTGTATAAATACCTTTACCAATGAGATTTTTCCTTTCATAATTTTCATAATTCTAGTTGTGACCTTTTTTTTGTCTTAAAGAAGTCCCTTTAACATTCTTGTACAGCTGGTTTGGTGTTGCTGAACTCTTTTAGCTTTTGCTTGTCTATAAAACTTTTGATCTTTCCTTCAAATCTGAATGAAAGCCTTGCTGGGTAGAGTAGTCTGATTGTAGGTTTTTCCCTTTCATCACTTTAAACATATTATGACATTCCCTTCCGGCCTGCTGCAGGGTTTCTGCTAAAAAGTCGGCTGATGGCCTTATGGGAATTTCTTATACGTAACTTGTTGCTTTTCCCTTACTGCTTTTAAGAGTCTCTCTTTATCTTTAATTTTTGCCATTTTAATTACAGTGTGCCCTGGCATCTTCCTCTTTGGTTGATCCTGCTTGGGCCACTGTGATTCCTGGACCTGGATGTCTGTTTCCTTTCCCAGTTTAGGGAAGTTTTCAGCTATTATGTTTTCAAATATGTTCTCTGCCACTTTCTCTCTCTCTTCTTCTTCTTCTGGGTCCTTTATAATGCAAATGTTAGTACACTTGATGTTGTCCTACAGGTATCTTAAACTATACTCATTTTTAAAAATTGTTTTCTTTTTTCTGTTCAGCTTGAGTGATTTCCATCATTCTGTCTTCCAGCTTGCTGATTTGTTCTTCTGTATTATCTAATGTTGATTCCTTCGATTGTATTTTTTATTTCAGTTATTTTATTCTTCAGCTCTGTTTCATTCTTTTTTATATTTTCTAACTCTTGTTAAAGTTCTTACTGTGTTCATCCATTCTTCTACCAAGATCTTAGAGCATCTTTATGATCATTACCTTGAACTCTTTATCAGGTAGATTGCCTATCTCTACTTCACTTAGTTCTTCTGGGGTTTTATCTTGTTCCTTTGTTTGGAACATATTTCTCTGTAGCCTCATTTTGCCTAACTCACTGTTTTTATTTCTGTGTTTCTGGTAGGTTGGTTATGTTTCCCAATCTTGGAGAAGTGGTCTTTTGTAGGAGACTGCCCTCTGGTTACTAGAGCTATATGCCCTAGGGGTGCCCCCAGTGTGGGTTGAGTGAGCCCTTCTATTGTAGCAGGCTGACTATTGTGGGCAGTCTGGTAGGCCTGGATGGCCCCCAGTTCAGTTGGTTTCCAGGCCTTGCCTTATGTGGAGGCTGCCAGCTGCTGGTGGACAGGGCAGGGTCCTAAGGCTGCTGGGTGTAGAGCTCCTGGGGATCCCAGGGCTAGTGCTGGCCCTCTAGTGGGCAGAGCCAGGTCCCAGGGTGGCTGACTCTGGGGCTTGCAGTGCCTGATCTAGTGTCAGCTTGCTGGGGGCAGGGCCAGTTCCTGACTTTACTGGCTGCAGGTTCTGGGGTGTCCCAAAGGTGGTGCTGGCCTGCTGGTGAGTGGGGCTAGATCCCAGAGCAGCTGGCTGAGGGGCCTAAGCTGTCTAGTTGTCAGCCTGCTGGTGGGCAGGGCTGGGGCCCAGGGAATCCCAGGGCTGGTACTGGCTCACTGGTGGGTGCAGCTAGTCCTGGGGTCTCTGGCTGCAGGACTCTAGGGGTCCAGGTGTTGGTGTTGGCCCACTAATGGGTGGTCCTGGGGCCCATGGGTCTCAAGGCTGGCGCCAGCCTGCAGATGAATGGGCTGGGTCCTGACACTGTAGGTTGCAGGGCTGCATTGGTCCTGGAGCTGGTGTTGACCTCTGGTGGGCAGGGCTGGGACCCAGGGCATCCCAGGGCTAGTGCCCTCTTACTGGTGGACAGGTTCAGATCCTGGGCCTAGTGCTGGCCCACTGATGGGCAGAACTGGGTTCTGACATCTCTAGCTGCAGGGCCGCAGGGGTCCTGGAGCTGCTGTTGGCCCACTGGTAGGTGGAACCAGGACCTGAGGTCACTGGCTGCAGTTCCCAGGGGTCCCTGAGATGGTGGGTGAGGTTGATCCTAGATCTAACTGGCAGTACAGGGCATCTGGGGGTTTAAGGGGTCCTAAGGAAGCCAGCCTGCTGGTGGGTGGGGGCAGGGCAGAGTCCTGAGGCTAATAGGCTAGAGGGAGGATTCCAAAATGGCACTTGCCAGCACCAGTTTCCACGTGGTAGAACCAGCTCCCCAAAATGGCTTCCACCAGTGTCTGTATCCCCAGGGTGAGCTCCAGTTGCCTCCTGCCTCTCTGGGAGCCTCTCCAAGATCAGCAAGCGGGTCTGACCCAGGATCCTTTCCAATGCCTGCTTCTGCCCTGGGTCTTGGAGCATGTGAGATTTTGTGTGCACCCTTTAAGAATGGAATTTCTTTTCTATAGCCCTCTGGCTTTCCTGAAATAAGCCGTGATGGCCTTTCAAAGCCAAATGTTCTAGGGGTTCATCTTCCCAGTGCAGGTCCCAGTGCAGGACCCCAGTGCAGAGCCCAATGTGAGGCTCAGTCCCCTCGTTCTTTGGGGACAACCTCTGCAGTTGTAATTATCCTCCCATTTGTGGGTTGCCTACCCCAGGGCTCTGGGTCTTTATACCACATCTCCACCCTTCCTACTTATCTCAATGTGGTTTCTTCTTTATATCTTTAATTATAGAAGATCTTTTCTGCTCATCTTCAGGTCTGTCTCATCAGTAGTTGCTCTGCAATTTTTATAATTTTGGTGTGCCTTTGGAAGGAGGTGAGATCAGGTGCCATCTTGGACACCAGAATCTTAGTCACAAGAAGGCTGTCAGAAGCAATGTGATTACAGGCTTCCTTGGCATATCCAAAAGGAGAGAGATTTTCAGTTTCTCCTCTTAAAATCAACAACTAATAAGATATTGACAAGCTTTCTTAGTTAATTTCCTCACAGGCTAAATTTCTTGGACATCTCTGTTCACTTGGACCAAAATGGCTCTTCAGAATGCAGTTGATTTACATAATAGGAAAATTCCAGAAACAGAAAACTATTATTTGCATTGGTAGACTCTAAGTGTAAAATATTCTTGGTAGGTGTGGTAATTAAGCAAAAGTAAGAAGTACCCATTTGTTCACTTCTAAAACATTTCAGATCATGGATAGATCTTAGATCTAGAACACTGATGACCTTCCAAAATTCAAAATAAGTAATTCTAAGGTTGGTATTATTTCAACTGAAAAATATAACCTTTTAGAGATATTAAGTATAGAATTATTACCCTGTTTGGTCAGAAGAAAGATACCTTAGACTTCAATTCAACATCTAATTATGATAGATGCAGCCTAATTTCAAGCTAAAATAAAGATATTTATTCTTGCTTAATTCTCCTAACCATAAATTTCTTCTGGAATAAAAGAAACATTTGAACATTAAAATGGTACTTTTAATATTTATCTTTTTTTTTTTTTTACAAAGAACCTTAACTTTACATGAAAGCACCAAAAATAGCATACTCATCTAAGGTCAAATATGTTATTTACTTATCAATTTGGTTTCTTTAAAAAATTCAGTTGTTAAAGAATTATGGCTTCCTGCAAGTAGTTAATAGGTTATAATATGTAGACAAACTTAGAACAGTTCAGGATAGAATGATTTTAAATAAAATTTAATACCTTATTGTCCTATGACCACTTATTTCTTTGGTAACACTTGCACTTTTTTTTCTGAAAAGGTGTCTGGAATTGACTGGACTAAAAGAATTTTATAGCTCGCCACACTTTGCCCCAAGGCAAGTTGGCAGGGAGCAGAGACTGGCTGTTAAGTCTCAGTAACCAGAGGAGCCTGGTGTTTCCTTGGCAAAGTAAATGTGGACCTAATTTCTGGCTCTAAGCAGGGAAGAGAAATAGAACAATGACCAATGATGGCTGTATGAATTTTCCTCTCCTTTAAAACTCCTTTTATAAAAAGTTACAGAAGTTTTCTACATAGAAAGACTAGTGCTAGCTAGTCCCTTCCTTGTGCTAGCTTGCTTTCTTCACTTAGATTTTCTTTTCCCTATATCTTACTTTGTAAGTATAATTATATCTTTTTTCATTGCCTTGGTATTCTATTAGATTATATAAGTGAGGACAGGACCACATTTTTAATATTTTTTTACTACCCCTCTTCCTTTATAATCTCCACATCCTAGGAACTTTATTTTATTTTATTTTATTTTTTGTGGTACGCGGGCCTCTCACTGTTGTGACCTCTCCCGTTGCGGAGCACAGGCTCTGGACGCGTAGGCTCAGCGGCCATGGCTCACAGGCCCAGCTGCTCCGCGGCATGTGGGATCTTCCCGGACCGGGGCACGAACCCGTGTCCCCTGCATCGGCAGGTGGACTCTCAACCACTGTACCACCAGGGAAGCCCCCTAGGAACTTTATCGATAGTCTTGAGCAACTTTTAAAAAATTATTCATTGCAAATCATTTGGGTAAACCTTCACCAGTTAAGACTGATTATATAATTCAATCTGAATTAATTATGAAATAATTAATACAATTTTATTCCTCTCATGAATATAACATTTATTTATCATGAACATTAATGAGAGAAATCTACTTTAATGTACACATAAGAGTGATCTGCATTGGCTTATGACTTGTTGAAATAGTTTCTTCTAAAGTGTTTGAGCACAACTCTTCTCTTAATTAGTTTAAATGTGAACACAGCTACTTTACTGAGCTCTTTGAGAACAAGAAGTGAGTACTTATCTCTGTGAACCTATCACTTAACAAGTCCTGGGATATAGTAGTTACTCAATAAATGCTTGTCAAATTAAATTTTATATGTAACTGAGTGACTAGCATTTGTTAAGAAAGAAAAACTTCTTCCTCATTCCTAGGAGAAATGGCACAGAGACTGTATTAGTTTGCTAGGGCTGCTGTAACAAAGTACCACAAACTGAGTGGCTTAAACAACAGAAATGTATTGTCTCACAGTTCCATAGGCTAGAAGTCTGAGATCGAGATATTGGCAAAGTTGGTTCCTTCTGCAATCTGTGAGGGAAGGATATATTCCTCTCCTTGGCTTGTAGATTGACTCTGTTCTCTATGTCTCTTCACATTATTTTCTATCTCTCTGTGTCTGTGTTCAAATATCCTCTTCTTCTAAGTGCTCCGGTCACAATGGATTAGGACCCACCCTACTGACTTCATTTTAACTTGATTAGCTCTGTAAAGACCCTATCTCCAAATAAGGTATTCTGAGGGACTAGGAGTTAGAACTTCAACATATAAATTTTAGGGGGTCACAATTCAATTCATAAGAAACACTGAAAGACTAGGGTCTGAATTAGTATTTGTATGGCATAACTGAATAAATGTGTTCATGCTCCAAAAAATACACTGGAATATAGTATCTAGGTCAGTGTCCAGTCTCTACCTTCAATAAGGTGCCTCTAGGGAAGTTTGCATTACAAAATATTAATCAGGTGAAAACAGCACTCAAAGGGTGAAACAGAGATATATCAGTGAGGATGCTTTGAACTGTGAGTAAAAGACATCTTCAATTTAAATAGATTTAAGCCATAAGGATATTTACTATTATACATGACAAGAAATCCTGAGGTAGACAGTCTATAAGACTATTTAATTCAGTGTCTGAAGAACCCTGTTTCTTTCCATTGTTTTCCTTGCCTAAGCATGTCAGCTTTGTACATAGCAAAAAGCTCTGCTAATGTTTAACAGATGGCTGCAGCAGGCCCGTACATTGTAACCCGACATGACAAAATAAAGGGCACAGAGGGAAGCTGTGATTTCCTTGTGTATTTTTTTAAAAAGTAGGAAAATATTTACCAGAAGTCTTCTAGCAAACTTTTCCTCATATGTCATTGCTCAGTACACCCATGTCTAAAACAGTTACCAGCAAGGAGAACAGAAAAATCATGACTGGCCTAGACTAGTCAGGATTTACCTCATGGGAATGGGCATGAGACCAATGTCTCCTGATGCACATGGACATGTAGAAAGGGGTGGGTACCTGAACAAAAGTAGGGCTCTTTCAATAAGAAGGGAAAATGGATATGGAGTAGACAGCCAACACTATCACATAAGTCAAACTTTGTACCTCCTTTTTCCCACACACAATCTAAAATAATATCCATACCTACTTGAGACACATTCATTATCTCTCCAGTGGGAGACATCCCAAAGTCTCAGCCAGCAACCACATCCAGCACCGAGGCCAGGAGCTCTCTGTCAGGTCTGGACATGGTTCCTTGTGAACCCATGGCTTAAAGTTTTCCACCTCAAACATTTTCAATATGAAATAATAGAGAAGGAACAAGATAAATATAATTGAAACTCTTATTTGGAAAGGAGAGAATGGAAATGACATTCAGTGGATATTGGCCCATAGCCCATATCATATCCTATTAGAAAGAAGAGAGGACTGCCCACCCTAGCAGTGATGAGTCCCTTGGTCGGCCAATATGGTAGTCTCTGATTCTGTTTTTTGGGATAACCCATTGCCTTCCATTGCCCTTAGTTCTGTTCTTTTGGGAACATCTTCCTTGTTCATTGTCTTCTATGGCTACATTTGAAACAGGTATTAGATAGTTTAGCACTTTTTGTTAGTGTGAGTTTGGGGTGCTGGGAGGGTGCCTAAGGAATTGAACTATCACAGAATTGCTCATTGCTGTGGATTGGCCAGGCTTAGAATTTCTTTGATAGTCAATTCCCTAAGAGACTTAGTGGATTCTGATTTCTTTTGGCTAATTCTACAAATCAGTAAATACGGTCAGAGAGTCCAACTAGACATAGTCTTTGGGTCTGAGCACTTCAGTCTTCTAGCCATAAACATCTCTCTGAGATCTGCCCATTCTCCTAGTTCACATTTTGATGACCTTTGTTGCTAGTGTAATTGAAAACAATGAATGTAGATAGAGAAGCCCCTTCTGTAAACCTATATTTGACATAAAACTAGGTGCCTTTGTCCAATGTAAGTTATTTAGCAGGACATCTATAGGAGAAACTTTGGCAACTAAGTTTATCTCCTACTACTGCCTCCCACGTCCTTCTCTGTTTTCAGCCTAAGCTTCCATTTTTGTTATACGTTTTTAGTGAAAACCATAAGACGTAGTCAACATTTACTGACATTCTCATTCTTACTACCATTTCTCCTAATACTAGACACTACTACAATACTTCAGTTGTTTTCAAATTCAAACAACAGAATATCCCAACTCAGATTATCTTAAACAGTGAGAATATTTGTTATTCAGATAATAAGAAGGCTGAAAATAGTGTTCCATCAGTTAAATGACATTATCAAGGCCTCGGATTTTTTTCCATTTTTCTGTTTTGTCATTTTAAGCATATCAACTTTGTTTTCAGGCTAGCTTCTCCCGTGGCTGCACCAGGTTCATGCAACCTATCCTACATAATGTCCAGTGGAAGAAGCTAGGCCCAGGTATTGGGTAGACAACTAAAATGTTCACTATAAATGTCTAGATAGAAGAGTGCTGATGGTTAACGCTAAGAAAGATAGCCAATGGGTACATCAGGTTAGAAACAAAGGTGGTAGGCAAAAGTGGTAGAGAATTGCATCTTTTAGAATACATTCAGCTGCAAATAACAGAAACCCAACTGAAAGTGGTGGCTTAAACAGTAGGAAAATTTACTGGTTCAGACAACTGGAAGTCCAGACGTAGACTGGGCTTCAGATATGGTTAAAACTCAGTTCAACAACATCACCAAGGACCCAGGATAACATCAGTTCTATCCTAAAGTGGTTTTCTCATATTCGTAGGGTGGTAGTAACAATTGAAGCTACATGCTTCTTTGTTTAAAAAAAAAAAAAGCCATCTCTTCTAATGACTCACTTATAAGCGAGGAAACTTTTCCTAGAAGCCTCCAAACAATCTTCTTAGCATGTCTTGTTGGCCTAGGAACAGTCATGTGCCTATTCCTAAACCAGTCTGTTTCTAAAGGAATGCCATGTGCTGATTGGTTTAAGCATTAGGTCCTAGACCAATTGTAGGCCAAAAAGGATCAGATTGTATTGATTGAGGCAGACTTATCAGGGCCTGCCTCACATGTCTAGGTCAGTTCCTTACACCAAATGGCTGATGCACGGCGTCAGGAGGTGGGATAGATGTTGAAGAGATTACCTCATTGTCTACTACACAAGTGGAAGCCAACATTAAGGGATACCCCAGGTCGCGTGGGGAAGGGATGCGGGCCACAGGGGCGAGCACACTCTGGGAACATGGCAGCAGCGAACCTCGCCCAGATCATTGACGTGGACATCGACTGCGACAGCGTCTTCAAGTATGTTCTGATTCGAGTCCATGCGGTGCTGCCCTCCGGGGCCCTGGCCAGGGAGAGCAAAGAGATCATGAGCGGCTACAAGTGGGCGGAGTACCACTCCGACATCTACAGACGAGGTATCAGGCGAGATGCAGAAGGGCTATGACTGCGAGTGCCTGGGACGTGGGTGCATCTCCCACCAGAGCCAGGGCAAGAAGGTCCACGTGTACGGCTACTCCATGGGTTACACGGTCGTGCCCAGCACTCCATCTCCACTGAGAAGATCAAAGCCAGGTACCCTGACTACGAGGTTACCTGGGCCGACGACGGCTACTGAGGCCCACCCAAGGCTGGCCGTCTCCAGCAGCCCACTGGAACTCTGCCCTCAAGGCCACCTCCCAAGGGGTTGGGCTGCACCCCCTAGCACCTTGCCGCCCTGGCCAAGCCTCAGTGCCTGGGGTTACCTCTCTAGGGAGAATTAAAAGCATCATCACCTCCACTGGTCCCTGAAAAAAAAAGAAAAAAAAAAATTAAGGGACAAAAGATAGATGGCAAAGTACAAGAATGAAACAGGGCAATTCAGAGCAGGGTGCTGGCTGGAGCATGTCTTTTCTATATGATCTGTCTGGACAGTTTGTCCACATAAGAAATAGAGGCTTCAATAACCAATATCTGACATTTTTATCTAATATTTCATTGTATGTATGATACAGCAGATACCTTTAATTATAATTCAGTTCATTAAATTCTTTTATAATTTCTCAAAAATTAAATTTCCTGTCAGCATCCTAAAAATGGCAATGTGACATATATGTGAGGAAGTACTAAAGTATTTTACAAAATTGAGAATTTTAAGATTTTATAATTTAAATTGTCAGTAACATTTATAGAGTTCAGTGTAAACATAGCTCTACACTAATCCCTGGAAGACTAAGCATTTTACATTAAATAAAATTTTTATTTATTAAGTCATTTTCAGTCAGACCTGTGATTACTAGGGGTGCATGTAGTGTTAAGACCATAGATGCAGAGCATGTGTAGGGATTCTAGAGTTTCATTTTAATCATCTTTGAAGATGTATAATTTTGTTTTTTAAGAAGTCAAGAAGCCCACAATAAAAGACATTTTATGTTTAAAATGTTTTTTTCATTACCCCAGCACCGTTGGGATTATTTCAGCATGACATTTATGTTACAGAATTAAGAAGAGGGGAGCATACTTCTTGAGTAAAACATGGGCTTCTACTATGGTGGTTCTGCCTTTGTTTTCAGTGTTATTTAAATCCAGGACGATGGAAGTGCTTTGGAGTGATTTTTCTAAAACTTAAATCTGCTCATGTTGCTCCTCTGCTTCAAACTCATCAGCAGCCACTCACAGCCCTCACGTTGGATCCCAGACTCCTTAGTTCAGCCACAAAGGCCATCAGGAGAGACCCCTACTTACCTTTCTATTTCCTTCTCTGACTCATCTCCCTAGTCCCAGTCCATATTCCAACTATACTGATGAACTATTTGCAGTTTCCCAAATCACCAAACTCTTCCATGCTTCTGCCAGGAGCACCTTTCATCCTCCTTTCCTCCTAATCAGCTCTCTTCTTTAGGATGCTCATCCAGGATCATCACTTCCCTCCTAGGAATACACGTCTCCCTGGGCTGATGTCTGCCATTGCACTACCTACAACATATTCTGTTGAGGATGTTTATTCTTTTTCCCCATTAGAAGACCATGTCACCTTCGCCTTTTTACCTCCCTCCAGAGCTTAATAAAATATTTGGCAGTTAATAGGCACTTAATAAGCATTTTTGGACTGGATGAATTTACTTTTTCTTACATTTGCTCGTAATTAAAATAGCTATCATTTGTTAAAAAGCTTTTACATGCAAGCACTGTAGTAGATGCTTTACATTTTTTATCTCGTTTAATTTTCACAGTTGTCATGTGAGTGGGAATCACTATCCTCGTTTTAATGGATGAGGAAATAGGCTTAGAGAAGTTCAGTAATTTATCTAAAATTAAGTAAGAGAGCTGGGATCAACCTCAAGTCTGTCAGGTTCCAGAACTCTGCTTTTTTTCTCCATGCAACACATTATGGAGATCCTCCCTAATACCTAAGGATGAGAGGGTGCCAATCTCACAGTTATTCCAAGCAGATATACAGACCGTAAGCAGTGTTCCAAGATAAGCAGGCATCATTCCCATGGCTTAGAGTTATCATCACCTTAAGAAAAGAATACTAATCAGAAGCTGGAAGTATGGGAAATAGGATTCCGATTTTCAGGAATCCAGATCCAGAGATAAATCACTCTCCAGACAAGTGAACTGGGTCTCAGTGTAAGGCTCCATCCCAGCAAGGAATTGGAATACTAAGGGGGGGGGGGGGAATTGAAGCCCAGAGATTGAAATGTAACCAAGTTGACAGGGTTAGGGACTAACATATGGCCACCCAGGGATCACCAGATACCAAGTCTATGACAACAAGGCTAATTCTTAAGTCCCACTTAAAATATGGTGAATCTTTTAGTATATTTTCCACCCTAGACCCATGAATTGAGCAATGATATGAGAGATATCGGCACAACCTATCTCCCTGGAGAGTCAGGCAATGAGTCAAAGGAAAAAAATGTGCTGAGCAGCTTCCTAGATGAGAATTTCTGTCAAACAGTTGCTAAATCAGTGTTTAGGAAGAGAAAAATAATTTCTAACTTGATCCTTCCTGAACTTAAAAAAATAAAGAGTCCTTAATTATAGTCTGTATTGACTTTTTTTTTTAAGTTTTTTATTTATTTTTTAGCTGAGTTGGGTCTTTGTTGCCGTGCGCGGCCTTCTCATTGCAGTGGCTTCTCTTGTTGTGGAGCACAGGCTTTAGGCGCACGGGCTTCAGTAGTTGTGGCATGCAGGCTCAGTAGTTGTGGCTTGTGGGCTCTAGAGTGCAGGCTCAGTAGTTGTGGCACATGGGCTTAGTTGCTCCGCGGCACGTGGGATCTTCCCGGACCAGGGCTCGAACCTGTGTCCCCTGCGTTGGCAGGCAGATTCTTAACCACTGCGCCACCAGGGAAGTCCTGCTTCTCTTTTTTTTTCTTTGCGGCACGCGGGCCTCTCACTGTTGTGCCCTCTCCCGTTGCGGAGCACAGGCTCCGGACGCGCAGGCTCAGCAGCCATGGCTCATGGGCCTAGCCGCTCATGGGCCTAGCCACTCCGTGGCATGTGGGATCCTCCCGGACCTGGGGCACGAACCCGTGTCCCCTGCATCGGCAGGTGGACTCTTAACCACTGCGCCACCAGGGAAGCCCCCGCTTTTCTTGATGGACTACTTTTCCTTTGTTTCTGCATTCCCTCACTTCTCTAACTGTTAACTTCTTGGGCCTGCTCTTTGGAACTTGGGGAAGGCTTAGGAGACTAAGGCTTTTTTTCTACAAATAATAAATGGGGGACACAGAGGGACATTTGTACCCAGGAAGGCCCCACAGAGTTTTTCTTGGTTTCAATACCCGCCTTTCTTTGATACTCCTCAATCCTGAGGGGAATGGGGCGGGACATGAAAGGGAATAAAGTTTTGGACAGAGAGGTTAATTATAAACTCAGTAGAGGAACTCAGTTTTAGGTGGATTCAGTTTCAACCTTTGTTGCTAGTCTAGCTCTGACTATTTGCTCAAGTTCTGATTACAAGTCTCTGTCTGATTTTCTAAGACCTGTTTGTGCTTCAGCTTGGTTAACTGAGTTTCTGCCTTGCTTCCTTGTGGCTGGTGTCTGACTTAGTATCCTCAACAACCAGAGTCCTGTTTTATTATCCATCTCTACTATCAACCCTTTTCAGGGACTGGAGTCTGTCCCTGAACACCAGCCAGGTGGCTAAAGTTACTTGCTGATGAGCATCCCTGATGCAAACTCTCTGCCTACTAGAACTTCCAAACTTCTTTCCTCTGGGTGCCCTATTTTCTCCCTTTTAGGGTACCCTACTCTGAGTATCAGAACCCAAATGATACCGACTATTTGAATTTATCTATTGCTATAGCCTGTAGATATCATGCTGCTCTATACTTTACCCCAGCACCTTGAGAGAGGACTATCTACTCCCAACCTCTCCTGTCAGGCTGTACCTCATCTGGTGGATAGTTCTAATTCTAGGAGCTGGTGACTCAGAGGCGGCTCCATTAAGAAGCAGTTAAACTCTGTATCTAGAATTTACTTTGTCTTTAGTTAATGGAGCTTCCTAGACTTCTAGCACTTGATGGAAATGAAGCAGTCTAGAAATTTTGAGGTTAAACATTATTTTAGAGTGGAAATATTATCGAGTGGGAACATGAATAGAACAGCAATATCAGGTCACGTTATGCATTTTTTGAAGTAATTTTTTAAAAATTTTAAAATTGGGACTCTATGTGGAAGACTTCAGTTGCTTCCAAACGTTAATATCTTGGGACTTGATGTAATCCTATTCACATATGATTCACATTATTCAGTTTAAAGGGAAGGAAGAGTAACCATTTTCTTCAAATGAGAAACATAACTCAAAGGAAAAAATTTCCAAACACATGAAAATTAATTTGCATATTCTTTGGAGATAGGAAGAATTTATTTTAATTAATTTCAGCATCCTTCAACAATGAACACACAAGGAAAAATATTCTTTCTTGACTGTGAAACAATATGACAGGCTCCAGCCTCATTTTCTCTGCCTCTGCCACCTTGGCTTCCCACCAGCTGGGTTCAGGTTTTCTACTGGCAGGTGTGGTCCCATCATATCCCAGAGTGCTCAAGCCTGCAGGCTGGATATTCTAAAGAACCTCAGCATACAATGGCCTCTCCTTCACTAAGCTCAGTGTCATATCACCACCCTTGGGCCAATAGCCCTTCCTGCATATTCTTCCAACAAACATCTAATATGCTGGTTCTGAGCCAGGCACTGGGCAGAGGCAGATCCATGTTTTGTGTGATCTGAAGCTTATATAATTTGGAGACCCTCTTTAAGAAAAAGAGAATTAAATTACAAACCAAAAGCAGGTATGAAAATGAATAGAGAAAGGAAATCATGACAAATTTAAGTTTTTAAAAGCTGATAAATTCCACGAAAATCACAAAATCTATAAAAACAGTATTTTTTAACTTATCGTCTGACAAAACTCTCTAATACTTTCCCCCTATTTTTGTCTGTACAATCCTTGATAATTTCTTCATATAACAATAATTTTTGTGAAAATTATTTCTATAGAAATACATTTTTCTATAGAAATAATGGAGAGACCTCTTGCATGGTTGATCAAAAATAATTTTTTAAATTAAAAGTTTAGAAAAATTTCTTTCAGTCTCACTACTTATTATTAGTAATGTCATGTAAGTTTTTAAGATTTAGGAAAACTTCTATCAAGTTTTCTTCATATCTAAGCAGTAAGACTTGAGGAATTTCAACTCTTCTAGTACAGGGGCTAATCTTAATACTCTGAAGTGTCATTGATGTCCTCATTGTAGTGGTGTCTTATGAGTTTTTTTTTTATTAAAGTATAGTTGATGTACAATAGTTACAGGTGTACAATATAGTGATTCACAGTTTTTAAAGGTTATATACTACATTTATAGTTATTATAAAATATTGTCTCTATTCCCCATGTTGTATAATATATCCTTATAGCTTATTTTACACCTAATATTTTGTACCTGTTAAACCCCTAACCTTATGTTACCCCTCCCCCCTCCCTCTCCCCACTGGTAACCACTAGTTTGTTCTCTATATCTGTGACGCTGCTTCTTTTCTGTTATATTCACTAGCTTGTTGTATTTTTAAATTCCACATATAAGTAATATCATACAGTATTTGTCTTTCTCTGCCTGACTTATTTCACTTAGCATAATGCCCTCCAAGTTCATCCATGCTGCTGCAAATGGAAACATTTCATATATATCATATATATATGCATATATATATATTCATCTGTTGATGGACACTTAGGTTGCTTCCATATCTCGACAGTTGTAAATAATGCTGCTATGAACATTGGATTGCATATATCTTTTCTTTTTTTTTTTTTTGCGGTACACGCGCCTCTCACTGTTGTGGCCTCTCCCGTTGCGGAGCACAGGCTCTGGACGCGCAGGCTCAGCGGCCATGGCTCACGGGCCTAGCCGCTCCGCGGCATGTGGGATCTTCCCGGACCGGGGCACGAACCTGTGTCCCCTGCATCAGCAGGCGGACTCTCAACCACTGCGCCACCAGGGAAGCCCTACATATATTTTTTCGAATTAGTGTTTTGGGGGGTTTTTTTTGGATATATACCCAGGGATGGAATTTCTGGGTCATATGGTAGTTCTATTTTTAGTTTTTAATAAACCGCCATACTGCTTTCCACAGTGTCTGCACCAAATTACATTCCTACCAACAGTGTACAAGGGTTCCCTTTTCTCCACATCCTCACCAACATCTGTTATTTGTGTTCTTTTTGATGATAGTCACTCTGACAGGTGTGAGGTGATATCTCATTGTGGTTTTGATTTGCATTTCCCTGATGATAGCGTTGTTGAGCATCTTTTCATGTGCCTGTTGGCGATATGCATTTCCTCTTTGGAAAAATGCCTATCCAGTTATTCTGTCCATTTTTTAATTGGGTTGTTTGTTTTTTTGATGTTGAGTTATATGAGCTGTTTGTATATGTTGGATATTAACCCCTTATCAGCCATATCACTTGCAAATATTTCCTCCCATCTTATGAGTTTTATAGTATCTTTATTGATTCAGTATTTTATATCAAATCAGCAAACAATTTAAATCTTTTGTCAGTGTATTTATGTGCTAATACTTTGAGATACATAAAATACTGCATAGCAATTTGTGGGACTTCCCTGGCAGTCCAGTGGTTAAGACTTCACCTTCCAATGCAGGGGGTACGGGTTCGATCCCTGGTCAGGGAGCTAAGATCCCACATGCCTTGCAGCCAAAAAACCAAAACAACAAACAGAAGCAATGTTGTAACAAATTCAGTAAAAACTTTAAAAATAGTCCACATCAAAAAAAAAAATACTGCATAGCAATTTGTAATACTGCTACAGGTTTGTTCCCCATGAACACAGGGATAATGATAAATTCTATTTCGCCTGATTCTCATTAAAATGGGAGAAAGTGTATAGTGTAGACACAGACCTACTGGAGAATGGACTTGAGGACACGGGAGGGGAAAGGGTAAGCTGGGACAAAGTGAGAGAGTGGCATGGACATATATACACTACCAAATGTAAAACCGATAGCTAGTGGGAAGCAACTGCATAGCACAGGGAGATCAGCTAGGTGCTTTGTCACCACCTAGAGGGGTGGGATAGGGAGGGTGGGAGGGAGGGAGATGCAAGAGGGAAGAGATATGGGGATATATGTATATATATAGCTGATTCACTTTATAAAGCAGAAACTAACACACCATTGTAAAGCAATTATACTCCATTAAAGATGTTAAAAAATAATAATAAGTATACAAGTGACATTGTCAAGTTCATTTGTACAGAAGAGAACTTCTATTTTGTTTAACATTGATTAGAATTAAATCCTCCACTTGTAATTATACACATTTAATGACTATAAGAATTCCCCCAGACTAGCTTCTGTTTTCATATATTTCAAATCTAGTTTCACCTCCACTATCTGTATACCTCTGTGCTGACCACTTTGGGACCTGTTCACATCATGATACAACCTCTGGCCCCTTCACCTTAGGGCCATGACACACCTTAGGTCCATGATGTCATGGATGAGTTAGGGATATTCCTGGGAGCCACTCCTACATTGAGATGGCTAGCAAAATCTTAACTGTACTCAGAAGTGACTATAAACCACGTGAACATTCCCATTAAACCCAGCCAGATGTATTTCCAATTCAACTTTCCCTTAGTTGAATCTACTTGCAGCTACTCTAGCACTATACCATAAGAGAAAGTATGAGAAGCTCTGGTGGGGGTACTTTTACTTTGGTTGTAATTGCAGGTAGAATACCTTACTTGTGCAAAGTTTGCAAAAGTATTTGACCATGTGAGCACATTGCTAGAGCCCTCCTAGGCCTCTATAAGTAAAGGGTCCCAAAGCTTAAACTTCATTAGCTTCACAGAGAATTTACTGCTGTCAGTAGAGAAAAAACTGTTAAACAGTCCTGTCCCATTTTTTTTCTGGGGGTAGAGGGATGCATGAGATAATACAGACAAGGATATAAGCTTCCATATTCTGTGACTTGTCCTTGCATCAACCCTAATGGGACACAGTGTCCCAATGCCAACTGCTGGGCTCCTGTATCATACCCAGATTGGCACTTCTTTCCCACCACATCCTCTCTCCCCCACCTCCACCCTGTGCTCTTTGTTTTTATTTTGTTATTTTTTTTTTGTCTTTGCTTTGTCTATTTTTTGTGGTGGTTCTTGTCTGAAGATCTGTGTTTAGGATCTGAGTGGCCAGAATTACAGGCACACTCTACAGACAGATGTGTGTGATACTGAAATCTGGCAATGTCAGGAGCAGAAGGCATATGGCTGGACAGGCAAAGAAAGAAATGAGATTTGAAAATGTGAGGGTAGCCGAGGCAGGTAAAATTTGTATGTACCGTAATTATCATTTTCGAAAACCATTTGCAGAATTAGTATAACAAAAAGTAATAACAAAAAGAAAGCAGGGTATTTCTTTTCTTTTTTAAAAAAATTAGTTGCACAACTGAACTGTGCAGTTTGTTTCTCTTGGTAAAAATAGAAATGTCCTTCTGATAATATTCATGCTGATCATAATGAATAATGACACAAGTGAATAAAATAGGACTATATCTGTATTTAGCATTAGAAAAAAGGGAGTCCTTAAGAGAGCTCCGGGAGAAACCCTGAAGATGTAGTCCAAGTTGTGGCTGCAAGCAGTTTTCACAGGCCTCCCACTACTGCTAAGTCTGTTAAGTACAGAACCATATGTTTCTCTAAAGTGTAAAAGTATAAGTTGGAAATTTTACTGAGGAAATTCTCCTGTTTCCCATGACATGTGTTGATCAGACTTCTTATTGGCAAGTGCATTGGCTAATGTCCTGCAAGTCATACCCATTAATGATGTATTGCTCATTTCTGCTTTTTGTAATACTTGCCTGTACTGGAACATCATGGTCCAACTTGTTTGTACATGTGTCTGGAAGGGCTGTGTAATTATTCTGGTTATAAAGTGTTGCAACAAACATCTGCAGATATGCTAGATATTATGAGTTCTATCTAAGGTTAAAAGAGAAAGAGCTAATGATATTGGCCCCCAAGTGTACTAATCATATTGACTTAGTATTTTGGTTCCATAGTCTGGAATTACTTATATTTACCATCATTTTAATTGACAGAAGTTGGATCATGGTTGGTCCTCAAGTTTATCTCCAATTTTAGGTAATGCTGCTCTGATGTATTATTGTTATAAATATATCTTTTAAAGAAGTCTGTTGTGTAACAGCCAATGAAAATAAGTCACACATTTGATTTTCACAATTTCAGTGTCCTTTATTAAGGTGATCTTTTAAAATAAGTCAAAATTACTTTGGTCTAATATAAAAACAAATCCTCTCCAATCAACACGTTTTTCATCTTTTTTTTTTGTCCAGTTGTTTTACCAATAGGACTAGGTAAAAGAACTTCTCATTCTATTTTTCTACTCTACTTGCTTAAACACACTTTGCTAGTGGTGTGAGAATCCAGGTGGCCCTGAGCAATATTACAAAGTAGGTAATGTTTGTCTTGGATGCCTGCCTCTGTTCCTGAAGTCACCCTTGCCCTTAGGGCCCCATCTCAGGCACTCTATTCTAAAATTTCCCTTTCAATTCCTAGTATCTCTTTCTGTAAGATCATGGGTATCATATTTTCTTTCCCTCATTTAAATTTACCTGTTCTGTGTTGATTTTCCTTAAGATCCCAGGATACACTAGTTCGTGTAATTTCTTAAAAAGTCACTGCAGATGTACTCATAGGAGAGAGCTAGAGTAATCGTGAATCAAGAAACATAAGAATCTACTAGAAATGATGCCCTTTCTTCGTTTATATTGTGTTGATCGTTCACTCATTTGACACACATATTGAGCACTTATTATGTGCCAGAAATTGTTCTAGGCACTTGAAATACATCAAGTACCAAAAGATAAAATTCCCTGTGCTTATGTGCTCACATTTGTATAGTTTTATATCTCTTGAGAGTATGAATCATGCTTTTTCATATGGTAAGTCATAACATCAGTGCATGCAATTTGGATTTTTTTTCATACTGTTTCCTCTGATCGTGCTTTATGTCATGTCTGTACTACTTGATGAAACACAATTCAGTGTCTTAGATGTGGTCATTGAAGTGGCTGATCAGTGACAGACTTGTTTCTCACCTTATTGAAAACAAAATGAGGGGCTGACAGGTTAAAGTTCACCATTTTCATAGAAGAGGGGATGCAGATCACGGTCTAATGAGGCTGTACTCAACACATATATTTGGTACCAGCCATATCATGAGCAAATCCTAGCCATTAAAATTCCTGGCTTAAATTTTCCTGAAGGTTTGGATTAAAATGCTTACATAGGTGCCTTCTTCAAAACTGTATAGAGCCATCAACCTAAATACAGTCCATAATGGGACTGAATTTTTTAATTCAAATATTCATTTTCTGCTTAACTGATTATCACATAGAGAAAAACATGAAATGGGAACATAAAAATTTAGAATAAGGGATTTGTCTGTGGAAAACATATACCTTTTAAAAAAGCATTTAGCTAAAGCCAGGTCAGTGTGATTAATCTTGCTTTCAGAACATGAAGCTGTGCTACCAAATGTGTGCTCTGTTTTTCCTAATCAAAATGTATATATTGTTACCATGATAATTCTGTCTTGATGTATTTTTTAAATGACTTTAGCTTGCTACACAATCATATAAAACTCAACTCCCCCCCTAAAAAAAACAACCCAGTGTTAAACAGTTCAAGTTTCTCCCTATGACCTAAATTAAAACCTGTAAGGTTCAAATTAGGAGACAGGAAATGAATCAAAGAAGATACCATGGTTTTTTTGCGTCAGTTAAGTCGAAGTGTGCTTGCATCTGGAAGATGCCTAACTTTAAGCTTAAAAAAAAAGGAGAACAGAGGAATATGATAAACCTTTCCTAAAATATAGCACTCTAAGAAAAAAAATTCTCTGCAGGAGTGTTGCATTAAGAACTTTATAAATATTGAAATAGAAGAGTAAATGTATATAATGTAATATTTATGGATTCTTAATTTAAATGCCAGTTTAGTATCCTTTCAAAATACTGACTAAAAAATGGCCCTCTACCCTTCTTCAATAATGAATGAGCTTAACTCTCCACACAAGTGAGATGGAGGCAATGAATGTGGACTCAAGCCAAGTAGTCAGCCTAGGTGTGTACAAAAAGCAGAGGGGGAGAAAAGGAGGAAGGAGAAAATAATTCCTCTGGTATAGGAAAGAACCTGTGAGGGAAAAGAGAGAAATTCTCTCCTCTGTGGCTAAGAAACACATTTTTGCTAACTTTGAATAGGAAAAATAAGAATATATTTAAATATTCTTCTTATGAATGAGAAAAAACCCAACTCAGTGAAATTGAAGAGCAAATCTGATGGAGAAATAGTTTTTTAAGAACTATTTTTAAATGTTTAAAGGGGATAGTTTCATTTACTTCACAATAATTAGCACTTATTGAACCTCATATGCTAAGCACAGCCAAAATCTTTTTATACACTGTCTCCTTTCATCTTTACAACTTTGTGAGGTAGCATAATTATGTTCATGGTCTATATTAAGAAACTGAGGCTTTCAGGGGTGAAGAAACCCATCCAAAGCATCAGGATTCACACATAGGTTTGCTTATTTTAAAGCCTATATCCTAAACACATCAGTTCCTTGTACAATTTCAGTACTGAGATTTAATTCAGGTACTGAAATACGGTTGTATTCATGACTCGTGATTTTCAGTTTATAAGAATACAAGAATCTTAAAATATCTGTTTGCTAATAACATTTATGTTGAGTGAAATGGGTCTAACTTTTGAGTTACTTGTTATTTCACTGTCTTTCCTTATTGCAGCAAGATCTTTCTCTGGGCTTCCCTCTAGAAGCTGCATATTTTTTAAAAAGATAGTTTTTTTTCATAAGTTCAGAGTTTTAAAAAATCATCTTTCAAGAGTCATCTTTCACATGTTCATCACTTACATTTTCAATCTATACAATTAGTATTATAGAAAGAATCAGAACTTTTCTGAACCCACATTTTCTTATGCCCAAATTCTGCTATCAAATGCAGGTACATTTCATAATTGTCAAAAGGAATTTCATATACCAGCTGACCTAAGACATTATTTAATCCTGAACCAAAGTTTGTCTTTGGAAAACCTCCATCTTTCTTTGAGTGCCTTTCTACTTGCTTCGGAGATCCTTTCCTGGGACCTTGCTGCTGACCCCTGGCTGCTCAGAGCACCTTGGTGACAACCCACTCTGCCTTGATGCTTCCTCACTTCAGCCTTGAAGGATGACTTAATATTCAGAAGAGGGCAAGAAAACTTTGTGGGCTAACTACCCAATTCTCTCTGCATTCCCCAGTCATCTTTTTGCTCAGGCGCGTGTGCGTGTGCACACACACTCACACATACACACACATCATGCCGTAGGTTGCGTGTGGATTATTGACTGCTTTGGGTTCATTGCTAAAGTGGATCAGGGTATGCCATCTTAAAAATATGCTACTTTGGTATAAAGATTATTTTGAGCTGAAGATATTTGAGATTCGACAAATGCAGGGGTGGGGGGAATCTTCTTGGAGCTTCCCTTATCTTAATACAAGCAGCAATTTCTGGGAAATAGGCTGCCATAAATTCCTCTTCAGGGTGGATCTACTCCCATGAGGGAGAATATGAATTAAACCATCTCCAAGGGAGTTTTGTGGCTCTCTAGGAGCAGGAAAGACCATTTATACTCCTATAAATAAACATCACAAACTCTCTTATCTCCTGTTTTTTCTCCTAAAAACCCATTCACCTTTCAAGAAAATAATTTGTTTTTTCCCCTCTCCCCTTCACCTATTAAGGAAGTATATAAGCCCCAAATTCTAACTACCCTCCTGAGTTCCTCATCACGGAGAATTCCCATGTGTGTGAGTGTTACACACATAAATAAACTCTGGGTTTTTCTTCCTGTTAATTTGTCTATCGTCAGTTTAATTTGCCAGGGCCCAGAGACTAAACAAGAGGGTAGAGGAAGAGTTTTTTCCTCCCTTACAGTGCCCACCTTTAGTCCCAAGAGCTGTGCCTGGGGGAGGGAGGGCAGGATCCCGAGGCCGACTTGCAGTGTCTCCTCAACAGGATATGGGTAATGGCAGTTTCACTTACCAGAACCATAATTCATGTCAGGGACCTGCCACTGGTCCCAAGAAGGTTCCCTAGTTCCCCCAAGTGGAGCAGTTGCTCCCTCCTCCATTCCCCTGTTTTATCTTATACCTACGTCCGCTGTTATACTTTCCCCACAGATTGTTTTGTTCCTGTTGTTTACATGTCTGTCTGCCTCCCAAGAAGGCTATGTTTGTTTCTTGAGGACAGAGACTGTCTTACTTACTGCTGTTTTCCTAGAACCTACCATAGTAATTGTGCAGTGCCTAGAGTGAGCACTCAGTAATAATGCTGAATGAATGAGTGAGTGAAATGACAGACTACCACCAGAGTACCTTTCAAACATGAATGAAGTAGGGACTTCCCTGGCAGTCCAGCAAATAAGACCCCGTGCTTCCATTGCAGGGGGTGTGGGTTCAATCCCTGGTCGCGGAACTAAGATCCCGCATGCCCCAGGGTGTGGTCAAAAATTTTTTTAAAAAAATGAATGAAATAAGCTCAAAATAGATTAAAGACCTAAATGTAAGGCCAGAAACTATCAAGCTCTTAGAGGAAAACATAGGCAGAACACTCTATGACATAAATCACAGCAAGATCCTTTTTGACCCACCTCCTAGAGAAATGGAAATAAAAACAAAAATAAACAAATGGGACCTAATGAAACTTCAAAGCTTTTGCACAGCAAAGGAAACCATAAACAAGACCCTAAAACATAAGACCCTAAACCATAAACAAAACCATAAAAGACAACCCTCAGAATGGGAGAAAATATTTGCAAATGAAGCAACTGACAAAGGATTAATCTCCAAAATTTACAAGCAGCTCATGCAGCTCAATAACAAAAAAAACAAACAACCCAATCCAAAAATGGGCAGAAGACCTAAATAGACATTTCTCCAAAGAAGACATACAGACTGCCAACAAACACATGAAAGAATGCTCAACATCATTAATCATTAGAGAAATGCAAATCAAAACTACAACGAGATATTATCTCACACCAGTCAGAATGGCCATCATCAAAAAATCTAGAAACAATAAATGCTGGAGAGGGTGTGGAGAAAAGGGAACACTCTTGCACTGCTGGTGGGAATGTAAATTGATACAACCGCTATGGAGAACAGTATGGAGGTTCCTTAAAAAACTACAAATAGAACTACCATATGACCCAGCAATCCCACTACTGGGCATATACCCTGAGAAAACCATAATTCAAAAAGAGTCATGTACCAAAATGTTCATTGCAGCTCTATTTACAATAGCCAGGAGATGGAAACAACCTAAGTGTCCATCATCGGATGAATGGATAAAGAAGATGTGGCACATATATACAATGAATATTACTCAGCCATAAAAGGAAACGAAATTGAGCTATTTGTAATGAGGTGGATGGACCTAGAGTCTGTCATACAGAGTGATGTAAGTCAGAAAGAGAAAGACAAATACCGTATGCTAACACATATATATGGAATTTAAGAAAAAAAATGTCATGAAGAACCTAGGGGTAAGACAGGAATAAAGACACAGACCTACTAGAGAATGGACTTGAGGATATGGGGAGGGGGAAGGGTAAGCTGTGACAAAGTGAGAGAGTGGCATGGACATATATACACTACCAAATGTAAAATAGATAGCTAGTGGGAAACAGCTGCATGGCACAGGGAGATCAGCTCGGTGCTTTGTGACCACCTATAGGGGTGGGATAGGGAGGGTGGGAGGGAGGGAGACAAAAGAGGGAAGAGATATGGGAACATATGTACACGTATAACTGATTCACTTTGTTATAAAGCAGAAACTAACACACGACTGTAAAGCAATTATACTCCAATAAAGATGTAAAAAAAATGAATGAAATAAACAACAAGAGGGTTTCTACTACTACAGGGGAAAGTTAAAGGTACCATCCCCTTGGACATTGCGTTATCTTCTCTCCACCACTTGGGCATGCCTGGGATCAATTGGCATGGTGATACTTGCAGCATGATGCCATTAGTAGTAACACTACCCCTATTAAATGGAAAATCTTGGGTGGGAAGGAAGAGGAGATTGGCCAGCTTTTGGCTAATGAGTAAAGTATCTTGCAGAGTACTTGGCATATAGTAGGCCATTAAATGTACCTTTCTATCCTTTCTTCTCTTTGTCTTCCCAAGTCACCCCACATCTGTCCCATTCCAACATTTCTCGGTTCACATCTTTGGCCTATGTGACATATGCAGCATGGACAGGCATGTGTGATGGTGAATATGCCCAGCAAATACCAACTTGGCACTTTAAGCATGGAAATGATGTAGGAAAGAAACAGTGGGCTCTTACCGTGCTCCTCAGGGGTGTAGCTTTGAAGTAATAATACAGGGGGCAAATAGCACTAAGTAAGCTGAACAGCTTAAAGAGCAATAAACTTTTTTCAAACTAATTCTACAACAGACCTGATTCTTCAATTTTTCATTGTTGGCTCAATTCCAGCTGTGAGTAGAGATCCCATCTTTTTCTGAAGTGGTTTTCTTTGTGGAGGAAAAAATGTAAGATGACTACTTGGCCTAGTTTTCAGGTACCACATGTTGTTTGGGTTTTGTTTTGTTTTATTTTGTTCTTTTTTTAGAGCCTAAAAGGCTCCATTATACTGGAGTCTAACTACATATTTATTTTATTTATCACTTCTATTCTGCCTGAAGTTAGTTACCATAATAAATGTTGTTCTCCCTGTGCATATATTAGCCATAAGTGCTAGGAAACAAAGAAAGATGTGTTGTCCTGAGAAGATTGCTATTGTTATACAAAGCAGCAGGTGTCTTGAATTAGACATTGTGGGCTGATTAAAACACTGTGATTCTCCTTCTGAAGTTGCCTTTCATTTGTTACACTTCAGTCCCTACTTCTGATTAGGCCAAGTATGTCCTTGGGAGTTCTATGCTTAGAAGGAAAAATGTGTAACAGGAAAAATATCTACTTCTCTATAATTGAGGATAATAATGTTCAGCAGGGTATCCTGGCGAAGAGCAGAATATCCTTCTGTCTGTTCTTTCCAGATTGTATTCTGGCCAATATAGTCTCCCATGACCCACAAGAGAACACTTTCCACTAGCTTTTTTTTTTTAATGGTGATTGGAAGTTTCTCACAGGGTAGAGAGACACAATATTCATATATTAAACATAAATGTGTTGAGCCAGGCCTCCTATGAGCCAGGTACTGTACCCAGGATTGGAAAGATCATTGACTGCCAGTCACTCTGACAGAACACATTTTCAATTTATGCAAGACAAAAGCAAACAGCTGTGCATAACTGAAAACCTGAATGCAGGGCATGGGGCTGGAAATAAGAATAAAAGACAAAGTTCCCTTTATTGTTTGGCACCTAGAAAACAGCTATGGGAGTATTATAGGTAGTTGTGGGAAAGATTGTGAACAACATGAAGGCAGGAACTGTGTTTTTCATCTTTGTATACCTAGAACCCTAACTAAGGAAACAAGTCATTAAGAAAATATGTCAAAGATTAGGACAGGGCTTCCCTGGTGGCGCGGTGGTTGAGAGTCTGCCTGCCAATGCAGGGGACACGGGTTCGAGCCCTGGTCTGGGAGGATCCCACATGCCGTGGAGCAACTAGGCCCGTGAGCCACAACTACTGAGCCTGCGCATCTGGAGCCTGTGCTCCGCAACAGGAGAGGCCGCGACAGTGAGAGGCCCGCGCACCGCGATGAAGAGTGGCCCCCGCTCGCCGCAACTAGAGAAAGCCCACGCACAGAAACAAACACCCAACACAGTCAAAAATAAATAAATAAATTAATTAATTAATTTAAAAAAAGATTAGGACAGTGTCTTGATTCTAAGAACTTGTTCTTGGAATCATTTTGGAAAAAGAAATGAAAGGATAATTCATACATACTGATCTTATTTATCATGAAACCATACTAAGCTTTAAAGTCCCATGCTCACACAGTGGATTAGAAGTTGAAGCTGAATAAAGTTTTTTCAACAGTGTTTTTTGTCCATCTGAGAAAGTGATTTGAAAGACTCTCCTGTAAAACTGCCTCCCGTTTTTGCACTGAAGAATGGAAAGCATTTACTATTTATTCCTCACAAGGCACTCAATCAACATCAAGGCCCATTCTCTGCCCCAAGGAAATACACACTTGCAGAGAGATCGTGGTTTATCCTCAGGCAGGAGGTATGGATGCCCCTCCCTGACAGACAGGGGCTGAACTGGCCCGCTTAAGCACAGCTGCAGTGTGTTGCCTCTGAGGCTCCTGCAAAATCAGAAGATGCCAGGACAAGCATATGCCTTATTTCTCAGAAACTTTATTTTGGCTCCTTCTCAACTTAAAAAAATATTATTACCTAAGCACTCTAAGAGCCTACCTTTTACTACAGGAATGGAAGTGAGATTCTAACATCTATTATTCCCCGAGTCTCCTCCAAAACATGTTGTTTGTTTGTTTGTTTTCAAAAGTATGTTTTATGATTGGAGGCCAGAGCAATTCATCCTACCATAATGTAGTGTTCATTTATACAACAGGTTACACATTTTGGAAAACAGTTCTAGTATTTTCATAGTTTCTAATGGTCTTCCAAATTCTTGGGAGGATGCCTGCTTGATCCTGGTGATTTACCTATATGTATTTTGAACCTTCTTATGAATTTTACTATTATGTATCCTAATAGTCTCTCTCTACTCCTTATAAGATAGGTTCAATTCAATTAGATTTTACAAACCTTCACTGAGATATACTGTGTGTCCAACATTGGGATTCAAAGAAGGAAAAGATATATTCCTATTCCTTAGTGTGATGTTTGTTGAGTGGAAGAGAGAGGAATGTATGTCAGAACCTCCAGGGTAGCGGGAGGGAAGGGAAAACGTGTATAACTTGAAAAAAGTATATTCACTATGACAATATCATTTTTTATTTGGAAAACAAAAATATATTATTTCATAAGATGAACAACAGAAAGTAAAGCTTGAACAATAATTTAGGACTGGTAGTAATATGCAGGAGGTGCTAAGAGTCTCAGAATTAAGGATGGCTTTGAGGGTTAAAGTCCTGATGTTTATCAGAAGAGAACACAGATTTTTAAAAAGCTGAGAAATGCTGCTCAGGCTGGTTACAGATCCTAAAGTTTACAGAAAATGTAGAATTATTGCACTGTAAGTTTGAAAATAGTGGTACTTAAATACAAAGAGTAACTGGAGCATCATAGGACACAGGGACTAAGGACAGGTAGGGGGAGTTTGGAGGATATCCCAGAAGTAGGGACATTTTAGCTGACTTTTGAAGAATAGACAGAAATTCAACGAGTGGAAAAGGGAAGATGACCTACAGGCAGAGGAAACACCATGTCCAAAGGCTCAGAGACATGAAGGAGAAGGCATACTCAAAAGGTATAAGTAGCACAGGATGGACTGGGTAGAGTTGAAGGAAGTAGGGTAGAAAGATTGTGAAGGCATTAAACGGCATACTAGGAGTTCACTTTTTATCCTGAAGACCAGTGACTCTCAATCTTAGCTCCTCATCAGAACCATTTGTACAGTTTAAAAAAAAAATCTTATTGAGGTATAATTGCATACAATAAATTGCACTTAGAATATATAATTTGATAGATTTTGACATATGTATACATCCATGAAATCATCACCATAGTCAAGATAATGAATGTCTCTATCACCCCCCAAGTTTCCTTATGCCCCTTTGCAATTCCTCCCCTTCAAGCCTACTTACTCCCTCCATCTCTAGGCAACCACTCATCTGCCTCTGTCACTATAGACTAGTTTGTGTTAATTAGAATTTTATATAAATGGAATCATAAAAGGGTACAAAGCAGGTACCCATTTTATGTCTGACTTCTTTTACTCAACATTAATTATTTTGAGATTCATTTATAATGTAGTGTGTATCAGTAGATTAGTTCTTTTATTACGAAGTGATACTCTATTTTATGGAAGTATCATAATTTGTGTATTCATTTACCCGTTGATGGACATTTGGGTTATTTCTGGTTTTGGCTTTTACTAATAAAACTGCGGTGAACATTCAACTACAAGTCTTTGTATGGCTATACGCCTTTGATATGGTAAATGTATGTTTAACACTTTAACAAATTGCCAAACTGTCTTCCAAAATGGCTGTAATATTTTACATTCCCAAAAGCAGTGTATAACAGTTCCAGTTACTCCACATCCTCACCAATACCTGGTATTGTCAGTTTTTAAATTTTAGATATTCTAATATGGTTTTAATTTGCACTGTTTTTTTTTTTAACATCTTTATTGGAGGATAATTGCTTTACAGTCGTGTGTTAGTTTCTGCTTTATAACAAAGTGAATCAGCTATACATATACATATATCCCCATAACTCTTCCCTCTTGAGTCTCCCTCCCTCCCACCCCTCTAGGTGGTCACAGAGCACTGAGCTGATCTCCCTGTGCTATGTGGCTGCTTCCCACTAGCTATCAATTTTACAGTTGGTAGTGTATATATGTCCATGCCACTCTCTCACTTTGTCCCAGCTTACCCTTCCCCCTCCCCGTGTCTTCAAGTCCATTCTCTAGTAGGACTGCGACTTTATTCCCGTCCTGCCCCGAGGTTCTTCAGAACCATTTTTTTTTTTTTTTTTAGATCCCATATATGGGTGTTAGCATATGGTATTTGTTTTTTTCTTTCTGAATTACTTCACTCTGTATGACAGACTCTAGGTCCATCCACCTCACTACAAATAACTCAATTTCATTCCTTTTTATGGCTGAGTAATATTCCATTGTATCTATGTGCCACATCTTCTTTACCCATTCATCTGTCGATGGACACTTAGGTTGCTTCCATATCCTGGCTATTGTAAATAGAGCTGCAAGGAACACTGTGGTACGTGACTCTTTTTGAATTATGTTTTTCTCAGGGTATATACCCAGTATTGGGATCGCTGGGTCATATGGTAGTTCTATTTGTAGTTTTTTAAGGAACCTCCATACTGTTCTCCATAGTGGCTCTATCAATTTACATTCCCACCAACAGTGCAAGAGGGTTCCTTTTCCTCCACACCCTGTCCAGCATTTATTGTTTGTAGATTTTTTGATCATGGCCATTCTGACTGGTGTGGGCTGATACCTTATTGTAGTTTTTTCTTTTTTTTCTTTTTTTTGTGGTACGCAGGCCTCTCATTGCTGTGGCCTCTCCCGTTGCGGAGCACAGGCTCCGGATGCGCAGGCTCAGTGGCCGTGGCTCACGGGCCCAGCTGCTCCGCGGCATGTGGTATCCCCCCGGACCGGGGCATGAACCCACATCCCCTGCATCGGCAGGCGGACTCTCAACCACTGTGCCACCAGGGAAGCCCCTCATTATAGTTTTGATTTGCATTTCTCTAATGATTAATGATGTTGAGCATTCTTTCATGTGTTTGTTGGCAATCTGTATGTCTTCTCTGGAGAAATGTCTATTTAGGTCTTCTGCCCATTTTTGTATTGGGTTGTTTGTTTTTTTTTGATATTGAGCTGCATTAGCTACTTGTATATTTTGGAGATTAATCCTTTGTCAGTTGCTTCATTTGAAAATATTTTCTCCCATTCTGAGGGTTGTTTTTTCGTCTTGTTTATGGTTTCCTTTGCTGTGCAAAAGCTTTTGAGTTTCATTAGGTCCCATTTGTTTATTTTTATTTCCATTTCTCTAGGAGGTGGGTGAAAAAGGATCTTGCTGTGATTTATGTCATAGAGTGTTCTGCCTATGTTTTCCTCTAAGAGTTTGATAGTTTCTGGCCTTACATTTAGGTCTTTAATCCATTTTGAGTTTATTTTTGTGTATGATGTTAGGGAGTGTTCTAATTTCATTCTTTTACATGTAGTTGTCCAGTTTTCCCAGCACCACTTATTGAAGAGGCTGTCTTTTCTCCATTGTATATTCTTGCCTCCTTTATCAAAAATAAGGCAACCATAGGTGCATGGGGTTATCTCTGGGCTTTCTATCCTGTTCCATTGATCTATATTTCTGTTTTTGTGCCAGTACCATACTGTCTTGATTACTGTAGCTTTGTAGTATAGTCTTAAGTCCAGGAGCCTGATTCCTCCAGCTCTGTTTTTCTTTCTCAAGATTGCTTTGGCTTTTCGGGGTCTTTTGTGCTTCCATACAAATTGTGAAATTTTTTGTTCTAGTTCTGTGAAGAATGCCAGTGGTAGTTTGATAGGGATTTCATTGAAGTTGTAGATTGCTTTGGGTAGTATAGTCATTTTTACAATGTTGATTCTTCCAATCCAAGAACATGGTATATCTCTCCATCTGTTGGTATCATCTTTAATTTCTTTCAACAGTGTCTTACAGTTTTCTGCATACAGGTCTTTTGTCTCCTTAGGTAGGTTTATTCCTAGGTATTTTATTCTTTTTGTTGCAGTGGTAAATGGGAGTTTTTCCTTAATTTCTCTTTCATATTTTTCATCATTAGTGTATAGGAATGCAAGAGATTTCTGTGCATTAATTTTGTATCCTGCTACTTTACCAAATTCATTGATTAGCTCTAGTAGTTTTCTGGTAGACTCTTTAGAATTCTGTATGTATAGTATCATGTTATCTGCAAACAGTGACAGCTTTACTTGTTTTTTTTCTGATTTGGATTCCTTTTATTTCTTTTTCTTCTCTGATTGCTGTGGCTAAAACTTCCAAAACTATGTTGAATAATAGTGGTGAGAGTGGGCAACCTTGTCTTCTTCCTGATATTGTGGAAATGGTTTTAGTTTTTCACCATTGAGAATGATGTTGGCTGTGGGTTTGTCATATATGGCCTTTATTATGTTGAGGTAAGTTCCCTCTGCGCCTACTTTCTGGAGGGTTTTTATCATAAATGGGTGTTGAATTTTGTCAAAAGCTTGTTCTATATCTATTGAGATGATCATATGGTTTTTCTCCTTCAATTTGTTAATATGGTGTATCACATTGATTGATTTGTGTATATTGAAGAATCCTTGCATTCCTGGGATAAACCCCACTTGATCATGGTGTATGATCCTTGTAATATGCTGTTGGATTCTGTTTACTAGTATTTTGTTGAGAATTTTTGCATCTATGTTAATCAGTGATATTGGCCTGTAGTTTTCTTTCTTTGTGACATCTTTGGTTTTGGTATCAGGGTGATGGTGGCCTCGTAGAATGAGTTTGGGAGTGTTCCTCCCTCTGCTATATTTTGGAAGAGTTTGAGGAAGATAGGTGTTAGCTCCTCTCTAAGTGTTTGATAGAATTCACCTGTGAAGCCATCTGGTCCCGGGCTTTTGTTTGTTGGAAGGTTTTAGTCACAGTCTCAATTTAAGTGCTTGTGCTTGGTCTGTTTATATTTTCTATTTCTTCCTGGTTCAGTCTTAGCAGATTGTGCTTTTCTAAGAATTTGTCCATTTCTTCCACGTTTCCATTTTATTGGCATATAGTTGCTTGTATGATCCTTTGTATTTCTGCAGTGTCAGTTGTTACTTCTCCTTTTTCATTTCTAATTCTATTGATTTGAGTCTTCTCCCTTTTTTTCTTGATGAGTCTGGCTAATGGTTTATCAATTTTGTTTATCTTCTCAAAGAACCAGCTTTTAGTTTTATTGACTTTGCTATTGTTTCCTTCATTTCTTTTTCATTTGTTTCTGATCTGATCTTTATGATTTCTTTCCTTCTGCTAACTTCGGCGTTTTTTTGTTCTTCTTTCTCTAATTGCTTTAGGTGAAAGTTTAGGTTGTTTATTTGAGATGTTTCTTGTTTCTTGAGGTAGGACTGTATTGCTATAAACTTCCCTCTTAGAACTGCTTTTGCTGCATCCCATAGGTTTTGGGTCATCGTGTTTTCATTGTCCTTTGTTTCTAGGTATGTTTTTATTTCCTCTTTGATTTCTTCAGTGATCTCTTGGTTATTAAGTAGTGTATTGTTTAGCCTCCATGTGTTTGTATTTTTTACAGATTTTTTCCTGTAATTGATATCTAGTCTCATAGTGTTGTGGTTGAAAAAGATACTTGATACGATTTCAATTTTCTTAAATTTACCAAGGCTTGATTTGTGACCCAAGATATGGTCTATCCTGGAGAATGTTCCATGAGCACTTGAGAAGAAAGTGTATTCTTTTGTTTTGGGATGGAATGTCCTCTAAATATCAATTAAGTCCATCTTGTTTAATGTATCATTTAAAGCTTGTGTTTCCTTATTTATTTTCATTTTGGATGATCTGTCCATTTGTGAAAGTGGGATGTTAAAGTCCCCTGCTATGATTGTGTTACTGTCGATATCCCCTTTTATGGCCGTTAGCATTTGCCTTATGTATTGAGGTGCTCCTATGTTGGGTGCATAAATATTTATGATCGTTATATCTTCTTCTTGGATTGATCCCTTGATCATTATGTAGTGTCCTTCTTTGTCTCTTGTAATAGTCTTTATTTTAAAATCTATTTTGTCTGATATGAGAATTGCTACTCCAGCTTTCTTTTGATTTCCATTTGCATGGAGTATCTTTTTCCTTCCCCTCACTTTCAGTCTGTATGTGTCCCTAAGTCTGAAGTGGGTCTCTTGTAGACAGCATATATACAGGTCTTGTTTTTGTATCCATTCAGCCAGTCTATGTCTTTTGGTTGGAGCATTTAATCCATTTACATTTAAGGTAATTACCAATATGTATGTTCCTACTACCATTTTCTTAATTGTTTTGGGTTTGTTGTTGTAGGTCTTTTCCTTCTCTTGTGTTTCCTGCCTAGAGAAGTTCCTTTGGCATTTGTTGTGAAGCTCGTTTTGGTGGTGCTGAATTCTCTTAGCTTTTTCTTGTCTGTAAAGTTTTTAATTTCTCCATCGAATCTGAATGAGATCCTTGCTGGGTAATCTTTGTTGTAGCTTTTTCCCTTTCATCACTTTAAATATTTCCTGCCCTTGCTTCTGGCTTGCAGAGTTTCTGCTGAAAGAATCGCTGTTAACCTTATGGGGATTGCCTTGTATGTTATTTTTCCCTTGCTGCTTTTAATATTTCTTCTTTGTATTTAGTTTTTGATAGTTTGATTAATATGTGTCTTGCGTGTTTCTCCTTGGATTTATCCTGTATGGGACTCTGCACTTCCTGGACTTGATTAACTATTTCCTTTCCCATATTAGGGAAGTTTTCAAGTATAATCTCTTCAAATATTTTCTCAGTCCCTTTCTTTTTCTCTTCTCCTTCTGGGACCCCTATAATTCGAATGTTGGTGTGTTTAATGTTGTCTCAGAGGTCTCTGAGACTGTCCTCAATTCTTTTCATTCTTTTTTCTTTATTCTGCTCTTCAGTAGTTATTTCCACTATTTTATCTTCCAGGTCACTTATCCGTTCTTCTGCCTCAGTTATTCTGCTATTGATTTCTTCTAGAGAATTTTTAATTTCATTTATTGTGCTGTTCATCATTGTTTGTTTGCTCTTTAGTTCTTCTAGTTCCTTGTTAAACATTTCTTGTATTTTCTCCATTCTATTTCCAAGATTTTGGATCATCTTTACTATCATTAACTCTGAATCTTTTTCAGGTAGACTGCCTATTTCCTCTTCCTTTGTTTGGTCTGGTGGGTTTTTACCTTGCTCCTTCATCTGCTGTGTGTTTCTCTGTCTTCTCATTTTGCTTAACTTACTGTGTTTGGGGTCTCCTTTTTGCAGGCTGCAAGTTCGTAGTTCCCGTTGTTTTTGGTGTCTGTCCCCAGTGGCTAAGGTTGTTTCAGTGGGTTGTGTAGGTTTCCTGGTGGAGGGGACTAGTGCCTGTGTTCTGGTGGATGAGGCTGGATCTTGTCTTTCTTGTGGGCAGGACCGCATCCGGTGGTGTGTTTTCGGGTGTCTGTGGCCTTATTATGATTTTAGGCAGCCTCTCTGCTAATGGGTGTGGTTGTGTTCCTGTCTTGCTAGTTGTTTGGCATAGGGTGTCCAGCAGTGTAGCTTGCTGGTCGTTGAGTGGAGCTGGGTCTCAGTGTTGAGATGGAGATCTCAGGGAGAGTTTTCACCGTTTGATATTATGTGGAGCCGGGAGATCTCTGGTGGACCAATGTCCTGAATTTGGTTCTCTCACCTGGCGCAAGCCTGACACCTGGCCAGAGCACCAAGACCCTGTCAGCCACACGGCTCAGAAGAAAAGGGAGAAAAGAAGAAAGAAAGAAAGAATGAATAAATAAATAAATAAAATAAAGTTATTAAAATAAAAAATAATTATTAAAAATAAAAAAAATTAAACAGTAATTTAAAAAAGAAAGAAGAGAGCAATGAAACCGAAAAACAAGTCCACCAATAATAACAAGCACTAAAAACTTTACAAAAAAAAAAAAAAAGGACAGACCCCTAGGACAAATGGTAAAAGCAAAGCTATACAGACAAAATCACATAAAGAAGCATACACATACACACTCACAAAATGAAAAAGGAAAAAAATGTATATATCATTGCTCCCAAAGTCCACCACCTCAATTTTGGGATATTTCGTTGTCTATTCAGGTATTCCACAGATGCAGGGTACATCAAGATGATTGTGGAGATTTAATCCGCTGCTCCTGAGGCTACTGGGAGAAATTTCCCTTTCTCTTCTTTGTTCTCACAGCTCCAGGGGTTCGGCTTTGGATTTGGCCCCTCCTCTGCGTGTAGGTCGCCTGAGGGCGTCTGTTCTCCGCCCAGACAAGATGGGGTTAAAAGTAGCAGCTGATTAGGGGGCTCTGGCTCATTCAGGCTGGGGGAAGGGAGGGGTACGGATGCCGGGCGAGCCTGCGGAGGCAGAGGCCAGCTTGACGTTGCAACAGCCTGAGGCACGCCGCGTTCTCCCGGGGAAGTTGTCCCTGGATCACGAGACCCCGGCAGTGGCGGGCTGCACAGTCTCCCGGGAGGAGAGGTGTGGATAGTGACCTGTGCTTGCTGCACTCTCCTACGTGGCTCTGAAGCTCCTCCCTCCGCCACCCGCAGTCGCCCCTGTGAAGGGGCTTCCTAGTGTCTGGAAACCTTTCCTCTTTCACAGCTCCCTCCCACTGGTGCAGGTCCCGTCCCTATTCTTTTGTCTCTGTTTTTTCTTTTTTCTTTTGCCCTATCCAGGTACGTGGGGAGTTTCTTGCCTTTTGGGAGGTCTGAGGTCTTCTGCCAGTGTTCAGTAGGTGTTCTGTAGGAGTTGTTCCACGTGTAGATGTATTTCTGATGTATTTGTGGGGAGGAAGGTGATTTCCATGTTTTACTCTTCCGCCATCTTGAAGGTCTCCTAAACTATATTCACATTTTTAAAAGTTTTTATTGGAGTATAGTTGATTTACAATGTTGTGTTAGTTTCTGCTGTACAGCAAAGTGAATCACTTATACACATATATATATCCACTCTTTTTTAGATTCTTTTCCCATATAAGTCATTAAGGGGTTTTGAGTAGAATTCCCTGTGCTATACAATTGGTACTTATTATTTATTTGTTTTATATATAGTAGTGTGTATATGTCAACCCCAATCTCCCAACTTATCCTTCAACAATGCTCACATTTTAATCAAAGTTTCTAACACTAAAAATTATATGATTTTTTAAGTTTTTTCTTTCATAATAATGTTGAGTTGAATTGTATTATGATCACTCTTTTGGCACAGTTTGATTTATCTCAAAAATATTTTTGCATCAGTCCTGGAATTTCTCTAAGCCTTCTTAGTCATCATTCATTTGCCTGTACATGTGAAAAGATCTCTCTTCTTCAGTATCTTGTACAAATACCTTTATGAATTATTTTATTGAAGTATAATATACATACAGAAAAGTACAAAATTCTTTTTTTTAAAATAAATTTATTTATTTATTTTTGGCTGCCTTGGGTCTTCGCTGCTGAGCGTGGGCTTTCTCTAATTGCAGTGAGCGGGGGCTACTCTTTGTTGCTGCACACGAGTTTGTCATTGCAGTGGCTTGTCTTGTTGCAGAGCACCAGCTCTAGGTGCGCGGGCTTCAGTAGGTGTTGCACACGGGCTCAGTAGTTGTGGCTCACGGGCTGTAGAGCGCAGGCTCAGTAGTTGTGGCACACAGGCTTAGTTGCTCCACAGCATGTGGGATCATCCCGGACCAGGGCTCAAACCCGTGTCCCCTGCATTGGCAGGCGGATTCTTAACCACTATGCCACCAGGAAAGTACGAAAAGTACAGAATTCTTAAGTGCTCAAAATTCTTGATGAATATTTTACTCAATGAATGTATCCATGTCATCTCCACTTAGATCAAGAAATAAAGCACTACTAGCACCTAAGAAATCCCCACCTTGTACCCTTCCTAGTTTCTCTTCCTGCTTTCTAAATGCAGTTACTCCTCTGGCTTTTAACCCAATAAATTAGTTTTGCCTTTTCTGAGTGTCATATAAATGTTACCCTACAACGTATACTTCTTGCTTCTGGCTTCTTTCATTTAACATAATGCATGTTGTTGCATCTGTCATTGGTTTGTGTCTTTTTGTTGCCACATAGTATTCCATTGTATGAATATATCTCAATTTATTTTTCCATTTTACTGTTGATGGACATTTGGATTGTTTCTAGTTTCTGAATATTGCAAATAATGCTGCTGTAAACATTATAAATGTCTTTTGGTGCACACATGTACACGTTTTATTGGCTACATGTGCAGGGGTGAAATTATATAAAGAAATGCAATGCTAATGGTTTCTCTGAAGATTCTTTTGGATTTTATAAATATGCGTCATATTATCTTTGAATAATATGATAGTCTTATCATTTTCTCTTCATTCTAATATTTATGCCTATTTTATGTTTTTTCTTGGCTTGCTGCTCTGGCTTCAGAAAAATAATGAATAACAGAGGTGACAGTGGGCATACTTGCCACATTCTCAATCTCAGGGAAAAGCTTTCCGTATCTCAAATTAAGTATGATGTTTGCAGTAGGTATTTTGTAACTATCATTTATCAAGTTAATGAAGTTCCCTTCTATACCTAATTTGTTAAGAGGTGGTTGTTTTATCTTTATATCATGAGTAATTGTTGAATTTTTTAAATTGTTGATGCTTTTTCTGTATAAATTGAATTGACCATACAATGGATATCCTTTATTCCATTAATGTCATGAATTACATTGATTGATTTTTAAATATCAATATTAAACCAACATTGCATTCTTTTTTTTTGGCTGCATTGGGTCTTCTTTGCTGTGCATGGGCTTTCTCTAGTTGCATTGAGTAGGGGCTACTCTTCATCACGGTGTGTGGTCTTCTCATTGTGGTGGCTTCTCTTGTTGCTGAGCACGGGCTCTAGTTGCACAGGCTTCAGTAGTTGTGACATGCAGGCTTCAGTAGTTGTGGCATGCAGGCTCAGTAGCTGTGACACGTGGGCTTAGTTGCTCTGTGATATGTGGGATCATCCCAGACCAGGGATCAAACTCGTGTCCCCTGCATTGGCAGGCAGATTCTTAACGACTGTACCACCAGGGAAGTCCAACATTGCATTCTTGGAATAAACTCAACTTGGTTGTGATGTATTATCCTATTGGTTGTGATGTATTATCCTATTATGAATCACTGGATTAAATTTGCTAATACTTTGTTTAGGAATTTTGCATCTGTCATGAAAGAGAGCCTGTGATGTTCCTTTCTTGTATCGTCCCCATGAAGTTTTAGCACCAAATTATGTTTGTCTCATTAAATAAGTTGGCCATGCGTCTACAGCCCGCGAGCCACAGCTACTGAGCCCACATGCCACAACTATTGAAGTCCGCACACCCTAGGGCCCACATGCCACAACTACTGAGCCTGTGTGTTGCAACTGCTGAAGCCCATGCGCCTAGAGCCTGTGCTTCACAACAAGAGAAGCCACTGCAATAAGAAGCCTGTACACCACAACAAAGAGTAGCCCCCACTCGCCGCAACTAGAGAAAGCCCACATGCAGCAATGAAGACCCAACTCAGCCAAAAAAATAAAATAAAAATAAAAAAAAAATAAGTTGGCAAGTGTCCCTTTTTAGTCCATTCTCTTGAAGATTTAATTAAGATTGGTGTTATTTCTTCTTTAATTGTTTGGTAGAATTCACCAGCAAAGTCATCAGGTCTAGATGGGGTTTTGTATATGACAGAGGGAGGTTTTAAATTAGAGCTTAAATATTTAAATAAATATGGAACTATTCGTACTTTCTACTTCTTTTTGCATCGATTTTAGTAAGCTATGTTTTCTAGGAATTTGCCAATTCATTAAAATTTCAAACGAGTTAATGTAACAGTGTTTGTAATATCTTATTATCTTTTTCATGTCTGTAGGGCATATAGTCATATCTCTTTTTTATTTCTTATCATAGAGATTCATGCCTTCTTTTTTACTTTTTTCTTGACCAACCTCATCAGTGGCAAATCAATTTTATTAGTCCAGTGATACTCAGGATCCTTTACACTCTTATAAATTATTGAGGACCTTAAGGAACTTTTGCATTATCTATATATATCAATATTTATCATATTAGAAATTTAAATTGTGACAATTTAAAGATATTTATTAATTCATTAAAAACCCATTACATTTTAACAAGTAACATCATTTTATTAAAAGATCTGTTTAAATGAAAATAGCAATATTTTTTAAAACAAAAATTTATTGACAAGAATGACATTGTTTCAGATTTCAAATTTCTTTTAATATCAGATTTAATAGAAGACAGCTGGATTCTCTTATCTACTTTTAGTTTCAATCTGTTGCAATACTATGTGTCATGTAACCACTGGAAAACTTTACTATATACTTGTGAGATAATGAGGATGAAAAAGGAAAATAATATATGATGATGAGGAGGAGGAGGAGTGGGAGAGCAAGGAGGTAAATAATTTTGACCTTTTTGACCTGTGGACCCCTCGGACTCAGGGACATCCAATAGTCCTGAGACTACATTTCTAGAACCTCTGTATTAGTCTTCATAAAAACCAACTTTAGTTTTGATTCTCACTGTTATAACTTTGTTTCCTGTTCCATTATAACTTAAGTTCTGCTTTCTATTGTTTCCTTCCTTCTATGAGGTTGAACAAAGTGAAATTGCTGTTTGTAAAGGTAAAAAATTGTTGAATACAGATAATTTCATATGACTCACTCTAACACTTCCTTTAGGTTTAAGTTGGTATTATTTTCCTAACTTCTTAAAATGATTTTCAGACTTTCTTCTTTTCTAATATATACACTTACAGCTACAAATATGACTCTGAGCACAACTTAAGTTGCACCTTAGTTTTAATATGTTGTGTTTTCATAATATGAAACAAAATATTCCTTTTAGTTCAAAATAGTTTCCAATATTAATTGTGGTTTCTTCTTAGAACCATAGGTTATTTCAAAGTGTATTACTTAATTTCCAAATACTTAGCAATTTTCTAATTATTTTTTATTATTGATTCCTAGCTTAATTCCACTGTAATCAGAGAACATGCTCTATATAGTGTCAATCATTTGCATGTTTTTAGACTCTATGGCCCAAAATATCAGTTATTGTCACCGTTCCATGTGCACTAAAAAAAACTAATTATATTTTTGAATCTGTCAAATATTTTAGCAGCTACTTTATCTCTGTATAAATTTTACAGCACAATATCATTGCCCTGCTCTTGCAGTCAACAGGGTAGATTCATTCCTCAGAAGTTTCATCATTCTGAGCTTTCTTTTCTCAGTAAGATTGCTTTATTATTACCATTTCTGTCTCTCCCATATAATGCTATATGCCCCTGTGTATTCTAATCCCTTACACAGAACTAGTTACCCGTAAGTAACATATTTTACTTTTTCCCCAACAACTTTGAGATATAACTTATAACAAAGCCTACACTAATAGCCTTTTCATGAAAAATTCATGAAAATTATTAAAGAAATATTTCATAGAATCAGAAACTCACAGTGGTTAGCGAAACCATTCTTCCAAGAACTCTTCTGATGCTGAAAAGCCTCTGCAGCTTTTCTGTTAGTAAGCAGTAGGGGCATGGCAAATGCTGTCCCATCAAACAGTTATCCAGCCTATAGGACTGCAGCAGTCTCCTTTCCCAGAAAGACCATTGTTTCTGAGGACATCACTGACTGTTAGAAAGCACCTTCTTGGGCTGCAATGATATCTGATTCTCTAAACTTTCTGTCTCCTGGATTAGAAACAATCTAATTCCTCACCTACATGGTAGCCCTTCAAGTCCATGTATCCTTGAAAGTTTTTCTGTAAAGCTCAGCATCACTAGTTCCTTCAGTCATTCCTTGTGTTATTCAACGTGGCTTATTCCCCTTTGGGAGCATTAAATGGGCAGAACCCCACTAAGAGAGATGCCGGGGCTCACTGTTTACCAACCTGGCTGCACATTAAAATCACCTGAGAAATTTCTCAGAAAATAATCATACCCATATCCCATGCCCAGAGATTTTGATTCAGTTGGTCTGGAGTAGCCAGGCATCAGTATTTTTTGAACACCCAAGTGATTGAAGACTTGATATTTTAAAGATGTCATTTCTCTCTAAATTGATCTATACATTCAAATGCAACCTCAATCAAAATCTTAGCAGACATTTTTTTTAGAAATTGACAAGTTGATTCCAAAATTCATATGGAAGCACAGAGAATCTAGAATAGCCAAAACAATTTTGAAAAAAAAAAAGAACAAAGTTGGAGGACTTACACTACATGACTTAAAGACTTAAAGATATTGGTGTCAAAATAGCCAAGCAGTTCAATGGAATAGAATAGAGAATTCAGAAATAGGTCTACACATATATGGTTCATAGATTTTCAACAAAGCAATTCAGTGAAGAAAGTATAGTGTTTTGTTTTTTTAAACAAATTGTGTTGGAACAGTGGGATATTTATATGCAAAAACAAATGAACTTCACATCTCTTATCATATAAAAACATTAACTCAAAATGGATCATGGACCAAAATACAAAACCTAAAACTGTGAAACTTTTATAAGTAAATACAGAAAAAAATCTTGGTGACTTTGGGTTAGGCAAAGATTCCTTAGATGTCAAAACCAAAAGTGTTATCCATTTTAAAGTTTTGATAAATTATACGTCATCAAATTAAGAACTACTCTTCGAAAGACACTGTGAAGAGAATGAAAAGACAAGCCACAGACCGGGAGAAAATATTTGCAAATCACATATCAGATAAAGGCCTTGTATACAGAATACATAAAGAACTCTTAATGCTCAATAAGAACACACTTACAAAAATATGGACAAAAGATATGAACAGACATTTCACCAAAGAAGATATTCAGATGGGAAATAAGCACATGAAAAGATTCTCAAAATCATTAATCATTAGGGAAATGCAAATTAAAACCACAGCGATATGCCTATATGTCCACTGGAATGTTTAAAATACAAAAGGCTAACCATACCAGAAGCCAGAGAGGAAACTGGGACTCTCATACAGTGCTGGTGGGAATGCAAAATGGTACAGCCATTTTGAAAAACAGTTTGGCAGCTTCTTAAAAAGTTAAGCCATATGCCTACCTAGGAATTTACACTCAAATCCTGGGAATTAACCCAAGATAAATGAAAACATACATCCACACAAAGGCTTGAACATAAATGTTTATAGCAGCTTCATTTGTAGTAACTAAAAATTAGAAACAACCCAAATGTCCATCAACAGGCAAATGGATAAATATATTACATGTATGTACAATGCAATAATACTCAGCAATAAAAAGAATGAACTACTGATACAAACAGCATGAATGAATTTCAAAATAATTATGTTGAGTGAAAAAATCCAGGCAGAAAGAATATATACTTTATCATCCCATTTACATAAAATTCTGGAGAACCCAAACTAATCTATGGTGATAGGAAACAGATTACTTGTTGCCTGGGGATGGGCTAGAGATGGGACAGAGGATAGTATTACAAAGACATGCAAGGAAACTTTGGGGGGTGATCCATATGCTCATTATCTTGATTGTGGTGATGGTTTCACAGGTATATTCATATGTTAAAACTTATATTGACACTTTAAACATATGCAGTTTATTTTATGCCAATTATACCTCACTAAAGCTCTTGTTTTTCTTTAACATTCCTACCTTGGAATGCAGAAGTACCACAGAGTAAGAAACAACTCTACATGATCTCACTATCAAAAAATTAATATTTGGGCATATGTACTTCCAGCCTAATTTCTTTATAAGTATACTTTAAAAAACATACCCAAAATAAAATTGTATATGCATTTTAAAAAAAATTTCCAAGATGTGCAGGCAGGGATGAGAATCACTGCTTTAGCTGCTGGTTTCTCACATCTCTAAGAGCAGAGAATGCTAATCTTTTGGGTTAGCTGGGAACTGCTTTGGCAGAACTGTCTGCCCTGTGCTGAGCTTCCACTCATTCATTACAAAGGTATTTACTGACTCCCTGCCACACAGTATGCACTGTGCCAGGTGCTGGGATACTGCTTCAAACAAGAAGGACAACTTTCCTGGCCTCTTAGAGCAAAGGGTGGCTGGAGGTTCTGTCCCCATTCATAGTAGTTCTACCCAAATATCTGATGGGAAGCCTGGCCCTGATATAACTGAAAGATTTATGACTCTTCAGGCTGCTCATTCCTGGTGAAGGAGTGATGCTAGGAGAAACACAAACATAGCCATACCCTTCCTACCAGAGAGGAGTTAATGTTGTGAGGGGTTTCTCATGCAGATTTATGCATGAGAAATGTGCCCCCGGTTTGAGCCAGAAATGTTAACCAGGAAGGACACTGGTCCTGCCAGCACCACATGCCTTAGTTTTGGCTCCTGGTATGAGACTTGATCCAGATTCTGGAATAATCCTGGACTTTCTTGGAAGAGATTGTATCCACATCTTTGAAACAATGTCACATAGACACCTGAGGCATGTGACAGGCCAAATTAATGACCTAATGCATTTTGCTGGAGGAGAAACGGGACACCTGACAAACCTTTTACCAAGCCCTTCAAGGCCCTAGTTCAGGTCACACCCCGCAGCCTTACAACAGGGAAGGACTCTCTGCCCTGCCTGGGTCCAGGTGTGTTTGCTAGCAGAACATTCTCCTTCATAAGCTGTGTCCTGCGGCTTCTCCCTCCAGCCCCTGTACTTGGCCCCGCTGGCCTCAAACTCAAGCTCCTCCCACCTCAAAAAACGTTTACACACCCTTCCCAACTCCTTATTCTTCAGGTTTCAGCTGAAGCCGCTGTTTCCTCAGAAAAGCCTTCCCTATCCTTCCCAACCATGGTAGTTTCCCTGTTCAATAATTGGGATTTATGTAGTCCTATTTTAAATATCTACCTCCTATAAAATTCTTGTGGAAAGGGACTATATCTGTCTTATTTACCATTATATCATCCTTGTCTAACAAACGCCCAACACTTAGTTCTTCCCAAACGTATTTGTTGAATGGATGAGATGCCTTAGTCTAGTTCAGTACTCCTCCTTTTTAGCTATGCAGCTCTTTCGATTTTCCATTTTTTACTTACCATGTCCCACACCCTACCCCACCCCAACTTGAGCCCCAAGAGAAATCTGGGCTAGGAGAGGAACCTTGACAAATGTAGCGCTGGAATCAGAGAAACCATGCCCTACTGGTGACTCAACCTTTGTTTCTGGCCCAAACTTTTCCTCCAGGCTCTTCTTTTAGGACAGAGTTTCTCTCTGAGAGGCCTCTTGGTCCTTCCCCTAAATACATGAGTCCCTTCCCCAGCACACATTCTCCATCAATGGAGTCAAAGTTGTAAAGAGGCCATTTCTGGAGGCTGTTAGTGTAGTGTTTGTGGCTTTCTTCACTTTCCAGCCCATTTATAAACTTTGAATCCACACTCTTCTTTTTAACCACTTACTAAATCTCCTGATTGCCTGGTTGTTGATAATTCAAAATCACTTAAGTCTGAAAACCTTAAATATTCTTCAAAACTCAGTTGACACTTTGGTCTTCTAGGATCACCCAGGTAGCTTTGTCAGAGGCTGTAAAGTCTGTGCAGAGATATTACTGCTGCCCCTCTGGAAGGCAGACCATACCCACGTGTTCAGAGTCAGAGGTCAGGAAGGCGTCACCCTTGGAATCACAGACTGGCCCCTGGCTGGCCCTGCAAATCCTATTATTAAATAACTATTTTTATACTTTTGGCAGGAAAATAATTTTTTGTGTTATTCCTCTATAACAGAGCTGATAGGATTAATGCTTATTACCTGGAGCCAAATATTAAATAATTCCCAGGGTTACTGCTTAATATGTATGGGGTTTCCTTTTGGGATGATGAAAATGGTTTGGAACTCAGTACAGGTTTATGTTATATGAATTTTACCTCAATAAAAAAATAACAAGAATTATCAGGAACATAGAATTTCTTGCACAAGAAAAGTCTAGGAATTTCAGTCGGTCATCACTGAGGTCACAGAATTCCCTGGAGATGTGGCCATCTGGGTCCCCTTCCCCCCACCACATCTTCCCCTGTAGTATTTGAAGCCAGCTGGATTTAGTCTACTACAAAGATTCTATTTAAAAAAACAACTTCGAGCAGCAAATTGTTGGCACAGAGCAATAGCCATAATGGAAGCAAACAAAAATAACTCCTGACTGATCTCTGAATATATCCTTTATAAGAATGTTTTCTATATAACTTCATTAATCCAAATACTTTTTTGGTGTCACACTTCAGAATATATGAGATGGATTTTGGTTTCATGAAGTTTTAGTCACACTAAATTAACAATATGTGCATTTTGGATGGATTTCAAGAGCTATACTATTCTCACTACAAATGAATCCACTTAGTCAACAAATAATTTTTGAGAACCTTCTAGGTGTCAGTCACGGTATTAGGTACTAGGAATACAGAGATGAATAAGGCATACACCTACTCAAAAATTTATGGTCAAATAATCACATTATTTATATAGATGATCATGTTTCAAATATAGAAAGCTATTACAGAGGACAAAGATGAGCTTCAGGGCATCAAGAGTCATTGTCATGGTCACTGCTGTATCCCAGAACACATAATGGGTCTGACACATCAAAGAAACTCATCAAATATTTTTTGATAAGTGGACAAAGCTTTCCACAATTATACACTATTTTCACTGTTTTATGTGATTCTTACATAGTCCAGGATGACTCAAACCAGAAATGACTAATTTATTGGCTATAATCTGAAAAGGGTAATTAATGCATTCTTTCTCACCATTCTCAGTGTGCAAATATCATTTTCATGTCAAATCTTCAGATTGTCTGCTTTTAATTCATTTATCCTGCTCACATAAGTGAGCTGAGGGCCACAGGAAAACCCCTACGGTAAAAAAGCATCCATCCTCCTCTGCAACCTCTTTACTCCCCTCAGTCTGTGTCTGAAGATTCTGAGGTCCACACCAGTCTCTATTCTCTACCTGCGCACTTGGACTTAGTGGTTTAGTTTTGGGCTGATTGCCCCGATTTGGTTCATAATGCTCCAAGTTGAGGCAACTTGCATCTCAAGCCTGCCCTGAACCTTGGCCAGAAAGAGGTGGCGATCTTGCAATGGTCCTGAAGAACCAAGTTAAGACTTTTACTAATATCCCTATTTATTGATGCATGTGTTTTTTAAAAAAGGTAATTATTGCCCAGGACTTAGCAACTAGGGCCCAGTCCAAAACAAAATGAGTCTATACCATACATTGTAAGACAGCTATCAACAATGGGGACAACACCCCTTTTCCAAGATTCCTAAAACAGACCAAAACCAACTGATTTATCCTGGATCGTTGCCTCACCCACCCATCCCACACTTGGACTATGTATTAAAAAGAGACTAGAAGGAGGAAGAATATCAGGCTTGTGGGTCATCTTCCCTTGGGGGAGAGCTGGGGTGGCACCTCCCACTTCAAGGATTCCTACAGTGGGAAGGCCTTGCCTCTGAAGAACTCCACATGCACTCTACAAGGCGGGCAGAATTGGACTGTCACACAGAAGGCATCTTCAGAACCACAGTGTTAACCAGAGAGAAGAAACAACCCACCGAGAGAGGAAGAGATCCTTGTCCCAGTCACTTGCCTGTCCTGCCCAACACTGTGAAGTTCAACTTTGGAAGAGGGAAGGAGGAGACATCTCAGAACTAGGCTCTTTAATAATCAGGGCCCCAGCTCAGTTCTGCCCTGGGAGAAGGGGAAATGAGATTTCAATTGACAATGAGACTAAAGTCTTTAAATAGACAGAGTTTTAATGATCAAAATGGATAGCTGTGGAATCTGACAGCTAGGAATCTTAACTTCCCTAGAACTTCTATAAGTTGTTAGGAGTAGGAAGGGGAGATTCCATAGAGCTCTGTTGAAAGTAAGGATTGGAAAAAAATAAATCCTTTTCATGTCTAAATCTTCTAAGTTGAGACATAATCAAGCCCTCCTGCAACAGAGTTGTAGTAGTTGATATGTAATAATGGATATTAGCTTCAACTCTGGCTGGCACATCAAACTCTCAAGCAGGACCACCTTCATGGGTACAGCCTCCCAGGGGCTCCATGCTCAGTGTTTAATGTTCTGTGGTCACCATCTTGAAGTTCTTCGTACTTTTATCTTCAAATTTGTGTTTTGTAAATGCAATCTGATGGGGCAGTGAAACATGTGCCTGGGGATTGGAGCCTCAGCTCGTGCACAGTCCCACCTCCCACCACCTCTCTTGATGGGTTCTCCACTGCCCACTACCCTGTTCTCTGATTCCCAGGGACCCACCCAGCCTCCCCCCTCACTGCTTCAACCCGGTAGTGGCTGTTGCCCTTTCCCCCCTGTGGGAACCTGGGTGTGGGCATAGGGAGGTCGGGGTCAGGCAGGCATGGGAAGTGCCATCCCTACCCTGGGCTGATAGCACCACAGCATGTTGATCAGGGACTTGGCAGAATGAGCCTCTAGCCCACCCATGATCCAAGAATGTAGTGCATCCAGGGGTCTCTTGTCCACTGTGGGTTGGGGCAGTAGGCTGGGGGGAAGGGGAGACTTCCTCACCCCTGACCAGGAAGCAGTACATTGGTCTAGTGGCTAGTGGCGGGGATTGGACCCAGCAGTTGGTGGGTCACATGGGGCCACCTCTCCACTGCTTGAGAGGTTCTACATTCACCACAAGAGGATCCCCATGCCTGAGGGAGCACTACATTCAATAGCAAATTTAGGGACTTCCCTGGTGGTCCAGTGGTTAAGACTCTGCGCCTCCAATGCAGGGAGCCCAGGTTTGATCCCTGATTGGGGAACTAAGATCCCACATGCTGCGGAGTGTGGCCAAAAAGTAAAAACAAAAAAGAAAGAAAGAACCTCATTAAATAGCAAATTTAAAACTCTGTGACATGTTGAGAGAGAGAAAGTAGAAGAAAGGAAAAAGATTTATATTTTGGTCTCTTTAACAAAACACGTTTCCTGCTTTTTGAACAAAGACCCCTATATTTTCATTTTGTCCCAGGCCCTGCAATTTTGTAGCTGGTCCTGCTCTCATGTCTCCTTTCCCCAGGGAAGGGTTAATTTCCTATTTCTGTGTATCCTGCACCTGACCCACAACACCTGAAAATGTGACAATGCTTTCTAGCCAGCTTGCTACCTCCATACAGAAGCAGATGTAAGTTCAGAGGCCTGAAGCTTTTATGATATAGGGGGCAATCCTTTAAAAAATTATAAATACAGAATTACTACATCCCTTCCTAGGACCTTGGAGGAGACCTGTGCAAGGGAGGAGTCCTGAAATACACGCTTCATTAGCTTTACGATCACTCCACCCTGCATTCATAGCATGCCCTCTACCCACTCATGGTTCTGCTTTAAGAATCTAGAGGTTTCTTGAAAATTACAGAAACTCTTTTGCTTACCCTGAAACCCACAAATCACAAGCTAAGCAGTCATATTTTTTTTGACAGGGGAAAGAGTGAACTTTTGTTGAGGCCCCATGACTGCAGTATTTTTCTTCCACTCTGCTTTTCCGACACACAGGGGTCACTGTGACCTCCTTGGGAGGCCTTTTGTGCTGAACTATTCCTAGACTCCTTTCTTTATGGAAACTCTTGTCAGTTAAATGATGCTGGGCTGCTGAGTTCTTCTTATATTTATATTCTACAAGGAAGAAAAAAACTCCTCTTCCTTCAAGTATTGCAGTCTCTCCTTAATCGATTTTATCCCTATTTGAGAAGCTACATGGTTGTAAAAAACTGAAAACACAAATAAATGTAATAATCCCTTTAAAAAATAATAAAGATTAAAAAGATTATATGGAAATATAATACAATATACTTTACACACACACATATATCTAAAATAACTGAAATAAGAACATCCTAGGTCTTCCCTGGCGGCTCAGTGGTTAAGAATCCGCCTGCCAATGCAGGGGACACAGACAGATTCGAGCCCTGGTCCGGGAAGATCCCACATACCACAGAACAACTAAGCCCGTGCGCCACAACTACTGAGCCTGTGCTCTACAGCCCGCGAGCCACAACTACTGAGCCAGTGTGCCACAACTACTGAAGCCTGCACACATAGAGCCCGTGCTCTGCAAGGAGAGAAGCCACTGCAACGAGAAGGCAGAGCACCGCAACGGAGAGTAGCCCCTGCTCACCGCAACTAGAGAAAGCCCGCGCGCAGTAATGAAGACTCAACAGAGCCAAAAATGAATTAATTAATTAATTAAAAAAAGAAAATAAAAAGAACATCCTTTATCTTTATAAAATTCCGTTGGAGACTCACTCCCCCCCCCCCGACAACCAGTTGTTTGTTCCTATTGACTTTTCCTAGAAAGGTAAAACACAATAAAAACTGCAGCTGCTATCTTGGGATAAGTGAAGGGAGAACAAAATTTTGCTGCATTGTGGGAAAATGTTATCCATGCTAGTCATCTAACCTGACAAAATTCACCAGATAATTGCCTTTCATTTCACATTATATGGCACAAATTGTTGCCTAACTCTATAACGAAATGGCCGAGCATAGATGGTTGGAGATTAGTTTGTTGGTTCTATCAATGACAGAATTTTCTGGCAAACAGTTTCACCTACTATTGGGAAATACAATTTATTAGGTTAGTTTAAAAAAGAAAACTTTATCTCAGGTTGGTTGAAATTGCTCTTACTTGTGAAGTTCCTTTGTGAAGGAAGTGGTCTCAATGAATTAGGGAATTTTGTGCTGCCTTTTATTATAGTAACAAACAACCCCCTTATCGCAGAGCCTTGATCACAACAAATATTTATTTCTTGCTCACTCTACCTGCAGAATCCAGGTCAACAAGAGGGTCTGTTCATCATGGTGACTTAGGGACCAAATCTCAACATGTGCTTCTGTGATCACTACAGTAAGAGAGAAGAGAAACATGTGAATAATGCACTGGCTCTCAAAGGGTTTTCCTGTGACACATATCCTTTATGCTCACATTGCACTAGCCAATGTAAATTATCTGTCTATATCTAGTGTCAAAAGGCAGGGAAATACAATCCTATCATGTCTCTGGAAGAACAACTGGAATATATAGAACAGCCCTAATGGCTAATCCCCTTTTGGTCACCAAATATTTAACTCACTCCATTTCTGACATGCAAAATATACTCATCCACTCCCTAAGGAAGAAAGCCTTAAAATCCCATGCAATCTGAGACCTCTGGGTAAGATATGTCAGTTTCAAATCATGATGCTGCTTCTACCTGTACCTGTGAAATTTTAAAAAAAAAAGAAAAAAACAAAACAAAAAACCCCCCAAATACCTATGTCCTCCCATATAATGGTAGTACAGGAACAAGATAATTGTAATAAATACTCTCCTTGGGGAAAATGGCAAATACACAGCAAATAGGGGTCTGTAGGAATTCTGAAATCCTGCTGGGGAGAACTTTCGAGGGCCCCCTACCTGTGGTTACTTGATTAAGGAATGTTATCTGATTAAGCCTTGATTTTGAGAAGCTCCTTTTGCTCACTGTTCTTTGTGGTACCTGGCTATGCCTTCTGGAAGATTCTTCCTTTTTCATTTTCCTCTTTGGCTGAATCTGAAACAGACATTGAGGAATATGCCTCTTTCAGGACTGAGCAGCGTTCTCAGCCCGGTTTCTGATGGTGGACAATGAGAAGCCCGACGTTTGTTTTAAATCTCAAAAAGTTACAGTCTCTTTTGGTCTAGGTGGGTGGCTCAAATACAGCTCTCTTAAAAATTTAGTAGAGTTTTTAATCTGTTTGATTCTTGTCTGCTCCACTTGCCAGTGACCATGCTATAGTTCTTTTTTTTTTTATAGTTCTTTTTGAGATATGGTTCTACGATGCTTTTTATGCTTCCTTGTTGCCATCTCTCTCTCTCTCTTAATTGTAAATGTGTGTACTTTGAGCTTACTAGACTTTGCTGAGAGAATCACACTTCATCTCTTTTCCCTGAGCCATTTTGACCAATTGAAAAGATTTGCTGGGTGCCTGTCATTTAATCGGGCCTTTTACTCTGAGACACCTTATCAAATTCAGAGGTTTGGTTATCTTCTGAGAGTATGAAAACACAGGCCAGAAATTCCTGAACAGGAGCAAGGAGTTAATTCTTTAGGCCAATGATTCTCAAAATGTGGTTTCTAACCAGCAAAATCAACTCCCTGGGAACCTGTTAGAAATGCAAATTATCAGACCCCACCCTTGACCTGCTGACAAAAACAGAAACTCTGGGTGTTAAACCCAGCAAATGGTGGAGACTTCATCAGCCTGGATACCCCGAGTTAGGACATGGAGCTGATTCCCCCAGGCAACCTACAACGTAGCATGAGTGAAAAATAAACTCTGTTGTTTTAAGGCACTGAAATATGTATGTTTGTTGCCATAGCATAATCTACACTGATACAGTATAGGTATTGATGCAGAAATTGGTACCTGGAGTGAGGTGCTGTCATAATAAAAAAAAAAAAATCTAAAGTTAGTATATATAACAAAAATAAATCTAAAATTGGTAATATATAATTTTTATATAATATATATAATTTCTTTCTATATATATAAAATTTGGAACTTATCTTTTCCTCTATGTGCTGAACTAGGCACAAAACAGTCCACATGATACTACCCCCAACACTTAGCACACGTATGTATCCAGTTAGGTCTCATACCCATCCTGCTGTAACTAACTGATGTATAGGCCCCCTGCAAGAGACTTTGGGGTGAGCATAGTAGTGGTAAGTACACTAGAGAATGTTCTTGAATATATGGTCTTAGGCACATCACTTGACTTCTCTGTCTGAATTTTCTTTTCTGAAATTCTATTACAGACCAAACCTTTATGTACTGCATAAGTGTTTGCTAAGTGCCCTCACATTGTTTTCCTTCCTTTAATCCACAGAAACCTTAGAGAGGACACTGTTAGTATTCCTGTTTTAGACGAGGAAACCAGAACTCAAAGAGATTAAATGACTTGCCTAATATTTCCCAGCTAATGACCGAAGTCAGGGTTCCCAATTTTATTTCCCTGTGTGTTCTATTCCCACTGTGGCTGCTTCTTGTTTCAGGGTAAAAATTTTTAAGTTCTACAGAAAATGTATAATGTATATTTGTATCGTTTTTTATCGTAAACCAAATTGTCACAGAGTGATGGTAATCCATGACAAGAATTTTGTCATCTGATTTACATAATTCTCCATTATTAAAGGACTAACAGACCCTGAAACGAGGCTGTGTTCTCCTTAAATTGTTGCAGTAAAAAGGCAGCAGGCAACAATTCAGAGAATATAGAATTTGTACAAGTGCTTCTTCTATCATTCCAACCAAATAGAGTCAAATAAACTTACTTTAAGAAGAATTTCTCCTATCCTCAGGGGAAATATGAGCAAAACTAGTTTTGAGCTGTTAAATGTTTAGGACAAATCAATAACATTCTGAATTCCAATTCTTTGATGCAGAATATGGCTCACAGCCAAATTAGGAAGAAAAATTTCCCCCACTTGAGGTTCATGTTACAACTAAGAGATTATCTCTTCCTCATTAAGTTAACATAATTGAAAATATCTTTCAGTTAAATACTTATGTCTTTTATCTGAGGTTTTACTGTTTTCAGAGGAAATGGAATGAGAATTACCTGGTCTATGACCTAAGTCAGTGCATAGGAAACATTTTTCCAAGGGAGATTCTCAAAGGAGGGGTGGGCTGTTTTGCTCTTAAATTCCTAGTTTTCTATATAGTGAATGTGTAGACAAATTACATTTTCTCTGTTGTGTATGTCTTGGGTTTCACTAATAGACATTAGTATTTTTTGCACTGTTTTTTAAATGTCAGTTACTTAAAATAAATTGAAAACATTTGTTAAAGCCAAGACTAGGATGTTGGCTTTTCAAACAACCTATTGGAATTTCAAAGCTTTTGCCTGTGCGATGCTGTTGGCAAGAACAATTTCATGAAGTCAGAAAGAAAATTTTAAACATTATGTTGGCATGGATACACATATTTGGAAATTTGCTCACTAAGATCAACTTTTGTTGTTTTTATTTTAGTTACTCATCTCTTGAATATTTTCTCTTCCTGATTCATTTTCCCAATTGTAGCAGAGTCTTCCAGATGTGTATCTAAATACTGCCCCACCCCCTTCTCCCACTATAATAAAATACACATGGCTGGACAGCTATTTTGCATGTCCTTGCTTTTCTTGCCATTAGATATGGTCATGTGATAAATTTACTTAAATGGAATTTGAGTAGTCTTGGCTTGTAAATACCTTCCACAGTGCTTCTCCAGGATGGTAGCCCACCTCTGAGATGGCTCTCAATGATTCTTGACTCCTGGTATTTATGTCCCTATGTAATCCTCTCCTCCACTGAATATGGCTTACCTATATATTGCAGAAATGACAGAATGTGATTTCCAAGTCTAGGTCATAAAAGATATTGTGACTTTCATCTGGACCTTTTAGATCACTTTCTCTGAGGGAAGCCAGCTGCCACAGGCTGGCAGGACAGCTGAGGACATTTCAAATAGCCCTATAGAGAGAGGCCTGTGTAACAAGGAACTGAGGCCACCTGCCCACAACCAGCATTAACTGAGCCACATTGAAAGCCCTAGTTGACTGTAGCTGATATCTGACTGTTAACTTATGAAAGACCTTGAGTCAGAACCATTACAACAGATATCTGACTGTAAACTTATGAAAAACCTTAAGTCAGAACCATTCACTAACCCACTTCCAAATTTCTGACCTGCAGAAACTATGAGATAGGAAATATTAAAGTGTTGATTTAAGCTTCTGAGTTTGTTATGCAGCAGTAGATGACTGATCCATCAAGTCAGCTGGATCGCAGTGCTCGTGACAATCTTAGAAGCCACAAGAAGGGTTCAGAGCTGTAATCAGCTCAGGTTCCTGGATGACCTTGTAGGGGAGAGCCTTCTCCTCGAGTTTCTCAACTCCCTACATCAACCTGGACTATTGAGAGAGAAACAAACTTCTTTAGAGCCATTACATTTTGCGGTCTAAATTTTACAATAGTTCAGCCTGTCCTAACTAATACACCAACTTTGTATTCTATTTCTTTCTTACTTTAACCCTTATGTATATATGAGGATATTATTCCTCTGAGCAAGGATTACTATTGGAATAGCTCTTTAAACACTATCAAAAACATTGTTTAAAAGGCATGTGATTAAATATTCAAAGCACATTTTCCACCTGCAAATTCTATTTTATTTGACTAGCACAGTTACAGGTGATACTGTAGTACCCCCCGGCTCCTGTGAGAGGTGGCTTGTAATAGTTTACAGCTAGCCCTCTTCTCCAGACAATTTCCATCAACCAATGGGAACCAACTCATTCAGGAAATTATGCCCTCTCCATAGATGATCCATACCAATGATCAAATAAGATGATGGTATAAAAGTCCAGCCCTGTTGCCACAAAGGATGAAGGTCTGTGGTGCTGTTTATATCCAGAGCCCTCCCCTATGTAAATTTGGCCAAGGCTATACTTTACCTAATACCAGATCCTTGCCTGGCAGCTCTTTTGCTTCCCTATCATGATCCTTTCCCCACTTTACAAGTTTTTCCCAAAGAGTGTTCCCTCAATAAACCATATGCACCCAAATCCCTATCTTAGATTCTGCTTCTGGGGAATTTGATCTAAGACTACCTACTTCCATGAAACTGAACAGGAGAGGTGAGATCGTCTCAGTTATTTACATTACTGATATATTGGATTTAGTGAAGAAAATGTATTCTCAGTCTGTAAAAAGTTAGTAAACAGAAACCTCAATTAAATAGAGTCAGAAGACCAGAAGAGGGAGCTCTCATGCCCTGCGACAATAGCAGAACCCAAGAGGAAGAAGAAAGACTCCTCTTCTTTCCTGGCAAAGACTCAGCCAATGAAAAGCCCTCTGTTTACTATAGCCCTTCCAACTTCTTTTCCCAGCTATAAAAGAGTTCTTCTCTTGCCATGCAGAACTTGCACATAGCTCGCCATGGTTGCAGACCCTGAATTACAATTCTCTGCTCATCCCAAATAAACCTATCTTTGCTGGAGAAATGTCTTGGCAGTCTGTTTGTCTTAGGTCACAAGATAACAAGTTCAAAACCTTGGGAAAGACTTAAAAACAGAAAAACAAGAGAGAAAAATTAAGAAAGCGAAAAGCTGATAATGGTGATAATCTGGAGGTATCAACAAAACTCATAAATTCTAAAATTGATCAAGAAAAAGATGCAACATAAGTCTCCGATATAAGAAATAAAAGAGAAGTTATCACTGTAAATCCTACGGACATTAAAAGGATAATAAGATAATATTACAAAAATCTGTACCAAAAAATCTGACAACTTAAAGTGGGTAAATTTCTTGAAAAATGCAATTTACCAAAGTCAACACAGATTAAGTGGAAAATACTAATAGACCTATATCTATTAAAGAAATTAAATATATTGTCAAAAACTTGTCATAACAGAGAACTCTAGATCCAGATGGTTTCACTGGTGGATTCTATCAAACAATCATTGAAGAAATAACACTAACCTTACAAAAAATGTTATAGGAAATAGAGAAGAAGGGAATAACTTCCTACTTGCTTGTGAGACCATCATAACCCTGATCTTAAAACCTGACAAAACATTACAAGAAAAGGAAGTTATCTACCAACACCTTTCATGAACACAGAGTCAGAATACTTGAAAAATTGGTTATTGACTCTGACAATATATAACAGGAATAAAATACCATGACCATCCAAGAAGGGTCTAGCCCAAGAATGCAAGGTTGGTTTAAGACTCAAAAGTCAATCACTATAACCACATTAACAGAATAAAGGAGACAAAAAAAAAAGTCATTTCCATATATGAATAAAAAACATTTGTCAAAGTGCATCACCCATTTATTAAAACACCCTTAGCAAACTAGGAATAGGAAGGAATTTCCTCAATTTCATAAAAGGCAGCTACGAAAACGTGCAACTGATACCACACTTAATGATCATGTTACCAAGTCCAAGCTCATACTGCTCACTGCATGACAGGCCAATAAATTGAGAGAAGTATTGAAGCAAGGAATAGTGACTTTATTTGAAAAGCCAGCAGACCAAGAAGATGGCAGACTAGTGTCCCAGAGAACCATCTTATCCAAGTTAGAATTCAGGCTTTTTTCGTACTAAAAGGGTAGAGGGTATGGCTGGTTGTTTAAAACTTCTTGGTGCTGGTCAGACCCCAGAGGGGTTGTGATAAACCTTTGTTCTTGCAGCTGTCCATGTAAGTCTGGTCACAATATTCCTGTAAACCTCCAGCAAGACATGTTATTCTCTGTTATGCAACTTTTTAATCTCTATATGAATGGCTTTGAGAATGGGATATCATATATATTTCAGGCCATAGGCAACATTCTTTTACAAAGGTGCAGAGCCAGCATGACTAAGCACAGGTAACAGATCACAAAGATTAGTCAGGTTTGTTCTTCTCTGTTACAGTCACACATTGAATGCTTTCCTCCTAAAATTGGGAATAAGAAGTTCCCACCTTTCCAACTTCTATTCAAACTGTAATGGAGGTCCTGGCTATTGCAGTAAGGCAAGGAAAAAAAAAAAGATTGGGAAGAAAGAAGTAAAACTGTCTCTGCATATATTTTTTAAAATTATGCTTTCCAATTTATTTTACCAGGGTTGTGAGTAAAATAAATGGAATTGTTTAAAAGTTCTTGAGTTCGAATGAACTTTCCCTTTGAGTTAGAGTTATTAGTTTCTTAGGAGTTATGTCATAGGTTATTCTAATTACAGTTGTATAACTAAACCTAGGCAAAATTGTGAGATAATAGACATTTATTTTAGTGCCTTTCTATCTTTTAGAGCTTTAAACATATCTTTCATCCATTCTAATACCTCCTTGTGTGTCCTAACCACCTAGCATCCAGAGGCAGTACACCCTCCTAGTCTCTCTTCAATAATATCGAACTCTTCAAAATCAATTTCTGGGAGAAATAAAGAACAAAGAGAGACAAAATTAAAGCCTTTGAAAGATAATACAGGAAAACATCTTCAAGGCAACAGAGTATAGAAGAACTTCTTAAAGCATAAAACGTCAAACACAGAGAAAAAAGTTGAAATGTAAACTACATTAAAATTAAGGATTTTTTTTTTTTTTTTTTTTTGCGGTACGCGGGCCTCTCACTGCTGTGGCCTCTCCCGTTGCGGAGCACAGGCTCCGGACGCGCAGGCTCAGCGGCCATGGCTCACGGGCCCAGCCGCTCCGGAGCATGTGGGATCTTCCCAGACCGGGGCACGAACCCGTGTCCCCTGCATCGGCAGGCGGACTCTCAACCACTGCGCCACCAGGGAAGCCCGAAAATTAAGGATTTTTGATCATCAAAAGATATCATAGAGTACAAAGACAAGCGACAAACTAGAAGATATTTGTAGCATGTTACTAAGATCTAATGTGTAGAATATATAAGAGCAGCTACAAATCAGTAAGAAAATGGCAAAATATTCAATAGATAAAAGGGCAAGAGACTTGACCAAATCTTTCACAAAAGAAGAAACTTAAATGGCCCATAAACACATGAAAACATGTTCAACCTAATCAGTTATCAAGAAAACGCAACTGTAATGAGATACCATTTTATACCCATCAGACAAAAATTTAAAAATTGACAATACAGTATGTTGAGCATTTGTATTACTAGGAACTCAGCTGTGCTGGTGAGAATATAAATGAGCACAAAAACTTTGAAAAACAGTTTGTCATTACCTGATAAAGATGGAACACTTTACAGCCCAGGAATTACACTCCTAGTTATATACCCCAGTAACTCTTCCTCATGTTCATCAGGAGATATACAGAGAGCATTCATGGAAGTATTGTTAGTAATAGCCCTTGTATTAGTCAAGAGCAACGGAACTAATAGGAGATACATATATACATATATATATGTGTGTGTGTGTGTATGTATATGTATATATATACATACACACACACACACACACACACACACACAGATGTATTTTAAGTAATTGGCTCATGCCATTGTGGAGGCTTGGCAAGTCCAAAATCTGATGGGGGAGCCAGCATGCTGGAGAATCAGGAAATAGCTGCAATTTGAGTCCAAAGACAGTCTGTGGGCGAACCAGGAAGAGCCAATGTTGCAGATCAAGTGCAATCTGCTGGCAGATTTCCCTCTTGCTCAGAGGAGGTCAGTCTTTTGTTCTATTCAGGCTTTCAACTGATTGAATGAGATCTACTCATATTATGAAGGGCACTCTGCTTTACTCAAAGTCCAGCAATTTAAATTTAAATCTCATCCAGAAACACCCACACAGAAACATCTAAATATCTGGGCACAATGGCCCAGCCAAGTTAACACAGAAAATTAACCATCACAGCCCCAAACTAGAAACAATCTAGATGTCCCTCAGTGGTAGACTAGATGAATAAATTATGGCTTACACATACAATAAATACTAAATTACTATTATGGTAAGCAGAATTCTAAGTTGGCCCCCCCATAATCTCTACCCCTGATGTTATACTCTGTATAATCTCTACTTGAATGCAGGCAGAATATATGACTTGCTTCTAAGAAATAGAACATGACAAAGGTCATGGGATGTTCCTCTCTTGATTAGATTATGTTGTATGGCAAGGTAATGGAATATCACCCCCATGATTGCTGGCCTTGGAGAAGCAAGCTGCCATGAGTTCTAAGGCAAGAAAATGAATTCTGTCAACAACCTGAATGAGGTTGAAAGTAGATCCTTCCCCAGTTAAGCCTCCAGATGAGAATGAAGCCTGGCTGACACTTTGACTGCAACCTGTAAGACCCTGAGGAAAGGACCGAGTTAAGTCACACCTAGACTCTTGACCCTGTGGAAACTGAGATAATAAATGATGTTTTAAGCCACTAAATTTGTGGCAATTTGTTACACAGCATATAAAACTATTGCAACTGTACAGAAATAGAAGTCAACAAATTACAGCTATATGTATCAAGATAGATTAATCTTATAAACATAATGTTGAGTCATGAAGAATACAGACAGTATAATTCCATTTGCATGATGTTTGAAAACAGATAAAACCCAACCAATGTGTAATTTAGGAAGGCATACATAAAGGGTAAAATTATAAAGAAAAGCATAGGAAAAAACTCACAGAAGTGGGAGAGTAGGTTATGTAGGTTACTTCTGGAAGAGAGTACAGGACCCACACAGAGCTTCTAAAATATTATCAATGTTCTATTTCATAACAAGAGCTCACTTTATAATTACATATACACTTTTCCGTATGTATACTATATGTTTAAAAATGAAGCTAGTATAATATTAAAAACAATTTAGTCTATAAAATATACAAAGAACATTCCTATATTTATGGCCAGCTCCCCTCCAGCCCTCCAGCCCAATTCCCTCTCCTTATGGTGGAGTGATTTGAGGTCAGAAAAACCTAAATTCAAATCTTAATTTTGTCACTTCCTTGCTGTATGATCTTAATGCAGAGCCGTAAGATCAGTATCCAGACTCCAGACTTTCCAGATGAAAGGGCTATAAGAGAACAATAATTGAAAAATCATTACCTTGTTTAAGGAAAAAAATAAATACAAAATCAGCAATTATGAGTTCCAGCTATATACATAAACACTATGTGTATATTTTTAATTAAAAAAAATTAGTGATCAACCAACAGTGTAGAGAGACTGGTACTCATATGTTGCCAACAGCATTATAAATTGATACAGTCTTTCAGTGGATTAGGTTTAACCATGTTAGAAAAATGAAATGAGATACTAAAATATTGCCATTCTTTGACTCTGGATTTCTACTTTGGGAAATTTAAGGTTATTTAAGAAAATAATCTCAAAAAGTCAGAATCAAACCAATGTGTACAGTAATGTTTAAGGTAGAAATATTTATGAAAACAAAACTTAAAGCAATTCAAATTCCTTATTCATTGTACATTATCAAAGCAGAACGCACTGACAATGAGAATAATGTGATAAATATATGCCTTGTATTGGTATATGGATATTTTATTTTATTTTTCTAATACATCTTTATTGGAGTATAATTGCTTCACAATGCTGTGTTAGTTTCTGTTGTACAACAAAGTGAATCAGCCATATGCATGCACATGTCCCCATATCCCCTCCCTCTTTTTTTTTTTTTTTTAACATCTTTATTGGGGTATAATTGCTTTACAATGGTGTGTTAGTTTCTGCTTTATAACAAAGTGAATCAGTTATACATATACATATGTTCCCATATCTCTTCCCTCTTGCGTCTCCCTCCCTCCCACCCTCCTTATCCCACCCCTCCAGACGATCACAAAGCACCATGCTGATCTCCCTGTGCTATGCGGCTGCTTCCCACTAGCTATCTACCTTACGTTTGGTAGTGTATATATGTCCATGACTCTCTCTCGCTTTGTCACAGCTCACCCTTCCCCCTCCCCATATCCTCAAGTCCGTTCTCCAGTAGGTCTGTGTCCTCCCACCCTCCCTATCCCAACCCCTCTAGGTGGTCACAAAGCACCGAGCTGATCTCCCTGTGCTATGCTGCTGCTTCCCACTAGCTATCTATTTTACATTTGGTAGTGTATATATGTCAGTGCCACTCTCTCACTTCGTCCCAGCTTCCCCCTCCCCCACTGTGTCCTCAAGTCCATTCTCTATGTCTACATCTTTATTCCTGCCCTGCCACTAGGTTCATCAGCACCATTTTATTTATTTTTTTTAGATTCCAAGTATATGGATATTTTAAGCAACATCAAATGAACAAAGAACTAAACATACATTTACATACTGTATATGATTTAAAATATCGCAGAAGCACTGAAAGTATCAGAGATAGTTAAAACAATATAAATAGTTGTGTTAGGTTGATGGGAAAGTTGAAGTGATTATGATTTTAACAATAAGTGGGTAATGTAATCTGAGGAATACATGTAATGATGGAATTTCAGGCAGTGTTATAGACAGATGGTGAAGCTATTTGTGCAGGAGGTGGGGGTGGTAGGGGAAAGGGGGACCTAAAATTTCACCACATGGAAAGTTTCTATAATCAGAGGGTTTTCTCTGGGTTGTGCAGGCGGTGGCCCCAAAAGGGGAGAATCATACAGAAGATTTCTCAAAGGGAAAAAACTGGAAGAACCATACTTAGAAAAATGTTATTGTAAGTTAATTTCTCTTTAGGGTGTAAACTGTTTTCTTTTCCTTTGGTTCTTTTACTTATTTTTTTCTAAAGCAATTGCAACTTAATAATTTACTTCAGTGTATGAGAGACTCACAGCTTTCCAAGGTGAGTCTGAATCCTGTGTGCCTTGGTCTGGCTAATTTGTTTCATTTCAACACTGAGAGATGTCTGAAAAGTGTATCAGTGGAAGAACATAATCAGTCATTCATAGACTGGTACTTTATGACAGCCACATAAAGGTGCTTCTGTTGTGAGTCTTATCTCAATAAGTAATTTTAGTAAATTTAGTAGTTTAGTAAATTAAAGCCAAAAAACAGATGAAGTGCCATTCCCAACCACAGGCATAAAAGAAGGCCAGGGAGGCAGAGGAGAGGGTTTCATGGCTATTGCAGCTTTCAAATTAGAGCAGATTAGAAATGAGGAAGAAGGCACCGCCTCCTTGATCTGAATCAATAAAGTATAGGTGTTCTGCTTAGAGAGAAAATGATTGCAGATAAAAGTGTTATAAATCCAAGAGCTTTATGACTTCAACACTTCTCTCAGTTTCTCCAGTTATAAAATAAAATGAGAAATAGCTCCCTCTCTCTGCCTCTCTGCCATCCCTCTGTACCTGCACCATTCATACATCTGGAACATATTGTGACTGTAGGTTATAGAAATCAATGATTTTTTTTTTTTTCTTCAGAGCACTATGTACAGAAGTTGTCCCTGCCGTCAAGTGGCTTATTACACTTTAATCAAGAATACCCTCTGTTCCTTAGGAGTCATGTGCTTTCTACCCAAGTATTTTTAGAGAGATTTTTAAATCACAAAGAGTGATAAAACAGTGAATGCATTTTTAAACTTAATTTTCCATGGTATTAAAATTGTAAGACGTATAAATATATCCCAGAGACAATCAGTTTTTACCTTTAAGCAGCTCATGACTTTAAAAAAAAATGCTTTTAATATCACAAGGTCTATGATGTAATCTCCCTAATAAGATCACTTAATATCAAGTTGCTCAAATGTGCACATGACCTTTTAAATAGAATTCCATCTCTTAATACCATGAACTGTTAGGATTAAATTTCATATACATTATCTGAGAAGTCTACATACTACTAACAAAATAATTTTCAAAAAAACCTTATTCTTTTGTTTCCAGATATATCTTGATATATTTTTTCTTAAATTGCAGTATCTACAAAGCCCTTTAGAATCTAAAGTTTAGATAATGTCACAAACTATACAAAGGAATTAGTAAGTCTTTCCAGCAGCTGTTCTTCCATTTCCCTTGGCAGCATCAGCTGGCAGGCACAGTCAGTAGCCAAATCCATTTAATGTTAGGTGTGACTCTGAGAGAACACTGATGACCTTACTGGAGCAGTGGGTCTGATGTTCTGAGGAATGATCAGGTAGCAGAGCCATATAGAGGCTGCATATACCATCCTTGCACCAAGCTTTATTTGATGTATGGTTTGAAATTTCTTTGGATAACAACTTGCAGGAAGGGAGAGCAGCTCAGGAAAAAAGTCCTAACATTGGACAGATCTAGATTCACATTCTCGCTCATCACAACATCAACCCCTCCAAGCCCTGTTTACTCATCTGTAACATGAAAATACAAGCAATACCAATTCCACAGCGTTGTTTGAGGATGAAAAGGATATAAATAACCTATCTGACTTAAAATAGAAGCTCAAGAAATGTTAGTTCCTTTCTTCCCATTTGTCTGGGTCATGCTGGTCTTAATAAATTTTCAGTTCATTTTCTTTTTTATAAATTTACTTATTTGTTTTTGGCTGTGTTGGGTCTTCGTTGCTGTGTGCGGGCTTTCTCTAGTTGCGGCGAGTGGGGGCTACTCTTCACTGTGGTGCGTGGGCTTCTCATGCAGTGGCTTCTCTTGTTGCAGAGCATGGTCTCTAGGCACGCAAGCTTCAGTGGTTGTGGCACACAGGCTCAGTAGTTGTGGCTCGTGGGCTCTAGAGCACAGGTTCAGTAGTTGTGGCGCACGGGCTTAGTTGCTCTGCGGCATGTGGGATCTTCCCGGACCAGCTGGAACCCGTGTCCCCTGCATTGACAGGCAGATTCTTAACCATTGTGCCACCAGGGAAGTCCCTCAGTTCATTTTCAATTATAGTCTTCTTAGATTCTTTACAGTCTAGTTTATGTGATGCAATTGATAGCATTGTGCTCTGTGTCCTTAATGCAGGGACTGAGTATACAGTTTCCCTGGTGCTGCTTGGTACATTACCCAGACATTCTACAAGTTCATGGTTGTGTCATTGTGGAGAGCATACGATACACAATCCATCAACATTTTTATGTCTTCTTGTACGTTTTTTTTTTGTTGTTAGTTACCACTGCTCTGGGGTTTTGTGCTGATGAACTAAAGCTAATCTCATTAGAATTTTGTAGGTTAAAATAGAAGCCTCATAGCAATAACAGGCTGCATAAAATAGATTGAACAAGACTAGACTTTTAGTGCAGCCTCCTTCCACAGTGAGAGGATATAGATCAGGCAGGGTACCATAAACTCTGATGTGACCATACCATAATGGTCCTTTGGACCTGTTCCATAATGAAGCCCAGACCTATTTAACAAAACACTGGTTCTCCCTATAATGCTCAGAAAGCATCATCTACAATTTACATGGCACTTTAATTAAGAAGACCACTACAAGGATGAACTGGAATATAGACATTGAAATATAAACTTTCATTCCTCTCCTCCTTCCTTCCTTCCTTCCTTTTCTTCTTCCCCTTCTTCATTTCTTTCTTCACATTTTATCTTTTAACAGAAAGAATAACAGGCTACTGACAAAAACACACATGACAATAAGACGAACTATTAGAGATTGAGGAGGCTAATATCACTGGATATGCAGTCAAGAAATTCCTCTAGGTTTAGCCGAGTGTTAGAGATCAGGACCGAGGCAAGCCCAATCTCTAAGATATGCCTGAAATGTGATGAAAAATTTATGTGAAGTTCAGCTATTTCATATCATTCAGTTTGCTTTTCTTTTGTTAAATTTAACTCTAATATTTTTTATTAACCAATAACTGTTGTGTGATCCAATTTTAATAACATCTTTATCTTCTTTTATACGTATATAGGCATAGAGAGATGTCTAGAATAACATTCACTGAAGGTTAGCAATGGTTAATTTCTGAGTGGTAAGAGGGAGTAATTTTTTTGCTTTACTTGTTATACTTTTCTTAATTGCTTGAATTTTTAAAATGAGCATGTATCTTTTTAAAAAAAATCAAAATCATTATACTTAAAAAAAAGAAAATCATCGAAAACAATGATTTTCTGCTTATCCAGCTTTCGGTTAAAAGTGACAAATATGGAATGAGAGTTTACATTGTTAAGCTGTTAAATATTAAGAGAAGAAAAGTGTAAATATTGTACTTACCCAGGTGAAACAACAAAATTTAAGATGCAATGTATCAAAGTCAGAAATCAAATTAGACAAGAAAAGGAAAGAAATAAATATTAAGCGTGTGAAATACGAAATACCTTAGTTCTGCTAAGGCCATTTCCTGCTCAATTAAACAATTAAATAAAACATTTACTGTATTATAACACTTGATTACCAGAGATTCTTGGGAGAAAACCAGCCTAGAAAAAAAAAGAAGGTCCCAGGGGCCTAAGACTGGTTCCCCAGCTAGTCCTTGACAGCAACACAAATGATGTCTTTATTTGTGCTTTATCTCAGTGTTTTTGAAGGAGCCACTTACAGCAGAGTGAGAGGAGTTGCATAACATTAGAAATTTTGTTACTGATCATTAGAGTCAACCTTTGGCCAGAAACTGTCAATGTTATTCCCTGTGGGCAGGCATCCAGAAATCTCTGACTTCCTAGAGTGAGGTCTTGAACCTGAACTTCTTACTGCATTATTGAAATTGTGGTTCTAAAAGAGCATCACTTGCAGGAAGAGTTTCTACAAACAACAGCAGCCAGTCACCAAATGCAAAGTACTCATGGTTACACCTTTAGATTAGAGCTGTAAACACAGAGAACGATCATATCTTCCCATATAGAATATTCTTTGTGGCTTAAAAACAAACAGTAGATAATACATGGCAGAAGGAAAATTCACTTAGGTAGCAAATTCACTAATTTAAGGTATCTATTTACAAATTTGTTGTGAAACCCAATCATTTATTAAAGACAGATTCATGCCTCTATTTCTTGAAAGTGATAGAAGTTTTACAGTAAACTTAAAACGTATGAAAATCAAATGAAGACACCGATGACTTAAATCCAGGCAAGCCTATCTGTCTTTAAAGTGTAAGTGAAATCCAAAGTGTTGGTGAGAATGTAGAGAAATTGGAACTTTCATACACTTTTAGTGGGTGTATGAATTGGTAAGACCACTTTGGAAAACTGGCAGTATCTCCTAAAGCTGACTGTACACATGCCCTATGACCCAGCCATTCTACTCCTAGGTATGCACTCAACAGAAATGCAGCAAATGACATATGAACATATTTGTAGAAGCACTTTTTCTAATGACCTCAAAGTGGAAATGACCCAAATGCTCATCAACAGTAGAATGAATAAACAGTAGTATGGTCACACAGTGGAATACTGTACAGCAGAGAATGAACAAACTCTATACACCATTGTGAGTGAATCTCATAATGTTGATCAAAAGAAGCCAGATACAATGTAGTACATACTGTGATTCCATTTGTATAAATTGCGAAAACAGGCAAGACAAATCTATGACGTTAGAAGTCAGGATGGTGGTTATCCTTGGGTTTAAAATTGTGAAAGGGGTGAGGGAGATTTCTGGGAGCTGGTGATGTTCTATTTCTTGCTCTGGGTGCTGGTTAGATACGTGTATTCAATTTGTGAAAATTCAACGACCTGTACACTTAAGATATATGTACTATTCTGTTTATCTGTTGTATTTTAATAGAAAGTTAAAAAACAAAAATGTAAAAATATTTATTCTTTATGACAGATTTAAATTGCCCTCACTTATTACTATGTCTATAGCTATGAATATAATCAGTATTTGTTGTTCAGGCAATATTTGGTCTTTGATCAAGGTACAGATTAAAAAATTCAAATATACATATGCTTGAAAAATCACCATTTATTTTTAAAAGTGATAGGATTGAACATAAATAGACAAAAATTGAATTGCTTTCTCATTTGTCACAAACAGCCCAGCCTTTTTCATTTCCCACTTCTAGATTTAGCTGATATCAGGCAAATCTATGTGCATGGGGGAAAAGGTGGTGGTAATCTCATGAATAATCAATTGTCAATAGTAGTCATAATGAAAAATAAGGACCTGAGTATTAGAAACACCATTTACTGAACACTTTGTTGTAATATTATAGATAAACCAAGTATTATAAGTGAAACAAAGTGAGTAATACAGTCATCTCCCTGAATCAGGCTGAAGAAGGATTTTCACCTGAAATACTGAGACTCAGCTTTCAAATTCAAAAGCCAGACAGTTAACTAGAATAAGTAAAATAGGCCAGATGAAATACAATGGGGTCTGGTGATGGGGTTTGGGAAAACCATAGAACCCACAAAAAGTGGTTCTCAGAGTCTGTCCCCAGACCAGAAACGCATCAGGAACTAGGTAGAAATTCAAATTATCAGACCCCAACCAAGATCAACTGAATCAGAGACTGAGGGTGGAGCCCAGCAATCTGAGTTTTAATAAGCTTGATTCTGACATGTGTTCATGTATGAGAACTATTGATTTAGATGTATTCTGATTCAAATATTTTAAAAAATCATGTGGGTTTAAAAAAAATCATCTGGCCAGATTTGGCCACAGGCTACCAGTTCATAACTTCTGATGAGAATCATATAAAAAACATAAACTTGAATTTTGTATGTCAATTCTGTAATTCCCTTTTATAAGATAAAGAGAGATAGTATGTGGTAATGCTTGAACCTAAGTTTTCTCCTCCCTAGTATTCAGGCATATCTGGGCATTCCTGGGGTCTGGTGGAGGTGGGCCCTCTGGAATTCTATTTATAAGACAACTCAAGTTGCTTCCAAGGAAGAACTAACCCAGTAGAAGAAAGAACCAAATTACAGAGGTTGCATTAAGGGCAGCAGGTGGAGTTGAATATATCTGAGTACATCATGGTGTCTGCCACTCAGATTGTTTGCAGCCCAGCCTGGTGGACTCATTCATTCTTTCAACAAATAGCTATTGAACAGTCTGTCCCTGAGTCCTGTGACCCCAGCACAGCTGTAATATAAGATCTAGTAAGAGCTAATGGAGCTGTTTGTTTTGTTTTGCTTTGCTAATCTTAGGACACAGGGAGTGCAGCTTATCAGTGGTATGACTGTTGGTGCCAGGACTGTCAACACTTCCGATGCCTTGTCCGATGATGTCCGATGGACATCAGCCTTGCAGACCTCCTAGCATACAGTGGCAGTGCCTTTGGTGAGCAGCGATGACATAGCTTGGAAGTTGGCAGCAGCTGTTTTTAACAGGCAAGGAGAACTCTGAATACCATTTGGCAGCCTATTCTTGGAGCGCACATGCGACATCCCTGGGTACCCTGATTTAGGGGCAGTAGAGGATGAACCCTCTAGCAGAGGTAAAGAAATGCTATTTTGTAGCTATGGTTCTTACTATGTGTAACATAAGTTACACATGGAAAAACACTGAGTCCTCAATGGAATCTATGACTTTTTTTTTTCTTTTTTGACTTGGCAGCATTTAAAGAAACTACATGTTGCTTTTTGTGATAAGGTTAAAGTATGTGCTTGCAGTGAACAAGGTAGACTTAAAGATCAAATCTCAAACATTTGGTTTCCTTTTTTAAAATAAAACGCGGTGAGATTATTGTAGGCTTTGGGACATGAGGTTTGAAAAATCACAGCACACATTACTAATTTTTTTCTCTCTCTCAAAACATCCCTAAAAAATGAAACAATATTGCTGATGAGCTGTTTTTTGGCACCAACAAGCAGCTTACTGCAAAGGAAAAAGAACTTTGGAAACAGCCACTCCTTTCCTGCCAGAATTTTGAGAGATGGATGACCTTTTCCTTCATTTCTGCAATGCCTATAGGCTGCAGATTTTCAGTAACTTCCTGAAATCCCAAATTGAATTCTATTAAAAACATATTTGTTATTCTACACAAAAAAAATGTTTGGAGTTTGGAGACCACAAATCGCTGTAAGACCTATGGAATTCCTCAAAGTAACCAGAATTTTCCAGAAAGAGTCAAGTAGTTGCTACACTACATTTAACTCAGTGTTTTATGACACCTAATGAGCAAGGTGTGTGGTATGTCAATATTCCAACTAGGTAGCAATACCTTGCTATTGATTTATGTAATATATATACACGTATATATATATATCTTGCAGATTTCCAATTTTCTGGTAGAGCCATATTTTTTTTCTTGATTGCTATTTGTTTGAAACCCATTTTTTTAAGCCCAAGCAAATTGAGTTATTTTATTTTGATACTTCACTTCTAGCCAACCCAGAGTATCCACAGTGGAATGTGAGTTAGGAGGTGGGGGCAGGGATCAGGAGATTTGAGTTCTAACCAGCCAAGTTTCCCTGGACAGGTCAGTTCCCGCTTTGATGCTCAGTTTCACTCTTGGTAAAGTTGGAGGTGGGACAAATTGACCCAGAGTTCTGTGATTAGTCCAAAGTTCTGTGACTAGGGTTCCACATTCCTTAACCTCTGGATTATGAGAGCTCTCCCTGAAGAATCCTAATGACGGATTCAGTATTTGAAGGAGAAAAATTCACCTTGAGAGGACTTTCAGAAGCTATTGATATTACATATTTTTTTTTTTTAGAGAGAGAGCTGGGGTAATTTTCTGTGTACATTTGGGCATAAGTGACGGGTGTTGTTAGCAATCAATCAAAGGCTTATTTCTATATTAACTTAATAGAATTTAGTTTCCTGGAATGCAAATTAGTAACAGGAATATGAAACATTTATTTGATTCTGTTTTTATAATGTTTATTTCCTCCATGCCCTCTCCTTCCAACTCTCACCTGGCCTCTTCTCCCTAACCCTTTTTACACATGATTTTATACTTGGGTTATCAGCTTAATCTCAAATTCAGCTCTTCTCGCGTTACTTTCCTGCTCAAAACCTTAATACCTTTCTGTTTACTGCATTGTAAAATACAAACTCCTCATGGCACACAGAGTCCTGTACCATCTGACACAGTGCAGCGTCCCACCATTGTGGCCCATTACTCCTTTTACCTTAGCCTTTCAAGTTCCCTGCTCTTTCTTTCCATGCCCAGAATTTTTCTGGCTCTCTGCCTTTGTCGCATTGATTCTTGCTTCCTGTTTTCACTTGTTCAGATTCTACCTATTCTTAAAATTTAAGGCCAAGGTTCTGCTACCAGCTTTTCTTGATCTCTCCTAAATGTAGGCAACCTCTTTTTTCTGAGCTCCCATGGCAACTTACCTGCTTTTCTCTCATAGCAGTTATCACTTTCTACTCTATATTTCTACTCTACTCTATAAATATATTACAGATATTTATGTTCATATCAATCTTCCTCACTAGATAATCAGCTTTATGAAGTCAGAAGCAATGTCTGTTCCATATTTGTAGCCCTCGAAGTACCTGGCATGTAGCAGTTCCTCCACAAATGTTTGTTCGATGAATAAAAAATATCAGAGCAGGGCTTCCCTGGTGGCGCAGTGGTTAAGAATCTGCCTGCCAATGCAGGGGACACAGGTTTAAGCCCTGGTCTGGGAAGATCCCACATGCCACAGAGCAACTAAGCCCGTGTGCCACAACTACTGAGCCTGTGCTCTAGAGCCCACGAGCCACAACTACTGAAGCCCGAGGGCCTAGAGCCCGTGCTCCGCAACAAGAGAAGCCACTGCAATGAGAAGCCCGTGCACTGCAACGAAGAGTAGCCCCCACTCGTCGCAACTAGAGAAAGCTGCTCGCAGCAACAAAGACCCAAAGCAGCCAAAATTTAATTAATTAATTTTAAAAAAATCAGAGTTACCATGGGAAATTTCTCCATTTATCTATTATCTATCTGGCTATCTATCTATCCTATAATTTTTCAGCCTATTTCTGGTTTCAGTGAGGAAAATCAGGAAAAAAAGAAAAATGAGAAAGGTACAATAACTTAAACCACTGGTTTAGCATGTAATTAATATCTAGTTCCCCTCCTTCAAGCATTGTGCTGTAGTCAGCTTTCAAAAGTGATTTAGGTTCACATGAGTTTGTGTACTGTGATGTTCAAATATTTGTTAAAACTGATGCAACTCTATGAAAAAGATCAACACTAACTCTGCAGATGCGTCATACAAATTTTAATCTGGTGAGGTGAAGAATTCACTTGAGGCATTGCTACATGTGGGGCACTGAAAAAAGTTGTGGCCTTTTTTTCTTTCTTTGCGGGGGTGGGGCAAAGAACAGCCATTCAATGGAAAACAGACGGATGACTGACCATTGGGCTCATGATAGATATAGATATATATACACACATATATATTAAAGTGGTTATATATTTATATATATATATAATGCTATATATTAATTACATAATATTTATATAGTATATACAATATATAAATGTATATTTGTATATATAAAAAAGACTTTATTCATTTCTATACCTTTTGTGATATTTACCAAGTTTTGGACAAATTCTTTATCTTAAAATTAATCTTGGGACTTCCCTGGTGGTCAAGTAGTAAAAAATCCACCTTACAACGCAGGGGATGTGGGTTTGATCCCTGGTCAGGGAACTAAGATCCCACATGCCATGGGGCAACTAAGCCTGTGCGCCACAACTACTGAGCTAGTGCTCCTCAGTTAGAGAGCCCACATGCCACAAACTACAGAGCCCATGCGCCCTGGAGCCTGTGTGCCACAACTAGAGAGAGAGAAGAAAAAAACCCCGCACGCCACAACTAGAGAGATACCCGTAAAGATCCCACTGCCTCAGTGAAGATCCCGCATGCCACAACTAAGACCCGATGCAGCCAAAAAAAAAATTAAGTAAATAATAAATCTTAAAATAATAAAATTAATCTTAAGAGCCTCACATCACATACTTGAAATAAAAGCTTTTATTTGTATATTGGCTTATAATTTTTCAAGCACTTCCATCCTTATTAACTCATTTGATTCTCATGTTTTATTTCCAGACATATATTTTATACCTATTTATAATTGTTCATCCATCATGAAAATGGAAAAATTCCATTTCTTATAAATGCAGTGGATTTGTCTGCTGGTCCTTTATTTGCTTCACTCTTCTCTTTCTAATATATTTTATCCATATAGCAACAGTTTTCCTGACTTTCTACATCTGTAGTTCTTCCTGTTTCTGATTTCCCACTCTTTATTTTTAAGATGCTGATTTGTTCTTCATCTTTCTCCTTCCTCTGAGAAAGACCCATAAGTTTTTTCTTTGGAACTGTAATTCAACTCTTCCTTCCCCTTAATCTTTTTTTTTAAGGCAATGCCAATTTTTTTTTTTTTAATTTATTTTTGGCTGTGTTGGGTCTTCGTTTCTGTGCGAGGGCTTTCTCCAGTTGTGGCAAGTGGGGGCCACTCTTAATCGCGGTGCGCAGGCCTCTCACTATCGCGGCCGCTCTTGTTGTGGAGCACAAGCTCCAGACGCGCAGGCTCAGTAATTGTGGCTCACGGGCCTAGTTGCTCCGCGGCATGTGGGGTCCTCCCAGACCAGGGCTCGAACCCACGTACGCTGCATTGACAGGCAGATTCTCAACCACTGCGCCACCAGGGAAGCCCCCTTCCCCTTAATCTTGACTGACTCCAAAGATATTTAGTTGTAACCCATGCAATGGTGGTTGCTGCCCCTTAACTTGAACATTTTTATTGGAGAATCATTGTTTGCTAAAACATTTAGTAAGATATTTTTGTTTTATATTATATTTAATACAAACCATATTTATTAATTTGTTCTCTTATTTTCTATAGCTTCAAAGATTGTTTTAATACTCAGATTTATTGTTTATTCTTTTATAAATATACATCTCCTTTAAGAGTTCTTTGATAATTTCCTATCACACTTTTTAGGTCCTCAGTCTTTACATTCCATTGATAATCCTTCATCATACTTCTGGAAAGACATCTGTCTTCTATATTTACAAATCTTTCTTTAGCAGGATTTGCTGTTTCATCTTGGGCAGGGTGGAATTTGAAGCTTGATCTCTAATTGTTGCATTTTCTTCCCTTTCAGAGTGAATGCCCATTCTTTTTTTTTCAGCCACACCACGCAGTGTGTGGGATCTTAGTTCCCTAAGCAGGGATCGAACCTGCACTCCCTTCATTGGAAGCACAGAGTCTTAACCACTGGACCGCCAGGGAAGTCCCGATGCCCATTCTATACTTTACAGATTTAGTGCTATCATATTCCTCTTTATGTCCCATTGTTTTATTATTATTGGCATCCATACCTGTTTTTTTTTTTTTTTTTGCGGTACGCAGGCCTCTCACTGTTGTGGCCTCTCCCGTTGCGGAGCACAGGCTCCGGACGCGCAGGCTCAGCGGCCATGGCTCACAGGCCCAGCCGCTCCGCGGCATGTGGGATCTTCCCGGACCGGGGCACGAACCCGTGTCCCCTGAATCGGCAGGCGGACTCTCAACCACTGCGCCACCAGGGAAGCCCCATACCTGTTTATATTGCTTATTCTTTATATGTTTTAAATGCTCACATTCCTTTTTTTTTTTTTTTTTGGCCAAATGATGCCATTTAGCTATCACTGCATAACAACACCTCCTTTTCATATCTTCCCCTGAAGTTTCTTGGACTTGGCTGGCACTTTCTTGTGAGAGGGTCTACACACCATAACACCAGAAAGACCTATGGTCACATGAAGCTTTAACTAGCTCCCTTCTTTCCTCATTTTTTCCTGGAGAGTGGGGATTGGGTTCATGTGCCAATGTAACATCCTTACCTATTTTAGCAGTTTAACTGGCACTTTCCGGCTCTTCGTAGGAGAAAATCATCATTGGTCCATGCCCAAAACTTTTCTTTATCTAAACAAAACAAGTAGTCTTCTTCTGACCTTCCTTTGGTGTTTTAACCCCTCTCTCTCTAGTCCCTTTTCTTTTGCTTACCTTGTACCATTTGATTATACATGTGAATCCTTCAATGGACTGCAAACTCTTTTGAAGACAAAAGCTAGATTGTATTTTTGCTACCTTCCACATCCTAATGCTGCAGCACAGCTGAAAAGGCAATAACAGTCATGATCTGGAGCTGTGAGCTAAACCAGTAGAAGCAGACTTGAACCTTTGTACTCCAGAAGCAGGGGAAGCAGGACTGTAAGCTGTTGTCTAGTACGATTTGCTTGGGGAAAAAAAGCCAAAGAGAAGATGAACCTTGTGGAGATTCTGCCCCCAGCAAGCCAGGAGGACAAGAAGACAATACCCATCACGTCACCACCATCCTACCCATGTCACCATGATGGGATTGGAGCTTTCTCCTCCAGTCACTTTTCAGCTCCAGGCTGGCTCTGGACCTGTGTTTCTCAGGCCAGGAATGTTATGATGCTTCAGGCTGTCCTTCAGACAGGAGCCCTGAGAGGAGGAGTAAGTGGAGGAGTAGGAAAAGGAGGAAGAGGAGGAACATAATGATGATGTAGATGTATCCCTAGAGGAGGAGACCCCTGTCAAACAAATCAAGAGGCTAGTACCCCAGAAACAGACGAACATTACTGAGGAAGAAAAGGTGGAAAAAGAAGAGAAGCAGTGAGAACCAGTCTTAAAGACAAGAGCCCTGTGAGAAGGGCCAAACCTGAAAAGCTGGGATCCAAGAAATGAGGAACCAGGAATGGCTTAGCTGCAGTGACTGAGAGAGGGTCTGCAAGTGGGCCTTCCTTGGAGTGCGCTGCAAACTTAGGGTGAAATACAAGAGCCGTCACCCCCAGCTATCTAGTTTCAGCAGCACCTGGAGAGAAGAGCCCTGACCTCAGCGCTACAGTAAAGTTTGCTTTGCTAGGAAAATTTTTTTTAAGTATCCAACACTTAGCACAGTACATTATACATTATAATGTTTTTTTTAACATCTTTATTGGAGTATAATTGCTTTACAATGGTGTGTTGGTTTCTGCTTTACAACAAAATGAATCAGTTATATATATACATATGTTCCCATATCTCCCTCTTTCATCTCCCTCCCTCCCACCCTCCCTATCCCACCCCTCCAGGCGATCACAAAGCACCGAGCTGATCTCCCTGTGCTATGCGGCTGCTTCCCACTAGCTATCTACCTTACGTTTGGCAGTGTATATATGTCCATGCTTCTCTCTCGCTTTGTCACAGCTTACCCTTCCCACAGTACATTATACATTATAATGTTTCAGCAAAATATTTGTTAAATAAGTTTTTTTTGTTGTTTATCTTAAGTTCATCAGGTAGCTACTTCTCACTTTTTGCCATACCACTGGAACTTTTGTCTTACTTCTCTTTTGCCAGTTTTCTAACAGTATTTCTGCAAAACTGCATTACTGTGGGTACAGGGTTGCCTTTTGGATGATGAAAATGTCTTGGATCTAGTTAGAAGTGATGATTGCTCAATACAGTGAAATGTGCTAAATGCAACTGAATAGTACACCTTTTAAAATGTTAATGGTTAATTTATGTTATATGAATTTCTCCTCAATTAAAAAAAAACTGCATTACTTGAGTTAGTAACACAAAGAACTACCACTTTGTAAACAGTCTCATTCTTGTCTTTTTTTTTTTAATCTTTTTTTTATTATTCTTATCTTTTAAAATGCTGCCAATACTTCTCTTGCAGGGACCTGGCTCTTTCACCTTTCTCCCACATGCCACTGAAAACAACAGCGAAAGGTGGGTCCGGGCGACCATCTAAAGGCTTTGTGGGACTCAGCAGTGAGGTCATCAGCATTTGGTCACAATTTATTCGTTAGCTATCATTAATACAGTAAGTCATTTTTGCTCATTTAATGACACTCCCTATTCGTGCCCATTCTTTCTCTTCCTTTTTCTCAGTATCTTTTCTGGCTCTTGAATCAGTTCCTTAAAGAATGCTGTCACCTATCTCTTGGAGACTTTTTAAGAAGGTACTACTCCTAGAGGACTTCAGTCCTTATGGGATTACTTGTTCCTGATACAGATCTGACCATTTCTACTCCTTTTTATTTTTGTTGGGGAGGGGTAGAAAATCAATCTCTGGAAATAGAAGGGAGAAAAATTTTCCTTCCTGTGGGTTTTTGGAGTCAGACAGCCTCAGGTCAGATCCTTGTGCTGTCACATACTAGCTGTGTGATCTTGAGTCTGTCATTTGGGCAAGTCAATTTCCTCATGTGAAAACTGGGTAAAAGCTTCCTCCTAAGGTCCTTGTGGAGATTGAATCTGATAATGCATATAAGTGTCCCTTGAGGGCGCACACGTGCATGTGTATGGGTGTCTGTGTGCAAACTTAATTTACTTTCTAATTCTCTCCTAGTATCAGAAGCTACTCCACCTTCCTTATTACAAACACTGAGTGACAATTGCTTTTATCTGCTCCCTGCCTGGGGCATTGTCTCTTTCTTCCGTCCCCACTATGCATAAACAAATGCCAGTCAAGGAAGCACCCAGGTGGAAAACTGAGCATGGACTGTATTTGATTAGCATTATAAGAACAAAAACACAGGAGTAGGTATCAGACACAGGAAGAAAAGGAAAAGCAACCTCTGTGTGATAAAACTTATAATTCCTCTTTGTAATCTTTATTTTTTGGTAGGAAGTGTTTTTCATTGCACAAAAATAGAATATAGAACTTAAATATTGTGCAGAAATTTGGTTATGATGGCTGTATCCCTTTAATCTAGGGAGGAGGAGGAGGGAAAGCCTTGAACTGTAGATGAAAGTTATTCCACGTGTTAAATAAGGAAATAGAAATTTGAGTTGTGCAATATTTCCGATTTGTTTTTAGCATGAAGGGGAAATTGCCTGATGTGTTATCAGGAGGCAGAAAGGTTCAGGGAAAGGGCTCTGGATTGAGGATCAGGAGATGCAGGTCCTGGCCCTGCCACTAACTGAGTGACCTTGACAGGCCACTTCTAGCTGGACCTATTTATTCATCTGGAAAATGCAAGCACTGGGTCAAACCTCTCCCCCTGCCCCCACCTGTTTTAACTCAAGAACTGCTTTTTACAGAACAACTCCACTCTCCAGGAATTTTTAAAATCTTTTATTGTTTTGTGTGGTATATTATGAAATGCTTACAGGTTAAAAAAGCATTTTAGAATAGTGTTTTAATAAAAATATATTAATATAATTTTAATAAAACCACTAATATATAACCAGAATATATTTCCTTTTTTTTTTTAACTTGTTTATTTATTTATTTGGCTGCGTTGGGTCTTCGTTGCTGCACGCAGGCCTTCTCTAGTTGCAGCGAGCAGGGGCTACTCTTCATTGTGGTGGCTTCTCTTGTTGAGGAGCACGGGCTCTAGGCGCGCAGGCTTCAGTAGTTGTGGCTCGTGGGCTCTAGAGCACAGGCTCAGTAGTTGTGGTGCATGGGCTTAGTTGTTCTGTGGCATGTGGGATCTTCCCGGACCAGGGATCGAACCCGTGTCCCCTGCATTGGTAGGTGGATTTTTAACCACTGTGCCACCAGGGAAGTCCCTATTTCCTTTTATGACAACATTGAATTAGAAAACACTGAGTCATATTATCTCTATGTCAGTGTTTTATTTAGAATACATTTTTTCAAAGAAAAATTTTATTTAGTAAAATATGGCACTATAATTGATTTTTACTTTGACCCTGATATTGTAGGGAATATCATGATTTTGGATAATATGGAGTGGACTCTTTGGGAGTATAACTGTCTTTTGTTCAAAAGCTGTACAGAATATGTCAATGTATATTCTTACAAAATATAGATTAAGGATTTTTTTGGGTGAAATATGTAATTCTTGGTGCTGGTTATAAATAGAGATTGGATGAGTAGTTAGGTGGAGTGTAAGTTTATTGTAACTTCCAAATTATTTTCAGTCTGTGTTCCTGAGACCATATATTGAAAATTGCCTTGATACCTGCTGGAAGGCATCCCCTTGGAATTCAGAGATAAGCTGTTCTGAGTGGCATATGAGAGGGGTGTTGAGTGGAAGAATGCCAGTGCCACATTCAAGTCTAGATACCCTGCTTGCTGGTGGAGTAACTGGGTAAATCACTTAACCTTGAGCCTCAGTTTCCTCATCTGTAAAATGAGGGTAATTGTATATCTATTGATACTTCCTGGGGTTGTCATAAGTCTTAAATAAAATAAAGTATACAGCATTACTTTGAAAAAGCATCACATGAATGTTGTTATCATGTAGCATTTGGCAGGGCCCAGACCAGGGGGAGGTGAGTAAGGTGCCGGGGCTCAACTTTTAAGGAGGCCCTCGCTCTCAGATCTGACCCTGCGCTTGACCCATCCTGAGAGTGCGTACCTCCTTAAATGTAGGGCCAGCAGGCTTCTCACTCATCTTGCCCTAGTCCAGGCCCTGGTGTTTGGCCAAGCACAGTTCCTGTGAATAGGAGCTATACAGCTTTAGATGTGGGTCTGGTTTCTGAAAGACTTTTTTTTTTTTTTTTTGCGGTACGCGGGCCTCTCACTGTTGTGGCCTCTCCTGTTGCGGAGCACAGGCTCCGGATGCACAGGCTCAGTGGCCATGGCTCACGGGCCCAGCCACTCTGCGGCATGTGGGATCTTACCGGACCGGGGCACAAACCCGTGTCCCCTGCATCGGCAGGCGGACTCTCAACCACTGCGCCACCAGGGAAGCCCTGAAAGACTATTTTTGTTGTTGTTTCTTACATTGAGGTAGGTTAGGAGCAGCTGTTCCTTCTCCCTCAAAGCTATAAAGCTGCTGCTTGGATAAAACAATCCTCTAACTTCTTTTTTTCTCTTTTTCTTTCTTTCTGTTCCCTTATTGTGTTACTCATATACCTGTGCATGGTTAGATGTTACAAGATATATTCATTTTATCTTCAGATATTCTTCTGGAGATAGTGTTACATTATGATGGACTGCTAAAAAATACCATGTCTGCATGATTGTCTTCTGGAATTTGCAGTACTGGGGGATCTTTTAACTTCATCTTCTTTAAATTGCTTGCTTTCAAGGTAGAAGCAATTTACTTGTCAAGTAAAAAGATGTTGCAGGTTATCATAAAAAATTCCAGAGGTGAATGGGTATGAAAGCAGTTCTAGGCTCAGAGCCAGTCCTAGAAACAAAAATGAATTGCCCCTCTGCACAAACAGATTTTTCAAGATCTGTTCACATGCCCACATGTGTCTGACTGAGGTGGGCTTTTCTGGGTAACCACTCAGTGACAAACCTCTCATCGAGTTCTTTAAACAAGGGAGGCTAGTGTTAATGGTTAGTTTTAGAATTTTTAAAAATTGCTCACTAGGAGAGTTTTACAGTTTGTTGCCCATATTTCCTTTGAGTTTCCTCATGCTGCTGTTAAAAGGTTTGACCAACTCTTAAATTTTGCCCCACAATGCCCTATACTTACCTTCTAAATCTTTGCAGATACCCAGATATGATTAATGATATTTTGAAGCTAAATCTGTCACAGAAGAATTATGATTTTTTTTAATATGAAAATATAGTCAGGCTCAATGATTAGTAAAATCTGAAAAGGCAAGAGAAAAGAGAGAGATTCCCCAGGAATATGACCTACAGTAAAATTATTGATGAGGTTCTTTCAAAGAGTGCATTTTTTGCCCTTTAGTAGTTAAGAAGGAGAAGAAAAAAGGCATAAGATCATTTTTTAAGTCTATTGATTTAATGGAAAATTAGAACATAGATTAAATGTGGCCCTTTTAGACCATTTTTTTCCCCTATTGTGAAAGGTAAATACATGTATGGGCAAGAATTTCAGAATAGCAATAAACAACTACATCAAACTATTGGGTTGGCCAAAAAGTTCGTTCGGGTTTTTCCATAACATCTTATAGATGGAAGATGCATCATTCAGGTGTTTTTCCTTTATTACTCAGCAGTGTGTATTTGGGGGGGTTATAATTTATCTCTCATAGGACTTTCTCAAACTGGGCAGGACATAATAAGCCATGTGCTAGTTGTGTGAGTTGTTAATTAAGGATAAAGGAATTTCAAATTAAAGCACAGGTAGCAAATCTGGTAAAATGCCACACAAATTTACTAGAGGTTTAAAATGGACACTATGCTAGACATTGAAGTTATGGGGGATTTTTTCTCCTTTTTTTATGTTTTTGAACTTTGCCAAGTTTTCTTAGTGAGCACATTACTTTTATAATAAAAAAAAGTAGAGGAAAAATAAAAATATTTTCATATAACAGTACAGCTCACCAGTAGTTCAAGTAAGGGGGCGGTGGAAGGTATACTTGGGTAGAGTCCAAACTGGTATTAATATGCCTTCACTCATCCATAATTCAGCAACTATTTATAAAATGTCAACTACTGTGCAAAGCACTGTGTGAGGGCTGGGCAGCTAATGATGAACTCCAGCGTGGAGCTTCTGCTCTAGGAGAGTTCTTCAATTAGCATTATGATAAGGACTACAAAGAAATAAGATTCTTTTTTTAAAAAATAAATTTATTTATTTATTTAATTTTGGCTGTGTTGGGTCTTCGTTGCCCTCACGGGCTTTCTCTAGTTGCGGCGAGTGGGGGCTACTCTTCCTTGCAGTGCGTGGGCTCCTCATTGCGGTGGCTTCTCTTGTTGCAGAGCACGGGCTCTGGGCATGCGGGCTTCAATAGATGTGGCATGTGGGCTCAGTAGTTGTGGCTCACGGGCTCTAGAGCGCGGGCTCAGTAGTTGTGACGCACAGGCTTAGCTGCTCCGTGGCATGTGGGATCTTCCTGGACCAGGGCTCGAACCTATGTCCCCTGCATTGGCAGGCGGATTCTTAACCACTGTGCCACCAGGGAAACCCACGAAATAAGATTCTAAGAGAGTTTATAATAGCAGAACCTGACCAGGTCAGAGGGTAGGGAGGTCAAGGAAGGTGGCTGTGAGGAAGTTTCCGTTCTGAAGGGTGAGCAGGAATTAGCCAAGTTGGAGGGGTGGGGAAAAGGAAGCATTCTAAGTGGAGGGAATGGTTTCTGGGAAGGCCCAGAAATTGGAAAAGCATTTCAAGAAACTGCAAATCCATCATGGCTGGAGCCAGGAGAGTGAGGGAGTTACTGATTGTGAAATGTTTTTTTTTTAGGACTTACATTTTTAAAAGAACATTCTGGCTGTTCTGTAGATTGCGGACTAGAAGGTGCAAAAGGGGATACAGGGAACCCTGGAGAAGGCTATTACAGTGATCCAGCTGAGAGATCATGGTGGCCTGGCATCCGGCTTGGGGCATAATAGACAAATTCCAGAGACAATACAGGAGGCAGAATTGTAAAGAGTTGCTGCTTGGTTGGTTACGGGAGACAGGAAGTTGTCAAGAATGACTCTCAAAATTTCTGACTTTAAAAACTAGGTAGATGGTGGTGTTACTGAACTAGAGGACATGGGAAGTTTAGAAGGGAAGGACATGAGTTCTGTTTGGACCATAGTGGATTTTAAGGTAGCTCTGAGACATTCCAGTGGAGGTGTCAAATAGTGAGATATAAAGATCTGGAAATCATAAGAATATAGTAGCAGCAGCCTCAGACAATACTCATTGTCAGGAAGGTGAAATCATCTTCATTCCCAGGAGGTCAAGCCAGTTAGTTTCTATGTGGGGCTACTGGTAAGTAGCCCCTTAGAAATGTGGGTAGAAGCACATTTACAAAGTGTCCCATACATCCCTGTGTACTCTCTAAGGAAGGGATATCTTCATAGTTTGTGAATGAGGAAACTGAGGCTAAGAGGAGTTACATGATCTGTCTGAGGCCATTCATCTCATCAGTAGTGAAGAGGGGCATATCAGTCTGGGTCTCAACCAGAAATGGGTGGCAAACTTGAAGGAAGATAGTTCAAGGAGGGGATGTTTGTTTTACAAAGGATTACCAAATAAGGATGCAAAGTGGGGGACCATGAGAAATAGTTCAGTAAACTGGGGCTAGTAGCAGCTGAGCTGTTGTGAACACCCCTAGAATCAAAATATCAAGAGGAGAGAGTTGCTCCCAGACCCTGCGAGGAGAAAGTTGTGTGAAGCTACTTTGAAAGGAACAGTGATCCTCAGTTCAAGGACACAGTCAGTTGACACCACCTCATTCAACTCTCTATTTCTCCCACGTGTCTCCTATCAGGGCCCCCATTGGCCAAACCCAACGGGAAGCCAGAGGGCAGAGAGCTAGGAGGAAAGGGGCAGAGGGTGTGATCAAAAGGGAGCAAATAGAGAATAGCAGGACATTGAGGCTTCCATCCGGGTCCATCCGCACTCCAAAACCCAGAGCGCGATCAAGAAGGGGTTGCTCAGCGTAAGGCCCTGACCTGATGGAGTACACACGGAGACCTGAGCAGAAGCTCAGTGAGCTCTCAAATCCTGGACCCCAGGTGAGAGTTAGAGAAAAGCTGAAGTTAGCTCACTGAGGAGCTCTGCCCAGGCCCATCAGATACCTGCGAGCACACCACCTCTGATCCCATCTGGTAGTGTGGAGCCGACTTTAACGGCCAGGATGCCTCCTCTCGTGACACCCCTTTGAAGGGAGCAGATAGGGAACATTCATTGTCATTTTATAAATTTGAAAATGAATAAATCATGGAATTGAGTGGCAGCTCCATTTACGCAGTCATGCCAGTTCTCCTCAACTCATGTATCTGAATCCCGTGTTTGAATTATAAAAGCAGGGATCGTCAGTGTAGACTCTCAGATAAAGAAGCCCGTTAAAGAGCTGTTTGCTTCGGGGCTTTCTGTTCAGATGTCCCTATTATCACTTGAAATGTCAGATGAGAAATTATTTTGCTATTGACATTTCAGGTTCTGGGTTAGTGACTCTCAGGTATGGCAGCATGCTCAGAGAAGTGTTAACTGTTTCTGACTAGGGGGAATGCAGCTTAAAAATGTATAAGGTAATTTAGGTATCCCATTCTTGACATCCATTTCAATGGGCTGTGTTAATATTTACTTTCTTGTCCTGATTATTTTATATGTCCTCCATATTGTTTCTGTTTGACTGCTCTATAAATTACTACCTTCTCAAGCAGGAATTCTCAAAGAACAATACAGCATATACATTCAGAGGTCTCAGGAATGTTGTTTATGTTCAGGAGCTCAGCTTTTATTTTTTCAGAAATCACCTCAACTTAAGGTCAATGGAAAGAGACATACTGAATTATAATATTGTTTGCTATGTAGGAAAAAACAATGAGGGAGGGTAAGTGGAAATTTGGCATAACCTAGGATAAGCCATAGCAGCTATTCATCTTGCTTAAAATCCTACATGCTACAAAACTACCTTGGGAAACTGCCTTGAAAATGGAGTAAAAAAACAAAACAAAACTGAGGTTAACATATCTCAATTCCATTCAGCATTTTTTAACTAGTATTTTTTTAAGTAATGATAAAAATAGAATAAGATTCAGAATCAAAAAAAAAAAAAAGGTAAATTACTCTCCCACCGCACAGGCAACCACTATTAATGGTTTCTTGGGTGTCCAGATGTATTCTGTGCATATGTAAGTAGAGGTAGATTATTTTATGCAGATATTAGTATAAAAGAGGTAATGCTTCACATCTTATTCTTTTCAGTTAGAAATATATCTTGAAGGTCATTTCATATTAGCACATACAAGTTTATCTTTTAAGGCTGATTTCCAACTGAATTATATTATGTTCTATGTAATATCAATTCTTTAGCATTCGATCCTCTGTGACCTAGTATGGTAAACTTTTATAAATATTCCATATGCTCAGAAAGAATGTATACTCTCTGTTGGCAGCAGGCTCTCTCTCTCTCTACACACACATGCACATCTGTCCAATCAAGCTTGCTAATTATATTGTGAGGTCTTCTACATCTAACTCTTGGTCACCCGGTCTATCAGTTTCTGATAAAGTGGTGTTAAAATTTCTCACTATGATTATTGTGCTGATTATTCTCCATTTACCCTATGATTTATAGATGCTCATAAAGAAAGACCTGCTAGTATCAGATGATAAATTTCTTTTAAAAATCTATTCTTAGCCCTCTGCCCTACTCTCTTGCCCTTTGGTTTCCAGTTAGGTTTGGTCAGTGGGTTTGGCCCACCTCCTTGCCCCACAGAGGTCTGCCTTCCTCCAGGGCAGGAACTCATTCTGGGCAGCCCCTTCTTCACAGCTCTATCTCTCCGTGGGCTCTAGTAATTCTGTTCCCTCCCTTTGTTCCTTCAGGCCTAGAGGAGTAATGGCTTCCCACTGTTGTTAGTTCTTTGGTGCCTCACCATCCCCTCTTGTCCTTTCAACCCTGTATGCACCTGTGTAAACAATCCATTCATTCAGTTCTCTTCAGGTAAACTCTCCTGAACACTATATCTGCAACTCTCCTGAACACAATATCTGCTTCTGTCGAGACTCTGAATTTTCCATTCTTCTTATAATTCAGTTTTTGCTTTATTAATTTCAAGGCTATCGTGTCAAGTGTACATAAACTTGTGGTTGATGTATCTCTTTGGTAGATTGTTCCTTTTATATATTAATGGGTTTTGTTTAAGTATTATTTTGTCTGATAGTAACTGATAAACCAGTCTTCTTTTAGTTTGTATTTATACGGTACAATTTTTTTTCTTGCCATCTCCTGTTTTTCAACCTTTCTGTGTTGTTTTGTTTTGAAGTATATATCTTTAAGAAAGTATATACTTTGATTTTTAACTCAATCTGATAAATTAACAGGTAAATTTTATCCATTCACATTTATTGTGATTACTGATATATTTGAACTTATTTTTGCCATATTACTTTCAGTTTTCTGTTTACTCCCTCTTCTAGTTTTGACACAGATTGTATTCTTACTCTTTAAGTTATAATATCCTTAACTATTATTTTCCCTAAAGTATGAAATTGTTGATATCTCTGTCCTCTTCCCTGAGAAAAAATGGACCTTAGCACATTTTAACTCCCCAATGAACACCTATCCCTGTCTTCCTTATCATTATAGAGAATTTTATTTCCACCTTTTTTAGCATAAAAATAGATTTCTTCTTATAGTCAGTGGTTAAAATGCATTTGCCAACATGTTTTATCAGTTCTGTGGTGGCAGCTCAGTGTCCTGTGCTGTGGTGATGTGAAGGTACCACAAATCTAGTCCCTGAATAAGCTGGTGATTGGGCAGGTCCTTGCTGCAAAACTCTGTCTGTTTCCTATTGCCTTCTTAGATAAGCAGCTTCTTATAAGCTGTGACCCCAGACAGCAACCATGGTGGCAACTTCATGGCTGGGAGAGCCTCATTCCTGCCCTGTCCCTGCCCTCAATCCTGAGCGGCTCTGCCCACTTTGGACATGGAGTGACCACTTTGTATTTCTAGTCTATTTCTGAAATGTGGAAACATTTACCGTATTTTGATGATAACTGTATATTCAAATTGTTCTCTTTTTTTATTGTAACTGTTATTGCCATGTATTGTTTTAGTGTGCCTCAAAGTGTAAATTTATGATGCTATCTGGTTTGGAAGTTGAATCCCAAAGTTTGTATTGAGCGCCTACAGTATGCCTTGCCCTATGTGGCAGAAAACACCCACAAAAGTGTCTCTCTCTTTAAGAAGCTTATAATTTCCTAAGTGAAAGAAGATATATACATACATGAAACAATTTTAAAAATTTAAGGCAGAATGGTATTCAGGTGTCAAAATCTGTGATATTTTCCCCAGGTATAGAAAGCGAGGTGAATGCCACAATAGTTGCAGTGGCTGGGGATGACTGTTTTGTTGCTCCTAGTTTATTTGGAGGGAAAGCGGCACAAGAAGATGACTATACATGTGTTAAATATCACCTAGGCTGGTGCATACATACACACATATGAAAGGACATTTTATTAAGTATTATATGTTATAACCAGTCCTCTTCATGGAGCTCTTCATGCTCTAAATATGCACCTTGAAAAAATACGTTTAACTTTCTCTAATAGATACAATTAACTTTGAATTAGGTAGACCCTTCTTACCTGCTGGGACTATTTTGAGTAGGAATTGCCGCCCTGTTCATATAATTTAATTATTTATTTAGAAAACTGAAAAACAAGATGATGACTTCAGTTATGAACAGTTGATTCAGACTGATAGTTTTCTCTTTTTTCACGTGTTTAGCATATGGTCCTAATGAGATTAGAGCAAAATCAATTGTATTTGTTTCCATCAAACTATATAACAGGCTCTTTGGAAAGATTTTCAGATGTTCTTCTAATCCTTGAGATGGCAGTGAAATCCCTACCCCCAGCCCCTTCCCCGGCCTAATCTGCATTCTCTCAATTGTTGACTCTGTAGAGTGAGTGACCTTCCCTTCAGTTTGGGGGCAGTGCACAATGATCTGAGTGAATTGTCCTGATTCAAGCGATTATAGATTGAGATATGTGGAAGGGGGTCCCGTTGAATCTGGACCTCAACCAGCTGTAAGTAATCCCACTTTTCCCTGAACTCATAATTTATCTCAATCTCTCTGGTGTCATTTTCTTTCATTTCTTAAAATTTATTTTATTCAAATATAGTTGATTTACAATGTTGTGTTAATTTATGCTGAACAGCAAAGTGTTTCAGTTATATATATATATATATATTCTTTTTCCTATTCTTTTCCATTATGGTTTATCCTGAATGTAATTCCCTGTGATATACAATAGGACCTTGTTGTTTACCCATTCTATATGTAACAGTTTGCATCTGCTAATCCCAAACTCCCAATCTATTCCTCCCCCACCTCCCCCCTTGGCAACCACAAGTCTGTTCTCTGTGTCTGTGAGTCTGTTTCGTAGATACGTTCATTTGTGTCATATTTTAGATTCCACATATAAGTGATATCATATGGTATTTGTCTTTCTCTTTCTGACTTACTTCACTTAGTATGGTAATCTCTAGATCCATCCATGTTGCTCAAATGACATTATTTCATTCTTTTTTATGGCCGCGTAGTATCCCTTTGTATATTTATGCCACATCTTCTTTATCCATTCATCTGTTGATGGACATTTAGGTTGTTTCCATGGCTTGGCTATTGTGAATAGTGCTGCTATGAACATAGGGGTATATGTATCTTTTTGAGTTATAGTTTTGTCTGGATATATGCCCAGGAGCCGGGATTGCTGGATCATATGGCAACTCTGTTTTTGTTTTTTTGAGGAACCTCAGTACTGTTTTCCATAGTAGCTGCACCAATTTACATTCCCATCTGGTGGCATTTTCTTAAGATGATTAATACCCTGAATTATAACTCTTGCCCCCTCTAGCCTGTAAATTCCTTGAGAGAAGAAGCCATGCCTGATTAATTTTTGAATCCCTAAAAAAACTACAGTAGAATATTAAAGTTGTATAGTGAGGCCATTTAATAAATATGTGACTATATAAAGACCAGGTAAGTAGGTGTATTTCTGGAGCTTGGTATATCTCGCAGTTTTGTAGAGTCTTACAGCATCTTTGATAAACTTCTCAGTGAAAATGTTGACTAGGCAAGTTCAGTTAAAATATAGTAGAAATGTTTATTCTGATATCTCTAAGTATACATTTAATTCTACAGAAAACTTACAGTGTGACATTGTGTCAACATTTGCAAATTGACTGTAAATGACCTTAATCTTAGCGCAGCCTGAAGGATCAGTATAGTAATGCCAGGTAAGTGCTTTTTTACCTGAGACTTCTTTCTCATCTTCTCCCGTAAAGAGACCCTAATATGTATTTTAATTTGAAATTGGAAATGTAACTTTCACTGAAAGTGTCATGTGATGTTTGCATTACTTTTAACTGCTATGTATAAAGGAAACTCTATCCTTTGACTCTGTCAGTTATTTCTCTTGTGCACAGGGAAAATGCATTAAAATGACTAAAAAAATTTAAAAATTATAAATGAAAGCAACCCTGTCAAACCCTTACAAACACTATGCCTTTCTCTTCAGCCTAGTCTCTTTCTATCCATGTCACATATTTCTTTTCTGCTTCTCATTATAATAATAATAGTATTATTATAAGTGGCACGGAGAGGTTAACTAACCCACCTGAGGATACACAGCAACTAAGAAATTGAACCAGGGTTTGAACCTAGGCAATCTGACCCTAGAGTTCATGCTCTTAACCACCATATCATTTTTGGTATAGTATCAGACACATGGAGAATTCAATAAACACCTATCTTCTTGCTGTTAGTCTTCAGCCCCATTCTTTTGTGAGAGGAACTCCAACACCAGATCCACTGCTAAATTACTCTAGAATAAGGCTTATCCCTATTCTGCTTTCTGGTGGCCAAACTCCTTTAGAGAGTGTGGGCATATCGCATCACCATGATAGAGAAATAGTCATAGGTGCAGTCACAAAACCAGTTAGCTAAAACTGGAATGAGCATCTAAAGGAATCCCCATCAGAAAGTGTGAAGAACAATTGCTTTACTTCTATTACTGTCAGTTGCTTTTTTTTTTTTTAATATTTATTTATTTGGTTGCACTGGGTCTTAGTTGTGACAGGCGGGCTTTTTAGTTGTGGCTCGCAGCCTCCTTAGTTGTGGCTCACTGGCTTCTTAGTTGCAGCACTTGGCCTCCTTAGTTGAGGCATGTGAACTCTTAGTTGCAGCATGCATGTGCGATCTAGTTCCCTGACCAGGGATTGAACTCGGGCCCCCTGCATTAGGATAGTGAAGTCCCGTCCAGTGCGCCACCAGGGAAGTCCCTACTGTCAGTTGCTTTTGAGGAAAAAGGGGAAGTGACTTATTATTTTCCTGGATAAGGCTTTACTTGGATATATCGTTTTTAATCTTATGAAAATACCAGACCATGTTCCTAACTTCATCTCTAACCCCAATACTTTCTGCTGAGAGTTATCAGTGCTAACACAAAGGAGAAGAGGAGGCAATAATCTAAAATGACAAATGACCCAGGTAACATTTTTTTTTCACTTTGGAATGCAATCAGAGACTCCACCCACTTGTCACCAGCAGTCTCAGCCTGACTGATGATAGTTTGTGGCTTCACTGAGTAGCAGAATGGAACAGGCCAAAGATAATCCACTTGATAACTGAGAATTAAAATTGTATTTATATTGTAGAAACATATATGCTTAATTCTAATAACACTAATACTTTTAACCCGTGATTCTTACATAAGGTATGTTTGGTTATATACTAGATATTTTTATTTTCTATTTATTTATTTGGCTGTGTCAGGTCTTAGTTGCGGCACGCAGGATCTTCGTTGCGGCATATGGGATCTTTCGTTGCAGCGAGCAGTCTCTTCTTTGCAGCACACAGGCTTCTGTCTAGTTGTGGTGCACGGGCTCAGTAGTTGTGGCATGTGGGCCTAGTTGCCCCACAGCATGTGGGAAGTTTGTTCCCCGACTAGGGATCGAACCTGAGTCCCCTGCATTGGAAGGCAGATTCTTAACCACTGGACCACCAGGGAAGTCCTGTTTTTATTTTCTTTAAATGGGGCTTCGAGTTTGAGTGCCTCCTATGTGCCAGGCACTGTTCTTGGTGCTTAAGATACAAAGCAAAGCAAAAGGACAAAGCAAAGATCCCAACCTGCAGGGACTTTATATTCTAGCTTTAGAGTAACTAAGCAGTTCTTTTTTTATTGGAACTTACATTGTAAATTTATCAGTTGAAGGCTGGGTGATTGATACACAAGAGTAAGTCATAAATTTTTAGTACGGTTCCAAATTACCAAGCACTTTTGATCCTCAAGGGTTCACTTAAGTAATATATGCAACAATAAAAAAAAATAGAATGGTATAGAAAAAAATAGTATAGAGTGGCCCTGTCTTGGGACAATTTAAACCCAGTCTTAGGAGATCCTGTCATCATCCCAGAGATAGTTAAAAAAAAAAAAAAAAAAGTTAGAACTATGGCTGTAAATCTTCTTACTACTAAGAACACTTTTTACTTTTGTACCCCATGTTTTGAAAAATTTAATGCTTTAAACATATCCCATTTATTAAGTAATAATTTATTTCTCCCTGTATATACCATTTCTGCTACTTCTGTAGATACCAGAAAAACCCAGAAACAGGTTGAGCTCAGGCGTATGCCTACTCAAGTACCCAGATAGTTATGCCCCATCTGCCACCCTAGGAGCCCTTGTTTTGGGCTGTTGAGTGTGAGTGTGTGTGTATACCTGCAGAGACAGATGGTGGTATTAGAAGTCATGTGGGCTTTTAAGATACCCCTTCATGAGAGCACAGTATAATTGGTATATTAGTTTCTTAGGGCTGTTGTAATAAGTGACCACAAACTTGGTTGCTCAAAACAACAAAAATTTATTCTTTCACAGTTCTAGAGGCTGGAAGTCTGAAATCAAGGTGTAGGCAGGACTGTGCTCCCTCTAATGGCTCTGGGGGAGAATTCTCCTTGCCTCTTGCAGTTTCTGGTGGCTCCAGGCATTCCATGGCTTGTGGCTCCATAACTCCAGTCTCTGCCTCTGTCTTCACACGGCCTTCTCCTCCTTTCTGTCTGTGTATTCTCCTCTGCCGTCTCTAATAAAGACAGTTGTCATTGAATTTAGGGCCCACCCAACTAATCCAGGATGATCCCATCTCAATATTCTTAATTATATCTGTGAAGACCCTTTTTCCAAATAAGGTCACATTCACTGTTCCAGAGGTTATTACATGAGCATGAATTAGGGGGCTATACCATTCAACCCACTACAATTAGGTAGGCCTAAAAGAAATCTATCAATGCTAGAAATCAAAGAATTAAGTGAAGGGTTTTGAATTCTCCCTCCTTATCCAACACCCCATACTTTGCTCTTGTCTGAAATATCTGGCCATTGCCTCAGCTCCCAGTTGAATGTTACCACTGGCTCAAGCTCTGCTCTTGGCTCTGACATCTGGCTCCTCATCTTGGGTCTCATCTTGGCTTAACCCCAGGAGTAGCTCTTGGTATCCCCTTGCATGGATGACTTCTACTGGCTCTGCAGCCCATCCAGGTTGCCACCCTCTGTGCTCGGCATGGCTTGTTCCTCCATTGCCCAGTCTTGTTACCAACAGGACACACCCATAGTGTTTCAGTAAGTCAAGTCCTTGTTGCATAAGGACATGACCCAGTGACCTCCCAAGTGTCCTCCATATGGCCTGTATGGAGCTAGAAACCACTGCCTACCCAGAGTTATGCTTATAAAAATTTATAACCCCAGGATTAACATGGAGCTGTACTCCTCCATGGTGACAGAAAGCAGGTGTGTGCCAGAGCCTCTGTATTCCATGGCTACCTTTTGTCCTGAAGTTCTTATTCACCCAAGAGGACTGGTCCTGAGTGCTTGGAATTTATATTATTCTATTTTTAAAATTGGATTTCAGATATGCTTTGAGATAAACCCATCTTGTTTCTTTCTTTTCCAAATGCTGCATTTCATTTTTCATATTTATCTTTTGCTCCTTTAATGATTATATTTTTTCTTCTCCCTTCAGAATGAACCAGTTACAATTTTCCATTTGAAAATAAATTTCATCATATTTTATTTCCTGTTTTCCAGGCCATTTGTTTTTCTCAATGACTCAGATCTAGCTGAGAATTTTGTTAGCAACTCCAAAGTACAATGTACTATAATTCTCCTGGAAGGTGAAAAGTGAAAAGTATAGGAGCAAGTCTAGCCTTTGATCTGAGGCTCTTACACTAGAATCCTAAAATTGAGTGTATCATGTGACTTTGATCTACAGGTTGACATTTTCCCCCACCAAAGAGGTATCCAGAGACTTCACACCTAGTAAATCACCACCATAACCTCTGTGCCATAAAGACCATTAAAAGCAATAAATGCAAGTATCATGAGAATTACTTGTTATTCAAATATTTAAGTTTACAGTCTTGCTTTGCATTATTGCTTTATAAAGAAATAAGTCCTTACAACACATCTCATGCCTAAGAAGGTGTGGCGATGTCAATTTGATCAAAACATCAAATTACTACCAGAATGAGATTACAAAATATTTTTTGCAGAGTGCTTACGTGAACAATATCACAATGTATTTATTATGTTAACTGGCTTCAAATTTGGGCAGTCTACCTAGTTCAGTAGACTGAGCACTAGGTTGGCAATAAAGTTCTCCTAAATTCTAACTTCAGTTCTACTGCTGATTGGCTCTGTGTAGTAAGTAACTATTCGTTGTTTCTTTGCCTTTGGCCTTGTGAAACATAAAAGTAGAAAAAGAGTAAGGCACGGCCAGTTGAGTCCTTAATATTTAGTTTGAGGAATTCTTGGCTGCAGGGCCAGTTTTTATTTTCTAAAAATGGAAATTTTATTTTCATGGGACAGTGCATCAATAGCTTCTCCTCCTTGCTCCTTGGTCTCCTCTTGGCCCTGCACCACACGTACCAACCTTTCCCAAACAAGGGCATTTTTGTGGCCAATAGAACAATAGCCACTATCCTTGGAACCAAGTGAGTGAACAACTCAGATATATTCTGGGTTTGTTAACATACTTATTTAGATAGCACTTGTGCTTCTTTTCTAAAGTTAGGCTGCCCAATCATAGATGATAGGTGATTTCAGACTACAATAAAGAGCTTTCAAATAATGATAAGAATGCCACAGATGATCAAGTTAAGAACTAATATTCTTTTACCCAGAGAATAAAAAACTTATCAGTATCTGGCATGGGGCTGAGCTTATTGCAATCAGCTTCAACTGTTTGAAAGATTATATTTTGGATAATATCTTTGCTCCTTATCCCCACTAAGGTTAGGACAAGAAAGTAGTCATGAAGGAATTATGTTAGATACAGGTAGAGAGGTCTATTAATACACCAGACAGGTAGTTGCCTTCTCTAAAGAAAAACAAAGATCCTGATGTGTTACAGCTTCCCCAGAGTTGGAGAAGGGAACTGTAACTTCACAGCTCATCCCGTTCCTCAGCTTCCCAGAATTTAAATACCTCCTGAAGAAACATGGTAGCCCTCCTTAGTGTCTTATTTCAGTCTCTTTTAATCCTTACAGCAAGAACATATTAAAGCTGGATAGAAGCCCATCTGTACATTTAGGCTTATTTCCTCTTTCCTCTGGGAAAAGAGGACAGATAATCACCACTTCATGTGACATCCCTCAACTACTAAACCCCTATAACACTGTCTCCTTTTTTCCCCTAGCCCTCAGTGGGTCTGTTTCCCAAAGACTTACTTATTGTTGTTGCCCCTCTGATTTTATGATGAATGGCAATTCTGACACCTCTGACCCTGAGAAGCAGAGAATTCTCGGCTTTATCTTTGCACTAAGAATTTAAATGCAGCCGAATGTATGAGCAGAAATAGGTCATTTTTCTTCTGCAGATCACCAATTGCAAGATTTCTTTTCATACAAAAACAGTATATCAATTTTCTATTGAAAATACATTTTTGTAAAGCATGAAAAAATGGAATCTCAAGCTCTGTCGCCATCAGAGAGGTGAATGGCTCTTCTTTTTTGAAGCAGCTGCCAACGAGTGTGAGGACTGGGTATCATTTCTGTCCTTGGTGAACTGTCAGGCTTCTCTTTATGAGTCTGGCACATTCCAGGTGGCTGAAGTAGCTTCTCATTGTCAGGAACTGGAGCAGTTGTTTCTCTACCTATGGCTTACAGTCCTGTTGCCTAGGACTGAAGGATATTCTGAGTTGAATAGTACTTAATGCAGATAATTGAGTAAAGTGCTGTTTTACATTTATTGAAGGTGAAATTCACGTAACATAAAATTAGCCATTTTAAAGTGAACAATCCAGTGGCATTTGGTCCATTCACAATATTGTGTAACTACCATCTATATCAAGTTCCAAAATATTTTCATTGCCCCATTAAGAAATCCCATACCTAACTACCTCCAAATGCTGGTAACCATCAGTCTGCTTTTTGTCCTATGAATTTACCTATTTTGCATATTTCATATAAATGAATTCATATAGTATGTTACTTTTTGTATCCAGCTTCTTTCACTTGACACAATGTTTTCAAGGTTCATCCACATTGTACCATTATCAGTACTTCATTCCTTTTTTATGACTGAATGATATTCTATTGCATGTGTATTCCATAATTTGTTTATCCATTCATCTATTGGTGGGTTGTTTCCACCTGTCGGTTATTGTGAATTATGCTGCTATGAACATTCACGTACAAGTATTTGTTTGAGTATCTGTTTTCAGTTCTTTTGGTTATATACCTGGGAATGGAACTGCTGAGTCATACAATAATTCTATGTTTAACCTTTTAAGAAATTGCCAAACTGTTTTCCTACCCTTACTTCTGAAAGGGAAAACCCATGACATTAATGCAATGAACGTTATCTTAGCAAGAGGAGCACAGCCCTCTGAACCTCCAAAGAGAATTTTCCAAAGAGAATTTTCTGACGAATCAAAGGGCACAGAGTCATTGGCAGCAAAGGTGTTTTAGCTGACTGACCTCTGCTCCTGTACAGACAGAACCAAAACAACAATCAGCACAGTCTCCATAAAATACCAGGGAAAGAAAACGCAAACCAGCCCAACTCCAGCTAAGTTTTGGCCACATGAATTCCTTGAGATGCTTCAATCAGTGCAGATCTATTGCGCTTTGGCCACGTTTGTACTATAATTAAACTCAGACTCAATTAAGAGAACTGCTTTAAAGGAAGAAGGCAATTCTGATGAGGTCTGTTTTGAGAAAAATCTGAAAAATAATCTAAAGTTGCCAGAAGTCAGGTTTGTGCCCTTTCTTCCTGTCAGCATAAGGATCTATACTTCGAATGTTTGACTAATTTTGGCAAATTAATTACCATTTAATTATCACATAAGAAGACATCTACTTATTTTCCCAAAAACTGTTACTCTGCTGTAGGCAAATTGGTATAAAGACTATCTAATTTGCCTATTGTAGAAACACACTGGGCTTTTGAAAGTCCACACCTATGTTCAGTTTTCTGAATGTCCCCATAGACATTTCCTTTTGTGACATTGATATTGAAGATATAGTGGGTACTGAATGGTAAACAGCCCACACCTATACTGCAGTGCCAGTAAAAGGCAATGTTAGGATGTCTGACCTCTCGATGTAGGAAACACTTCACCATCCCTGGAACCACATGCTTGATCAAGCTGTGCTAGTCATGATGTGCAATGGAATTACGACCATAACAGAGTTAAGATGAAAGAAATTAGAAACAAAAACCCTCCTCTTTCTTGGAGGTCTTAATTCAAGTTAGTATAGTTGAGATAATGTGCCCAAATAGTGCACCCAGAAAATGAGCTCATCCACTGGGGATTTTGCCATGTTGTAATTCAGAATTACTCCTCAGAATTACAAAACTATTAGCCGGAGTGGCATGGTTGCCAGAAAATGAAACCTCAGAACACTGGGTAGCCTGAGTTAGAGGAACTGGTCCTTGGCTGCTAAACCACCGTGTCTATAATAGTTCAGCCCTGATCCCTGATACTATGCTGCTTGAGTCACACGCTCTTGGAGATTACTTCAAGTTTAAGCAGAAAGGTCGGAAAAGGTCAGGGAGGCAAGGCATCTCTGCAGATGCACTCTTTGGTTAGATTTCACAGGAACAGATTAGGGAGATCAGACTATGTGGAGTCTCCCTCCCTCACATGGAAAAAGCCTTCTGCTTGAGGAGGAGTCACAAATTCCTGGGCAGAGAGTAATGTTTGTGCCTGTGGAGAAACAAAATGTCCCTGAGGTGGAATTTTGGAACCCAGTCATACATAATTGGTGGTACCAGACAGGAGAGAGCCTGACATTTCAGACTGTAACCATATTCAGGAGGATTTGGTTCATAGAAAAGTTTATGTTAAAACCGTAAGTCTCAATCTCTCTGTATCCCAGGTTATCATCTTGAGATGCTAAGCTAGCTGGACCCCTAAAGGTCGATTAACGTTTTCCAAGGACAGGAGAAATTATTCTTCATATGAGAGTTGATATTCATTTCTCAGTAATTATCTTCTTGAGCTGTTACAAAACTCTTAATATATGAAGGTACTCTTGATTTGTTTTAAAAATCTTGAGAAATGTTGGGGCTTCCCTGGTGCTGCAGTGGTTAAGAGTCTGCTTGCCAGTGCAGGGGACACGGGTTCGAACCCTGGCCTGGGAAGATCCCACATGCTGCAGAGCAGCTGGGCCCGTGTGCCACAACTACTGAGCCTGTGCTCCAGAGTCTGCAAGCTACAACTACTGAGCCCAAGTGCCACAGCTACTGAAGCCCGTGCACCTAGAGCCCGTGCTCCACAGCAAGAGAAGCCACCGCAATGAGAAGCCTGCACACAGCAACGAAGAGTAGCCCCCACTCACCGCAACTAGAGGAAGTCTGCATACAGCAACAAAGACCCAACACAGCCAAAAATAAATGAATAAATAAATAGATAAATATTTTAAAAATTAAAAATAAAAAGCTTGAGAAATGCATCTGATCCAAGTTAATAACTCACAGCAATATTTTTAGATGATGCCTGGGTACAATGCTTACATAAACTGAGTCCAGGCTTCACATTATATTAGAGATTGTCAGGTGATGTCCTTTCAGCTGACACACAGGGCCCTTGCTTCTTGCCAGAGCGAAGGGCAAGTTCTTAGTAAACGTACAAGGCTCATATGACTAATGAGAGTTGGTTCGGCCCCTAAGGAGATTCTAAGTTCCAGTAAACCAAAATAGGAATCAGGCATCACAACAACCTTGTGAAAACTCCCAGAACTATTTCTGTCTCCAGTACAGGGAAAATGAATTGCAGAACCTCAATGAAAACAAAATCCATGAATGTTGCCATACCCACCTAATCCTGCATTCTGACTCCAGCAGAAGTTCAAAGGGAGTTTTGTGGAAGGGAAGCTTGGTTTCTTCAGTATCAATCCTCAGGGACGTATTTCACTGTCCATCAATAAACTACTATCAGTCCACTAGAGATAGGGTTTACCTGACCCTTCAGAAGCTATTTCTGTAATCCATGTATTCCCAGCTTCGCAGTCTATGACTTACAATGGAAAGTATCCTTTCATTTTATACCAAAATTATGACAGCATTCTCTCCTACCAGGCTGTTTGCTGAAAATTCACCTCTCTCAAAGGGCTCTCAACATTATCTGAAACTTTATTTGTACTACTTTATATATAAAGCTCTGAGAGAGAGCTTTCCATGTGTCCCCTCTGGCCTTCTCCTTGCTGCTTTGACCTTCAGGAATGTTCCGCTGTCATGGGCTTAGTTCTCCCCACCAGTGCCCACTGTTGCCTTCACTTCAGCTTCAGAAAAAAAAAAAACCCATTTTCCTTTGGTCCAAAGAGAACATCCCGATAATGCTTCCTGCTTTTTCGTGTGGCTAAGAAACAGATACAAGGCCTTTCCAGGCTAGGGGTTCCTTACCCCAGGGCCTCATGTGCTTGTTATTTTCTTCTCTGAGCTGCTGTTGTTTCTACTAACGTTCCTGACAAAAACAAAAGCTTGATGATGGTGCTGCCCTGAAGATAGCTCACCGCCAGCACCAGCCTGCTCAAAGCTTCTTCATACTTCAAAGTCCAGGGCCAAATGGATCCCTAATCCAGAGAGATGTGCCCCTCCTTCCACAGTCCATAGTTTCACTTTATTTCATACATGGAGATTATCCATTTCTCAAGATTATTGATGGTGGAAATATCCATTCTCTAAAAGAAAAAGCCTACATCCACTCAAACTCTGAGCCCAACTGTTGTCCCCTGGCGCCAATAATACAGTCTCAAAATGGTATAATAGTGGCCTGTTTCCCAAAGTCAGGGTCATCTCTTTTATCCATGGTCACTTTTTCACATTTGTGTTTTCTACTGTTATTATTTCTTAGGTGCAGGGATCTCTAGGTGCAATAATGTGTCAGTCAGGGTCCAGCATGGGTCTGGACATGGATGGCATCCTCCATGTAGGTAATTGAAGGAAGTTAGTAAAGGCACTATTTACAAGGTATGGGCAAGGTTTACAGGAATCAGCAAGGGACAATGCAGTATCTGGGGTTAGCACAATGGGGAGCTGTTACTGCCCATAAGTCTACAATGGGCAAGGGAAGATGCATTTGCCAGAACTCAGAAAGTGTATGGAGAGAGCTGACAAGAGTGATAGCCTTCAGTGGACAGACTCAGCCAACCCTGCACACCTTGGTAGAGAGGGAACTGAGGAACAAATACCCCAACGTCACTCCCCTCCATCTTCCAGTCTCCTGCCCCAGTACCTCTCATCACCACCCCACTCACCAAACCCAGCCCTGGCCAGAAGGCAAGAGAGTTTGTTGATGCTGTCCATGTTAATCAGTCTCCCAGGGCCAGAGCAGGGCAGAGAAGGATAAAAATTAGATCTGAAGAGGCGAAAGAAGGTGCTTAGCAAAACTACCTCTTGTGAAACTCAACAGCTTTAAGTTTTTTCTCTAAATCTATTTTTTAAAAGTTTCATAAAATGTTCTAATATTAGTGTAAGGATTCTATCAGTAGATTCACCTAATCTTTGCCTCTTGATTTCAAAAGCCTTAACCATATGCCCTCGAAGTCATTTCTTTCCCAAACTTAATATCCCTAATGATTGTTGTTGGTCCCTACTCAGCAGCAGCCCTTTCTCTTCACACATTTTATTGTATTTCTCTGTTCCTTCTGAATATCTCCCATGATTTCCTTAAGGTGCAGCAAATAAAACTGCACACTTTATTCTAGAAGCATACATCCTAAAGTAAGAATAGGAAACATGCTAATTCAATCATGAGAGCTTTAAGAGCAATAAAGCTAAAATAAAATTTAGGGAAATAGAAATTACAGCAGTATTGAAAATTAAAACAATTTAGAGGTAGTTAGGAATTATTAGGAATTAGCACAACGTGGACCATAAACTGAAATTCACTGCAGGCCATGGGTAGAAGTTTCCATAAGGTTTAATATATTTTTGATGGCTTGAAATTGATCCTGTTTTGGGGGAGTATTTTGCATAGCATAATTAAATAACCCTCATAACTAGGTATGAAATGTGCCTGAGTCTAGCACCCAAATAAAATTCCAAATGTGATAATATGAACAAAGCCTGAAAGGGGTGGGGATGAGGATGGAAGAGAGAAAAACCAGTTAAATCTTCCATTCTGGGCTTCCCTGGTGGCACAGTGGTTGAGAGTCCGCCTGCCGATGCAGGGGATGTGGGTTCGTGCCCTGGTCCGGGAGGATCCCACATGCCGTAGAGCGGCTGGGCCTGTGAGCCATGGCCGCTGAGCCTGCGCGTCCGGAGCCTGTGCTCCACAACGGGAGAGGCCACAATAGTGAGAAGCCCGCGTACTGCAAAAAAGAGCGTCGTGTAGGACGCAATAATCTTCCATTGTATTTCAGAATGAGTAGCTCTTAATTTTTTATGTCAACATAAAAATGTAGGCTTAAATATGCAAGGGCAAATATTATTAATATAAAGATGGGAATAAAAAACTTTTAAAACACTAGATAGGGGAGAAAAAGAATTACAAAAGCTACCATCTAGCCAGAATCAGGAAAGGAAAAAATATGCAAGAAGAAAACATAATGAGTTGGAAACATAAAATATGATAGGCATGGCACATTCTTCCTCATTAGCCATCTGGAATTCGTCTTTGACTCCTCTCTCACTCACAGTGTCTGTGTGGTTGACTCACTTGGGTTTTCCTTGGAAATATCTCATGTCTGACCCTTTGTGTTCCCACTACCGCCCCTCTAGCTTCCTTGGTCCTGAACTAATGCAGTAGCTCTAGCACAACATAGCCTACCTTGGCCTCCCTGCAGAAACTAGAGTAATCTTCATAAAGCATAATATCACACCCCCACTCAGAAGCTTTCCAGGGCTCCCCCTTCCTTACCATTTACCCTTCTTATCTGATTTGCAAGACCTTTTATAATATGACCCCAGCTAACTGTGTTTCATCTATTCTAAGACACGTTTTTTTAAAAACAATGAAAACATCTCTGAAATCAGAGTGCATCTTACAATTCATGGCAATTGTGTCATCTTAGATTTGATGAAATATGGTTCTCTTCTCAGTTCTTGGCTTGGCTACGGGACACCTCTAACCTAGAAAACATGACTTCTCATTTTGCTGTGCTATGACTCATTCTTTCACAGCTCCAAAATTTTGTTCAGGCATTTCCCACTGTCTGGGTATCCCTGTCCTGCTGCCCCTCTTCTTGTATGGGTCCACCTATAAGGCCCAGCTCAAAGGCCATCCCTCAAAGAATGCCTTGTTCACTACCTCAGCTGGAAACAACCTTCCCTTTGAAACCTCTCAGTTCTTTCTTTGTAAGTCTAGCAACTCTTATCACATAGTTCTGTTTAGTTTAAATACTGGTGCACATATTTGGTCTGTACACAAGACTCCTAGAGTTGTGCAAATGGCTTGGGAAGGCAGTGAAAATTGTGACATTCTGTGAAAGAGCGTAGGCTTGTTTCACTAATGTACTCCAGGCCATTTGGAACAGTTTCTTTAAAATCTGCGAAGTGCTATCATTCCAGAACTCAGTGAGAGCCCTGCTTTGAGCTGCCTTCTAGAGGTAGTACATCATCAGAGCCAGAGCCAGAGAGAGACCCAAGATCTGGAATCAGCAAGAGATACTGGAAGACACCCAGCTGGGAGGGGAGCTGCTAGGAGGGGCTGCTCTACCAGCAGGACCCACTGATTGGCCCTGTTCCTGGGAGTAGCCATTGGAAAGGTCAAGCTTTGAAAAACCATGTTGCTTAGAGATTGTCAGCCATCTCCACTATCCTCACATGAGTCACCATGATGTCTTGGGAGGGTGGGGCTGGGAGGGAGACTCTTGGTTTTCCAATTTACCCTTCCCTCAGGAAATCCAGACTAGACAGGAAGTCTAAGAACTCTGGGTTACCGCCATTGGCACCTACAGGGAGACAATGAAAGTCTGTAACCCAGCCCTGGGAGAAGAAGGCTACGTGTCCTTGTCATCATCTGTAGCAGATTCTTCTCAGTTACAGCTAATTTTGAACTCTCCCAAGTTATATGCACGGATCTTTGCTGCAATACATTCACAGGGCTCTCTCCCGGCAAATTTCTCTGGCCACATGAAGATAAAAATCTCAAATGCCCTCTTGCTATTATCATGAAATTTTTGTGGCTAAATTTGTGAAATTTCCTGCTGAGTTCTGCTTCTTAAGGCTAATGCCATTTTCTGTAAGGTCCTCCCAGTTAACCGTCTTTCTACGGGTAGCCTCTCAAGCCTCAGTCTTTACCAAATGAGGGGGTAGATTCAAGAAGCTTGAGGTCACTGCCAGCTTCAACATTCTAACATCTGCTCGGTGCTCTACAGAGATCACCTCCCATGCACTGGATTTATGCATTTATAAGTTTGAAGCTCACTTTTCTCTGAGGCAGAATGGTTGGCATGATGTGATCTGGGCATGTCGGTTAAACATTTTCCATATGATATGACTGCTCTCCACGGCTTCACACCAGGAGGCCTTGCATAAAGGTCACAATTGTTGAGCTGATTTCACCAAGAGATGGTTTTGTTTTAAGAATCTTTTCCTCATTAAAGAAGTCAATAACTGTTTATTACAGAAAATGTAGACAATACAGAAAATTGTAAAGAAGGAATTAAGAATCACTTAAACTCTGACCTCTCATTGTTAAAACTATGGCACATATCATTACAATAATTTTTCTTTGTATGTATAGTCATATGATTTTTTAAATGTTTGGTATAGAATTGGAATCATAGTTTTCAAACCATTTTTGTTTTTGTTTTTGTTTTTAACCTGGCTTTTCTCCCTTACTGATAAATGATTAACATTTTCCTTTGTCATTATGTAGTTAAGAGCGTGGGCTCTGGACCTACCTGAATTTGAATCCTGGCTCTGTCACTTACTAACTGTGTGACCCTTGGGCATGCATGTCCTTTAATTGATAAAGGTACTTCAGTTTCCTCATCTGAAAAATGGTTCCTACTTCACATAGTTGCTGTGAATATTTAAGTGAGTCAACATTTGCCAAGTAGTTAGAACAGTACCCGGCAGGTAGTTTAGGCTTTATAGGACTAGCTTCGGGTACTGTGACTGCTACTACATTTTCTTCTACAATGTCATTTTAAAGACTGGGTAAGATTACATTGTTTGGGATGTAGCATAATGTATTTAATCAAGGTCCCATTGTTAGATAGTTAGTGTTCTACTTTCTTGCTATTATGAACAATACTGCAAACAGACATCCTTCTTTTTTTTTTATTTTATTGAAGTATAGTGTCATGTTTAATTTCTGCTGTATAGCAAAGTGACTCAGTTATACATATATATGTATTCTTTTTCATATTCTTTATCATTATGGTTTATCACAGGATACTGAATACAGTTCTCTGTGTTATACAGTAGGTCCTTGTTGGTTATCCATCCTATATATAATAGCCTGCATCTGCTAATCCCAAACTCCCAATCCTTCCCTTCTCCACCCCCACCTTGGCAACCACAAGTCTTTTCTCTATATCTGTGAGATTGTTTTTGTTTCATAGATATGTTCATTTGTGTCGTATGTTTTTATTTCATAGATATGTTCATTTGTGTCGTATTTTAGATCCCACATATAAGTGATATCATATCAGACATCCTTCTTTCATTGTATTTGTAACAGGACAGACTGTGCACTAGGTAGGGAAAGAATACAGTGATAGGAACTGGAAGTACCATGTTTTGCCTTCTTGGTTTTGAACTTGGTTGGAGAGGCAGAGAGAATGTCAGTGCCTCCCTTTTGCCTGGAATGTTGCTGCTCAGAAACTATTCAGACTTTATGGCACCACCCAGTCAAATATCTGAAGGTCTTTCCTAGATTGAATCACTAGTAATCCTATCCTCAGATTCCAACTGGAGAAGAATCCTTGGCCAGCTCTGTCATATACTTCCAGTTCTTCATGCCATGGCTCTCATGACATAAAATGACTCAGCCCTATGGGCTCAGCTCCAAAGAAGACTTGGGGGATATTTAGTGAACTCAGTGAGTCCCTGGACCCTCCATCTTTTCCAGGCTGGTGCATATAAAGGTCCTGTTGGAGGTGATCCTGCTCTCTCTTAAGGCTCAATTCCTGTGGCCATCTTTCCCACCACTACTGGAGAGAAGGGGAAGGGATCTTCTTCTAGGTTCTGATCCCCTGTCTTTAGTTATGGGAATGATTATGATGCATTCTGGTAGAATGGGACCAGTATCCTCTCTACAGGTTGAGGGAGTTACAGACTCAGAGGTATTTGGAGGCTTCATGGAAAAACTTTATGAAAAAAAGCTATGCCAGTGCAGATGAACACTGCTAATGGGCAGTCCTTGTTGGGGGGACAGTGACTTATAAGATCACCTTCAAGAAGCTCTGCATGGGGGAGTGTACTGAATGCTTAGTTCTTACTATCTCTCTGTTAAATATACCACCAACCAAATCACCTGTTTGGTCCTCAGTCTCTCCTAGCCAAAAGTGCGTCACCTACCATATCCTGGAAGACTCATGACTTCTGGATTTCTGCCTTTGTTATCTCCTGGTTCCTCTGGAAGTATTATCTCCTAGGTTCCCTGGAAGGTTCTGCCCACCTTCTATCCTGTAGGGTTTTGGGTAAATACACTTCCTAGATAATTCACTTTAAATACATGGCGGCAGGTGTGTTCTTCCTTAACCTCAACTATATTCAGTCAGCTGGACATTTAACCTAGTACCATGGGTCTGTGTTTCTGCCAAGTAGATGGAAACCTTCTTAGAATATAAGGATGAAGCCAACAACCCTAAGTAGAAAGAGTGGTGAAATGGGCAAATCTAGTCTTTACTGTTAGAAGTCAGGATAGTAATTATTCTTAGTGGAGGGAAAGGAGCACAAGGGAGGCCTCTAGGGGGCTGGTAACATTCTGGGTTTTGCCCTGGGTGCTGGCTACATGGGTATGTTCATTTTGTGAATGTTCAGTGACCTGCACACTGAAGATAAGTGTTCTTTTTGTACATGTGCTGTACTTCAATTTAAAAAAAAATTTTTAAGTAGGGGATATTGATAAATTGGATTAAACAAAGGACCATCTACCTCTATTAAGACTAGTGGCTCTGGGCTTCCCTGGTGACACAGTGGTTGAGGGTCCGCCTGCCAATGCAGGGGACGCGGGTTCGTGCCCCGGTCTGGGAAGATCCCACATGCCGCAGAGCGGCTGGGCCCGTGAGCCATGGCCACTGAGCCTGCGCGTCTGGAGCCTGTGCTCCGCCACGGGAGAGGCCGTGGCAGTGAGAGGCCCGCGTACCGCAGAAAAAAAAAAAAAAGGCTAGTGGCTGTTTCCTAAGGCTACCAGATTTAGCAAATAAAAATACAGGATGCCCAGTTCAGGTAAACGACAAATAATTTTTTAGTATAAGTATGTCCCATGCAATATTTGGGACATGTTTATACTAATAAAGTATTCATTGCTTATCTGAAATTCAAATATAACTGGTCATCCTGTATTTTATCTAGCAACCCTTACCTTAAATCTTCTAAATATGTCTCATCTTTAATTTAATGAAAAATTTAAAAAAGGATATATATTGAATGATATGTATTTAAGATACATATAGTCTTAGAAGGAAATATTAAAATAAATTGTAGGAGATAGAAATGAGAAAGTAAGTGCTGTAGTATTTCACTGTCTCCATTCCTCCTTCATTCATACCTCTCTTCTGTTGTTTTGGGTTTCTCATTCCCACATTCATATCAATAAAAAGAGGAGAAATAAGATAAGCAAAATAAATAAAGTAGCACCCCAATCATTTACACTTTTATTTATTTTTTGAATCTGCAACTCTGTAGGTTGATGTTCTGAAAATTTCACTCCTGGTTTGTCTGTGTCCTTGTTTCTTATTTTTTCTTCCTCTTTTTCTTATTTTTTTTCCTCTCTATTTCAGCCTTTCTCAGAACTTTGTAACCTTTGCTCAGACGGAAGTTGAACCCTTCTCAGTATAATCAGTGTTTTTCCTGCCTTTTCTTATCTAGGTTTCATAGGCTAAACTTGAAAAATCTATTTGTTATTGGTCTCAGAAAGGTCACTTTTCCTTTTTCTCTCCAACAATGATAACTAATATGTACCTGGTACATTTCAACTATGCTTCTTACACAGTTGGTAGATTTGAACCAAGTTTTCAGAATTCCATCTTACTTCCTTTTCTATACTTTCCACTCCTAAAGGTGAAGAAATTCGAGTATGAATTATTTAGGACAACTAGGCTCTGTCAGCAAATGGAATCAGATCCCAAAGGTTTTGTGCTTTGACACATTTTCAGTTTATAGAGATGGGTGATAATAAAATGAAATTATTTCCTGTTTCCCTGAAGGCTTCCAAGTTGTGATTTTGTAATGCCAAGGGTATTACCCACTTTATTTAGAGTAAAATTCTCAAGTCAAAAATGATTTTGATATCCTTTCATTTAAACAATAAGTACATCTCCTAAAATGCTTGAGGGGAATATGAAACAGGAGGGATAAAGGAAGTTGCATCCATATCAGAGAAAGATCATAAGGTATCTCAATAACCCATATTTGGAACCTTTGCTCTAAAGGCTGGCCACCTAATCCTTTCAAAAGTTTGTGGGTTTTCTGCAATGTTGTCAACTTATATATATTTCTGATTGAATCACTTAACTAATCATTGATCCAGTCATTTCTAAACAATTCTGGGCAACACTTTTCACTAATTATTTTTCACACAGTTGATTGAACTGACTGGTTATCCTGTCATGGAAACTCAAAACTTTTAAAATCACATATATATATATATATATATATATATATATATATATATATATTACTCCTGTGTTAATAAGTTTTACTCTGACCAATTTCTTTTGCTGAGAGAGAGAGAGAGAGAGGAAGGGGATGGGGGCAGAATGATAAAGGCTCAGGATGTGCAGAGGAGAATTTAAAAATATACAAATTAGTATAAAAGCATCATAAATAAGGCAAATAAGTATTAATTTTTATGAAACAGTATTACCATAGATACATAAATCAAGTAGCTCTGGTTTTTTCAGGATACTTCATAAACATTACTGAAATGTTTATTAATCAGTAAATGACATAGACAATTGCAGAATCTTTAACAACTGGAATAGTATTTTCAACTCTCAGAGTTCCACTGCAAATGCAGCAGTGACCTTCAGCAGCTAAATCAGCTCCCAGGAACATGCTGGGTTGTTACTAGTTACTTACCAACTACTTGCCCTTGTAGTCCCTGACATTCCTATAACAAAAGTCTCCAAATTCTGTCCCCAACCTACTTTTCCACCTTTATTTCCCTCAACCCCCAACTGCCTTGGGTTATTTCTAATCAGGTCTCATTATTGGCTCTGCACCCCTAGGGCTGCCAGAATACCACCTCCTCACCTCCACCCTGCCTACCAAATCCTCCCCCACTGTCCAGGCCCAGCTCAAAACCCACCACTTTCATTAAATTATATCTGCCTCCTCTAGTCCACAGACATCCTCTCTCTTACCTGCCTATATTATTAAATCACTGTACCATTAATGTGGTGTTTTATTACATACTAGCTTGCACCGTCTTCTGCAGTGCTTTCTTAAAGAGTTAGTTAATATTCATGGATGTTTGAACATACTTTTGTCAACTATAAAGCTTCATACTAATGCAAATATGATTGTTTTCATTAACTAGTTTATGGCCCCCACCCCACCCCTGAGATGGGGATTGTGCATACATTTTTGTATGACATCTAGAGAGTAGTGCATACTCCATGGCGCCTCCAAAAAATATTTTCTGATGTATGAATGCATGGAGGACCAGCAGAATTGGAACTAAACCGCCAGAGTTTGCATTTGCCACTTGTTACCTGTCTGAATTGGAAAGAGTTATTTAATCTCTGCTTCAGTTTCCTTATCTATAAAATGGGATTATAATGACACCTGCTTCATAGAATTGCTTTGAGAATTAAATGAATTCATACAAGTAAAGTGACTGAAAAAACATACTTAGGGAATTCCCTGGTGGTCCAGTGGTTACAACTTGGCACTTCCACTGCAGGAGGCAGAGGTTCCATCCCTGGTTGGGGAACTAAGATCCCACTAAGCTCCCTAGTGGAATCCCACTAACTAAGCTGCACACTATGGCCAAAAACAAAACAAAACAAACAAACAAACAAAAAAACAAAAAGCATGCTTGGGGCTTCCCTGGTGGCGCAGTGGTTGAGAGTCCACCTGCCGATGCAGGGGACACGGGTTCGTGCCCCGGTCCGGGAAGATCCCACATACCGCGGAGCGGCTGGGCCTGTGAGCCATGGCCGCTGAGCCTGTGCGTCCGGAGCCTGTGCTCCGCAACGGAAGAGGCCACAACAATGAGAGGCCCGCGTACCGCAAAAAAAAAAAAAAAAAAAAAAAGCATGCTTAGCACATAGCAAGTGTTCCATAAATATTAGCTATTTGAATGAATGAATAAAACAGTATGGACTGCAATTGAAATCTAGAGAAAATAATGGCTACTTTTCTTATCCCTGGAACTAGGATTATAAAATAATCATATGCATAAGAATGTTAATGGAAATTATTATCTCTCTTTAAGATATGTCATGATGTGTATATTTATTACTGGAAAGGTTTTTCAGAATGAAGTTTATATTCTATATTACTTTGTATTTTTTAAATAAAAAGTCATGTAAGACATATAAAAGAGATTTTGGTACACTTATTTTTCTAGACATCACATTACATGGGCCCAGCCGCTCTGCGGCATGTGGGATCTTCCCGGACCGGGGCACAGACCCGCATCCCCTGCATCGGCTGGCAGACTCTCAACCACTGCGCCACCAGGGAAGCCCAAAGTATGGGTTAATTTTGAAGTAGAAATTGACAATAACAATTTCATGAGGAACTTCTTGAAAGATATTTGTTTCTAAAATTTTCTCAAAACATTTAACTTGCCTAGGTTAATTTAGCAAATTAAATATTTTCTTTTATACTAGTCAAAGTTGTTATGATTTTATAAATAGCTTAACAGAATAGTTTATTTCTCTCTTCTTTTAATTTTGATTGGAGTATAGCTGATTTACAATGTTGTGTTAGTTTCAGGTGTACAGCAAGTGAATCAGTTATACATATACATATATCCACTCTTTTTTGGATTCTTTTCCCGTATAGGCCATTACACAGTATTGAGTAGAGTTCCCTGTGCTATACAGTAGGTCCTTATTAGTTACCTATTTTATATATAGTAGTGTGTATATGTCAATCCCAATTTATCCCCCCTCTACCCCCCTTACACCCTGGTAACCATAAGTTTGTTTTCTACATCTGTAACTATTTCTGTATTGTAGATAAGTTCATTTTGTGGATAAGTTCATAAAACCGAAGATTTCCAGCACTGATTGCAGATACAGCAACCTTAAATCATTTCAAGTGATTTTTATTGCTCTGTGGAGCCATCTGCTGGTCAATGGTGTTATATGTCTATAAAATTTTTTCTCTGGGTAAAGTGAGGCTCTAACAAGATCAAGTACTCTCCATGAGATACAGCTAGGAATTTGCGACCCAAACAAAACCTGAAGAAAATATCCTTCCAGATATAAATAATGAGTGTAATTTGGCTATAGGATACTGGCAAAAATCACATTTAGAAAACAAGTAAATTCTATTGTATATTTGGGGGAATTGTTTCATTCATTCAACAAGTTTTCGTAAACTTCTCCCTGCTAATAGGACAGAAAAATACATATACATATATATACACACAACATATATATACTTTATAGTATGTAATTTTTAAAAAGCTGTATAGATCAATACCTCTCTACTTATTAAATTAATAAAGTAAATTGAAACTTTATTCTTCTGTATGGCAACTATATTATTTTTATCACTTTTAATAAGCATTTATTTTTCAGCTTCACTATGAACTCATAGACTTTTACAGTCATAATTGTTCTAATAACCATTATTTATGATTAATTACCACTTCTTATTGGATGCTTAAATGTCCACAACCTGTTCAGGGGAAGCTCCTTTATATGGTTTCTTTTGTCCTCTAAACACTACTATCATTGTATCCTTGATTTCTGGCAACAACCTGATGTTTCAGACCCAACATAATTTTTCCTGCCCCCAAATTATGGAGTCAGCTATCCTCCAAGAATCCTGGTTCATTTTAAGGGAGAATAGTATTAGAGACGAAAATCTTGGTACTAAGGGTGCTCACGTGAGATTTGGTTGTGAACAAAAATGCTATTGTTGATGTTACTGTTGCTTATGACAGAGCTAAGTTAATAAATATATATTTAAGAGTATGCATGTGCATTGATTTTAATGCCAATTTGATATACAGTATTATGTTTATACACTTTACTTTTTTTTACAATATGTGCGTGTTTTCTTTTCCTACCACCATGACATTTCCCCATGTAATTTAATTTGCCATCTTTGGTAGATATATATATTAGCTCTGATCTTTTGACTTCAACAGCTTTTCAGTGGGATCATTAGATAAATTTTACATATATCCATGATTACTACCTTAGAACAATCTGCTTGGGGTTTTTTGATGTGTGTTGCCAAGATATAGAGGGCCAAGTTTGTTCCTGGTAGGGAGTTATTGGGATGGTGTGAAAAGAGCACAGAGCCAGGAGTTAAAACAGGGTTTGTCTCAGTTTCTTCATTTGTAAAATTATGATAATTAACCTTTGCAGCTGAATTTAACAGTTTTAATATACTTTTACAATAATTTCCTCTCCAACCTAGTCCACAGGAAACTGTTTTGCAGGTTAATTAAAATAACTGATAGTAAGTACTTTGAACAGTGTAGAACAGGCTGTTCAGAGGGATAAATGATCTAACACTTGACCACCCTTTGTTAATGGTTTCACTCAGCCAGTCTGCCTAATTCCTATTCATGCCCTACTCTTGACCTCTTTAAACACTCATCCTGGGGTTTCTACCGCCATCTGAATGCAAGGGTGGTAGGTATATAGTAATAAGATATTGCTCACATCTCTCTGAGGTCTTTAAAAATCTTGCTAGTTGCCTTGTAATGATGTTTTACGACTTTTATTCTTGTTTCTGTGTATACAGTGTGCTAATAAGATCAAGTTGACCCCTTGGCAGGGAAGGTTGAATTGAACCTGGCAATTTCTGGAGGTCTTCATTTTGTATGACACTGAATAGCTGAGTTAGTAACTTTGAATAAGACAAGAAGTAATAGAGAATAATGGGAAAATATTAGGTCAGGCCTTACTTTGTTTTAAATGTGCATCTATTTTCTTACAAACATAATAAAGTTGTATTTTTCTTAGATAGAACATTGAAAGAAGCCAAGGACCAAAAGTAGTGTCTTTGATTTGAAGGTCATTGTGAAGTGGACTCACTAGCAGGATCTCTGTAATTTTTGTTACTTCGTGCATGAACAGCCCTTGTGGGTGTTCTCGCACCAGGGTTAGGTAAAAACTTTCCATCATTATGGCGTCTAGTGAGTATCTGCAACGAGTTTAACTCCTATTCTTAATGTTTCACGTTGTGCTCTCACATTTAGAATTCATATTCCCTAAGTCAGGGCTTTTCCTGACTAATTATTGCTTATTGGTTATTCTCACCTGGAACTTGTCTGTGATAAATTTCACATCATGTTGCTCTTCTTACCCCATGTCTGACTTTTCCTTTCATTCTTTGGTGTTCTCTGATGGTTTGGGTCTCTATCTTATTGCTTCTCTACTATTTCACAAGCATTTCCTCTACAGTTAAGATTGTTTAACCATGCTCACATATTTTTTTAAAAAACTTTTAAACCTTTAAGCAACTACTCAAAACAATGTGTAGAAGTCACCAAGTAAGTAAGTAGTACCCAGAAACAAGCGCAATTCTTATAAACACTTGTTATGAGCTGTATTAAGTTGAAAATAGATGTTGTAGAATTTTCTAAACTTAATTTAATAATGTGAAGTAAACCAATGCTTTGAGATATATGTAATTCCTCTAAAACATCACTATGCATTTGTCATAGGTTTGTAAATTAACAGCCATGGCCATCCCTACATGCTTATGCATTTGTCAGTGGAAGTGAACCCATGAAATGTTATCTGAGTCTCAGTATTTTTTCCATTTACAAAATGAGACTATTAATTGTACCTGCCTCATAAATTTCTTGTAAGCATTGTATAAGATAATACATATAAAACCAACTATTGTGTTCAATCAGTTGTTATGGTGTAAGATATTTTTACTCCTGTTTGGAATGAAAATTGGAGAGAGAAAAAAATCAGCTTCTGCAAACCCTCTTTTATAACTGCTTCTGGAAAGGGCTGACCTTGTGACAGACATGCTGGTGATGCTAAAGGAAACAGGAGAACTCACAGCCTTTCCAGAGCCACAGATATCAATACAGCTTTCATGTGCTAATGTCCTACAAGCCAATCTTGCTGTTGAGCTGATTCTCTTCTCCTGTCGCCTTCCATGATCAAACACATGGTTGAGAAAATAAAAAACAGCAAACATTGACATTCTTGTCTTTTTTTTTATAATAGCCATTCTAATAGGTGTGAGGTGATATCTCATTGTGGATTTGATTTGCATTTCCCTGATGATTAGTGACACTGAGTGCCTTTTCATGTACCTTTTTTGGCTATTTGTATGTCTTCTTTGGAAAAATGTCTGTTCAGGTCCTTCGCTCATTTTAAAATTTGGATTATTTGTTTTTTTGCTATTGAGTTGTATGAGTTCCTTATGTGTTTTGGATATTAACTGTTTATTAGATATATGGTTTGCAAATATTTTATCCCATTCTGTAGGTTGCGTTTTCATCATGTTGTTTCTTTTTGCCTTGCAGAAGCTTTTTAGTTTGATGTAGTTCCACTTGTTGACTTTTGCTTTTGTTGCTTATACTTGTGATGTCATATCCAAAAAATTATTGCCAAGACCAATGTCAAGGAGCTTTTCCCATACGTTTACTTCTAGGAGTTTTATGGTTTAAGGTCTTACATTTACGTCCTTAATCCATTTTGAGTTAATTTTTGTGAGTGGTGTAAAATAGAGATCCACTTTCATTCATTTGCATGTGGATATCCAGTGTTCCCAACATCATCTATTAAAGAGATAATCTTTTCCCCATTAAGCATTCTTGAATCCCTTGTCAAATGTTAGTTGACCATATATACATGGGTTTATTTCTTGGCTCTCAATTCTGTTCCATTGATCTATGTGTCTGTTTTTATGCTGGTACCATACTGATTTAATTACTATGTCTTTGTAATATAGTTTGAAATCAGGATGTGTGATGCCTCCAGATTTATTCTTTCTCAAGATTGTTTTGGCCGTTTAGGGTCTTTTGGATTGTTGTTTCTATTTCTGTGGAAAATGCCATTGAAATTTTGATAGGAATTGCGTTGAATTTATAGATGGCTTTGGGTAGTATAGACAATTCAAAAATATTAACTCTTTCAATCCATGACCACAAGATATCTTTCCATTTATTTCTGTCTCCTTCAGTTTCTTTCATCAGCATCTTATAGTTTTCAGTGTATAGATCTTTCATCTCTTTCGTTACATTTATTCCTAAGTATTTTTATTGTTTTTGATGTTATGATAAATGGGATTGTTTTTGTTATTTCTTTTTTGTATAGTTCATTGTTACTATATAGAAATAAATTGATTTTTGTATGTTGATTTTTTTGTCCTGAAACTTTACTGAGTTCATTTAATTGCTTCTAACAGCTTTTTGGTTCAGTCTTTAGGATTTTCCTATTACCATCAAACAGAGACAATTTTACTTCTTCTTTTCCAGTTTGGATGCCTTTTATTTCTTTTTCTTGCCTAACCGCTCTGGCTAGGACTTCCGGTACTATGTTGACAAGAAGTAGTGAGAGTGGGCACCCTTGTCTTGTTCTTGATCTTAGGAGAAAGCTTTCAGTCTTTCACCATTGACAATGATATTAGCTATGGGTGTGTCACATGTGGCCTTTATTATATTGGATATGTTCTCAGTTTGTTGAGAGTTTTTATTATGAAAGAATATTGCATTTTGTCAAGAGCTTTTTCTGCATCTATTGAGATGATCATTTGATTTCTGTGTTTCATTTAATTAATGTGGTTTGGGACAGTGGTTAAGAATCTGCCTGCCAATGCAGGGGACACAGGTTCAAGCCCTGGTCCAGGAAGATCCCACATGCCGCAGGGAAGCTAAGCCCATGTGCCACAACTACTGAGCCTGCACTCTAGAGCCCGCGTGCCACAACTACTGAAGCCCGTGTGCCTAGAGCCTATGCTCTTCAACAAGAGAAGCCACCGCAATGAGAAGCCTGCGCACCACAATGAAGAGTAACCCCCACTTGTCACAACTAGAGAAAGCCCGCATGCAGCAATGAAGACCCAACGCATCCAAACAAACAAAACAATTAATTAATTTAAAAGACTTTAATGTGGTTTATCACATCTGTTGATTTGCATATGTTGAATCATTCTTGCATCCCAGGAATAAATTCCATTTAATCATGTTGTATAATCCTTTTAATGTGTATTGAATTTGGTTTTCTAGTATTTTGTTGAATATTTTTGTATCTACATTCATCAGGGATATTGGCCTGTACTTTCTTTTCTTATAGTATCCTTATCTGGCTTTGGTATCAGGGTAATGCTAGCCTCAAAAAAGTGAATTTGGGAGTGTTCCCTCTTTAAGTTTTTTTGGGGAATAGTTTGATGAGAATTGGTACCTGTGAAGTCATCTGGTGCTGGACTTTTCTGTATTGGGAGATTTCTGATTACATCTTTGATCCCCTTATTTGTATTGGTCTGTTCAAGATTTTTACTCTTAATCCTGTCTTGGTAAGTTGTATGTTTCTACAAATTTATTCAGTTCTTCTAGGTTGTTCTATATTTTTTTTGGTATGTAATTAGTCATATTAGTCTCTTATGATCCTTTGTATTTCTGTGGTATCAGTTGTAATGTCTCTTATTTCATTTCTAATTTTATTTATTTGAGTCCTTTCTCTTTTTATTTGATAGTCTAGCTAAAAGTTTATCAATTTTGATTATCTTTTCAAAAAACCAACTCTTAGTTTTGTTGATCTTTTCTATTGTTTTCTATTCTCCATTTTGTTTATTTCTACTCTGGTCTTTGTTATACCCTTCCTTCTGCTAACTTTGAACTTTGTTCTTTTTTCCCTAGTTCCTTGAGGTGTGAAGTTAGATTCTTTATTTTAGCTTTTCCTTGTTTCTTAATATAGGTGTTTATCACTATGACTTTCCCTCTTAGAACTACTTTTGCTGCATCCCTTAAGTTTTGTATCTTGCCTTTCCATTTTCATTTGTCTCAAGATATTTTTGATTTCTCTTTAGATTTATTCTTTGACCCATTTGTTGTTCAGTAACATGTTGCTTTATCTCCACATATTTGTGAATTTTCCAGTTTTCTTCTTGTAACTGATTTCTAGTTTCATACCCATATGGTCAGAAAAGATGCCTGATATGATTTCAGTCTTCTTAAGTTTATTAAGGCTTGTTTTGTGGCCTAAGATATGATCTATCATAGGGAATGTTTCATTTGCACTTGAGAAGAATCAATATTCTGCTGATTTTGGATGGAATGTTTTATATGTTTCTGTGTAGACCATCTAACATGTCATTTAAGTCCCATGTATTCAAGCTCAATAATTCTTTCTTCTGATTGATCAAGTCTGCTGTTAAGGCTCTCAATAAATTCTTCAGTTCAGTTTAGTCATTGTATTCTTCAGCTCCAAAATTTCTACTTGGTTCTTTTTTTTCTATCTCTTTGTTCAACTTCTTGTTTTGTTCTTATGTTGTTTTCCTGATGTTGTTAAGTTGTATATCTGTGTCCTTTTGTAGCTCTCTGAGCATTTTTAGAACAATTATTTTGAATTCTTTATCGGGTAATTCATGTATCTCCATTTCTTTTGGGTCAGTTGCTGAATGTTTACTACATTCCTTTGGTGGTGCTTTGATTCCTTGATTCTTTGTGATTCCTATAACCTTGTGTAGGTATGTGCATATTTGAAGAAGCAGTCACATCTTCCACACTTTATGGACTGACTTCAGTTAGGAAAGACCTTCACTTGTGTGTGGGGGCACACTGGAGCATGCCGTGATCTGGGGTCTAGTGGTGCAGGGCAACAGGTGTGGGTGTTTGTGGTGACTCCAGGTCCAAAGAGGCATCGTGGCTCTTTGGCTCAGTCTGCTGGGGTTCACAGCATCATCAACTGTGTGGTCCTTGGCTAGTGCTGTAGTGGGTGGGGGTCTCTAGTGGCTTCACAGGCTGTTGGGGTCCTCAGTAGCACCTCCAGGTCCAGTTACTAGGGATCAAGGCAGCAGTGGTGGCTGGAGCTGGTGGTGAGCACACATTCAGCTGCAGGAGCCACCTGTAGGTGCCTATACAGTGGCAGGGGCCTATTGCAGACACACACATAGTAGTGGGGGCCACAGCAAGCAGAAAGGGCCGGGGCCAACTGTGGGTACACTGGCAGCTATGAGGGCCCAGCTGTTAGCATGCACTGTTGTGGCTGCTGGGTCTTACCACAGGAGAAGTGGAGGCTAGTGCTGGGAGTCAGGTTAAGGTTTTCGGACACACAGCTGGAGGGCCAAGCTGCAGATGAGTCCCATGGTGCAGGTCAGTGCCAGGAAACAGGGTCAGTGTGCACTTCTGTGGCTGTAGGATCTTGCCACAGGTACACAAATATCAATGGAGGATGATGACAGATGACAGGCTGGCAGCATGCAGGTACACAGCTAGAGTGGCTAGCCCTGAGTGTGCACACATTGATAGGGCACAGCTACAGAGGTCTAGGCTGGTGTCTTGTACTCACATAGCTACAGAGTCCTGGACTGGCTGCCAGTGCCGGTCCCAGCCTCCAGTAAAGGTCGGGGGTCGGGCGGGAGGAAGATGGAAAAGACTCAGATGGCTGGTGTCTGTGCACATGAATACTGTGGGGTGAAGGTGGTGAAGTCTGGAGGGATTCTGTGGCAGCTGTGCTGGCAATTGGGAACTGCAATTGCTCCTGCTGTGTGGCTGATATTGGTAGCCCCTGCTTTTTCTCCTTGTTTGTAGCTACCTCTATACATCTCAGATCTGCAGTTCTCTGGGTGAGGTGAAACTAAAGAGGGTCCTTCATGTGGTGCCCCAAAAGGCTGGGGACCTCGTTGCTCACTCTGCTCTCTGAACAAGGGGAACTCTTTCCATTTGGGAAGTTTACTCCCGGTGCTGAGCAGTGCCAGCCTGAGGGATGGGATGCTGCACGCAAAATGAAGCTATTTTCCTTCCTCTTTTGTGCACTTAAGTCCTGTTTTTGTTTGGCTGTGTTGCTGAAATTTCTTAAGTGAACTCCAGATCTCTCCCTATAGCTGATTTTGTTCATGAATTGCTGTCTAATTGTTGATCTTTATGGAAGGATGGAGGCTGGGGTCTCATAAACCATCATTTTGGTGACATCATCCAGGCCTTACTTTTAAAAATGCTTTTCAGTGGAGAAAATTTATTCAGTTGAAGAAAATTATTTAGAGGAAAGTAAACCAGTTGCTCAGAATACCCTGGAGAGTTTAAAAACAACAATTTGATCCATTCAGTTATGCTCCTCACACTCCTGCCCCCAATACACACCCTATTCAGAATGACTGCCACTTTCTACAAAGTCTTACAATAGAGATGAACTTGACCTAGGAATAGCCAATCTAAAAGGCAGTGGCCATGAAGCTAAGGGCTGAGGGGAAGAATAGCACACAGGCCCGGAGGTAAAAAAAAAATCTTTGGACTTAAGATTATATCAAAACAAGCCTTTGACTATGGTTACTTACACATGGGATTGACAAGAAACCTCCTAAGGAGGTTCATGGAAGCTTCAAAGGAATGCAAGGCTGGCTGACCAATAACTAGTTACAGAAAATTTAGCCCTGAAAGCCATCCTTGGAACTCTGAATCCATGTCAGTAGGAAGTAGGCTACAAAATAAAATGTGGCCATGGAGGATAAAGGGAAGATTCTCACAGAGGGCAGAGCTGGGACTAAGAGACAGATGGTTCAACCATGGAGCTGACTCCACTATCAGTGTGGAGAGTCCTCACCATTCCTGTCCAATAGGATTCTGTGTGTGCCATGGACCACTGATAATTCCAGGTTTTACGTTCATATTGTAGTTATCCTGCTTCTTTTCCTCACACTGTAGACTGGGAATGTTGAAGGCAGATTAACTCCATGGTTCCCTGGGGAGCCACATATGAAACTGACAGAGGGATAAAAATCACTCAAACTGAATGTAGCAACTGGGTGAAATCTTGGGGAAGGAATGACCCCTCCAAATGAAGTATATATTTGATGAAAAGTATGGGTATTGGGAACCTAAAGATGTGGACCGTAGAAGATTATATGAGTCAGGATCAACTATGGAAAACAAACTATTTTAAGCAAAGGTGTTTAATACATTTAATTAGAAACTTAAAAGATTCTGGGTAGAGATGAAGGGTTAAGTACCAGGCTAGGGCTTCAAAATTAACTCCCAGAACAGTTTTGCTGAATTAGGTATTGATGGAGATGTGACTTCTGCCACCAGCAGGAGATCACCATAGTAACTGTTGGCTTCAGGAGCACATACCTGGGGTCAGGTAGCTGCTGCCATCACCACCACACTGCTAATTTCAGATCTATGCCGAATCTCTGAGGTGTGTGTTGTAGAGGTACAACAGGTCCATTGCTATCCATGAAGCTAACAACTTTCCACTAAAATGCTGTCATAGAAAAAGCCAGTGCTTTACTGCTGCTAGCAGAAAGGGTCAAAGGAACAGCAAAACGGCTTTCACCTCACTCACTTCCACCTTCCAAGTCTTCATTAAGTGCATCTGATCAGCAAAACCTGAATTATACAGAATCCTAGTTGGGAAAAGTTGTTTTTAGCTTTCCAGCCTCTGCAGTACAAAAAGGTACACTAAAAGGAGGGTGGAGTGAATATTTAGAGAGCTTATTGACCTTATCCATCATGCAGGTACTGTAGGTAGACTTACTTCCCACTAATTCCCAGCCCCCTTCCCTTTTGCCTTCCTCTGCAGTAGAGACCGAAAAGAGAAAGGCTCCATCAATTCCCAGTCTCTCTTGCAACTGGAGGTGCCCTTGTGAAACAGTTCTGGCCAATAAGGTGTAAGCAGAACTTTGCTAAGTGGATTTGGGAAAGCATTGCTTTCCCCCAAAAGGGGAACAAAAAAGCTAATGAATCCTTTTGATCTTTCCTTTTCTTCCTTCCCAAACTGGGAATGTGCTGCCTGGAGGGACAGCCGTCTGTTGACCATTAAGGCTAAGAGCTAACAAATTAAGAATAATGAAGCTGAGAGAGAAAATGCCTGAGTCCTTGATTACATTGAGCAGCTGCAAGCGCCATGGATTGCCTACATTATATTTCTTGTTATATGAGAAAAATAAACCTTTATTTGTTTAAGTTATTATTCGCTTTTCAAATACTTGGAGCCAAACATTCCTAAATGATATACAGACTTTCCTGTTGTAGAATGGTTATGAAAATGAAATGATATACTTCATTTGAGAATACTTTTTAAAGTGTTATGTAAACAAATATTTTGAAGCATCTACCAAGGTGTATAGTCAACAAAACATATACAGTCAGTATTCATGTATGTAGACTTACCCACGTATTACCCTATTGTTTTTCAATCCTTGCAGACCCATATTTCCATCTGGGATTATTTTCCTTCTATTGAAGAGCACTCTTTCTTATTTCCTTTAGTGACAGATTCTCTCAATTTCTAGTAGTCTGAAAATGACCTTATTTTATTTCATTTTTGAAGGATGTCTTTACTGGGTATAGAATTCTAGGTTCGTAGTAATTTTCTTTTAGCATTTTGAAGCATACCTTTACTCTGACTTTCATTATTCTGTTGAGGATCACACTGTTTAATCTTATTTCTGTCCCTTTATGTCTTTTATTCTCTGGCTGCTTAATTTTAAGACATTTTTGTCTTTGATCTTAGTACTTTTGCTCTGATGGGCATAGGTGTGGGTTTTTTTGTCTTTTTGTTTTGTTTTGTTTTTTTGCAGTACGTGGGCCTCTCACTGTTGTGGCCTCTCCCGTTGCGGAGCACAGGCTCCGGACACGCAGTCCCAGCGGCCATGGCTCACGGGCCCAGCCGCTCCGCGACATGTGGGATCTTCCCAGACCAGGGCACGAACCTGTGTCCCCTGCATCGGCAGGCAGACTCTCAACCACTGCGCCACCAGGGAAGCCCTTTTTTGTCTTTTTAATGCTTAAGAACTTTTTTCTGTTTGCAGAGCTATTTTAAGAATGGCTTAAAAAAAAAAAGAATGGTTTTATTTGTTTATTTTCAGCTTTATTGAGATATAATTGACAAGTAAAATTATAATATATTTAAAGTGATGATTTGATATATATATATGCATTGTGAAAGGATTCCCATAACCAAGTTAAATAACACATCCATCACCTCACCTTTTTTTTGGTGAGAATGCTTAGCAAATTTCTGTCATACAATATTATCAACTATAATCATCATGCTATACATTAGACCCTCAGATGTTATTCATCTTATAACTGAAAGTCTGTACTCTTTCATCAGCTTTCTCTCATTTTCCCCACTCCCCCAGTCCATGGCAACCACCATTCTACTTTTGGTTTCTATGAGTTTGACTTTTTTTTTTTTCGATTCCACATGTTAGTAATACCATACAGTACTTGTCTTTCTCTGTCTGGCTTATTTCACTTATCATAATGCTCTCCAGGTTTACCCATGTTGTCACAAATGGTAAGATTTCCTTTTTTTATAAAGCTGAATAATATTGCATTGTGTTTATGTGTGTGTGTGTGTGTGTGTGTGTGTGTCTCACATTTTCTTTATCCATTCATCCATTGATGAACATTAAGTATAGTTATTTTTAAATCTTTTGCTGATAACTTCAATATCTAGATCTTCTGTGGATGTTTCTATTATCTGTTTTTATTCTTAGTTTTACATCAAATCTTGTCTTCTTGATGGACATTGAGTTTGAAAAATTATAGAGACAATTTTTAACCCTGAATGATGTTATCTTCTTCCATAGAGGATTTACTCTTGCTCTGGAATAAACTAGACTAGTGGCAGATAACCTTAATCCAAGTACTGAAATTATTAAAAGTGGCCTTACAATGCTGGTAAGGCAGTGGTTCTCAACCCTAGATGTGCATTAGAATCACAATGGAAACTTTAAAAATATGCCGGTGCCTAGACTCCACTCCAGAGGTCTGATTCAATTGCTCTGGAGTGAGGCATTGATTTTTTTTGGTAGTTTTTTTTAAACTTTTATTTTGAAGTAACTATAGATTCATAGGTTGTTACAAAGAAATGTACTGGGAAGTCTCATGTACCCCTTTCCCAAATCTCTCCCACCAAACACCAACATTGTACACAACTACAATATGAAAACCAAGAAATGGACATTGGCACAATTCATACAGCTTATTCAGATTTCAGTAGTTATCTGTGTGTGTGGGGGGGGGTCTATGTCATTTTTTCAGATCTGTAGCCTTCCATAACCACCACCACAATCAAGGTGCTCAACTGTACAATCCCTCCCTGTGACACCCTTTATAGCCACACCCATCTCCTCCCCTCCATCCCTAACCCCTGGCAACCACTAATCTGTTCTCCATGAGTGTTATTCCATGATTGTTATATAAGTAGAAATCATGCAGATCCTCATGAGATTGGCTCTTTTCATTCAGCATAATTGCATAGATAGTTTTTAAATTATAGGGCATCAATATCTTTTTCAGTCTCCCTAGGTAATTCTAATGTGCATTCATGATTGAGAACCACTGTTGTAAGGGCTGGACTGTTTCCTGTTCGCTGTTACTCCTCCGCATAGCCTTTCAGGGTCCCAAACAAAAGGCTGGTGTGTTTCCCGGGACCACTCCTCCTTGGTAGGTTTTTTCCAGCTGGAGGAGATTGCTCAGCCTCTCATGCCCTCAGCCACAGCTTTCACTTTCAGAATCAGCAACTACCTTGAGGGAAAAGAGGACCAAATGCTGAGTTCCCCTCTCTAGGCTTTTTCTTTTTGGGGATTCTGGCCCTATAAACTGTCTCAGCAGCTTTTTGGTGCCTTAAACAGATATTTGCTTTCTATTCTGGCCATCTTTTGCAATTGTTATCAATGCCAGGATTAGTCCCTAATAACCCACTCAGCCATTGTCAGAGATAGAACTCTGTTCAATAATATTTAAATAAAACTAAAACATTGGGCCTAGAGAAAATATGTAGACTAAGGGGAAAGAATTAGAAACTATGGGGAAAAAATTGGTAATAGAATATCTTACCATAAGGTTTTCATATCTGCTATAACTGAACCATAAATTTGTGTTACATCAGGCAGTATTTTGATATTAAATTATATTTTACATTGGGCAGTATTTTGATGTTAAATTATGTTTTACATTCATTTTATCACCACACTTAAACAAGTGATATCATTGTATATATCTGGACTTCAAGGGGAAAATGGCTAGCTGCTTTAGACAAAAAATGTCAACTGAATTTCTAAATGAATTTTTAAATATTGTTGCTCAGAAACAATAGGCTGAAACCTTTTGATTTTTAAGACTCAGTTTTTGTTAAAAGAAAAAAAAGGTTTTCTTGTAATTCCACACTAGATTTAAATAGAAAGTGCCAAACTTTGAGGGCTAAGCATACTTCATTCTAAAAAACAGAGTAGAAAAGAGTACATGACAATGTATAATAGCCATTTGTCTGTGTCCTCTTCCTACAAAAAGAAAAGGAAGCAAGAAATTTGAACAGCAGTCAGGGAGAAGAGATTTTAGAGGGAACTAAATAAAATAAAGACTCTTTACTTTAGAACCATCCCCCCAACTTGCTTCACTGTTATACATGCCACCTACCTGGAGTCAAAGCCCAAATGGAAATAGTGTAATGGAAACACCCAGAAAGCTTTGAGGGAATCCCAGACAAAGAGACTGTAGAACTCTTAGAGAAGCCTCGAGTTTAGTGAGTTCAGCAGGATTCTGAGAAACTTGCTGCCTGGGTGGCAGATGAGCCAGGCTGAGGGAGGTATGTAGGCAGACGGGCCTAAGAGGCTGTTGGCAGGATCTCATACTCCAGGGTGATCCCGGAAGACACTGAAAGTTCCTGAGCTCACAATGACGATGAAAAAGTGTTGAGAGAGCCAAAGGACTAAAAGAAGCTTGGGATGGGGTTCAAAAGGACCCTAAGATCAGGGTGCTAGTGCTTAGAGATTATGTTAGCCTGGGAAGCAGGCACCAAATTGGGAGTAAATATGCAAGGATTTTTTTAGGAGGGACCACCTGTGAAAGACAATGAGGAGGGAGCCCAAGGAGGCTAGGAGAGCCATCAGTTCATGAAGCAAGTCTGACCCCAGGAGAAGAAGAGAGAGAGGGAAGGATGGGTGGAAGATCTTAGACTGCCATGGTCTAAGAAAGGTTCAGCAAGGCTGTTCGAGAGCCAAGGTCATCACCAGAAGATTCCTGTGTCTCCCAGAAGTGGGCCTGCCCTAGAATTCCTGCTGTACTCTGTCAGTGACTGGGAGCAGCCTGTGGGAAGCCTGGCCTTGGGACAAAAGTGATGATGGATTTCAGAGCACAGGAGCTGGGCCCTCCATCTACTTACACTCCCAGTAGTTGGAGGTCTGGTAGGCACATTCTCAGTCACAGTCAGAGAGACAGGGGAGTACTGTGTCAGCAAAGGGAAGAGGATCCTAACTGCCTTCCTGGGCACTCTGAGCACTACTTTAGCCTCTTTCAAAATCTCAAAGCTGGGCCTGAGGGGGACAGAATTAAGGGTCCTGGCTGTGCAGTGAGCTTTACCTCTTTCACTCCCTTGTCTGCAAAACGTGTTATGTGTAGCAGTGGCAACCATGCCTGTTAATTGGTTCCTCAAGAGCAATAACTTTATTTTAGCCTTCCTTTTCCTCTCTCCTTTTCTCCAGTTTTCTTCTTTTTCCCTTTTCTACTTCTCTCTCTCTGTCTCTCATTTCACACTTGTGCCTTAGGTTTGCCCCCATTACTTCAGGTAATAAGAGGTTGCTGACCCTTGTTATTTACAGTGCTAACTCAGTACAAAGGTGAGTGTGATTAATAAACTCAGAAGCCATTTCTGAACAGATCCTAGACCTTGACATAGATTGATAAAGGGCAGATGTCATCATGGTCTCCAACAACTCTACTCTCATCACTTCTTTCCTCCATCTCATTTGCTATTATTCCCTGTTTTTACACCACTTTCCCTCCACCCTTTCCCTTGCACACATTCCCCCTTAGATACTCACATTCCTATGATCTTCCTGCTGCATTGCAATTTTCCATAGGATCTGACTGAAAAGATACCTCTGTAGCTTCTCCCCATGGAACCAGACCTGGATTTCAAGGACAGGAGGGAAGAACCCCAGAAGCCACCTTTCCCAGTATACTTGGTTATGGTACTTACAGCTCCCTACCTTAGATCCCAGGATCCCACCTTCCCTGGGTCCTAACTCTATTTAAGGTTCATGTAAAGCCTCCATGGTGGGCAGTCATTGGGGTGGGAGAACTGAAGTAAAGGGGCTATGTGGCCAGAGGCAAGGCAAGTCAGGCAGCACTGGGTACATAGCGATGTCAGGTCTGCAGCAGATCTAAGGGGGAAGACTGGTAACATAAAAGCCTGGCACCTTGAAAGAGCTTTCTAGGAGGCAAGATTCATTAAACTACTTCAAATTAGAGCCTTGAAAAACTATGTTGCTGTTGAGTGGTGGCAATGTGCTCCTGCCCTATGCTCATTTACTACTATTACAGAAGTGTTCTCTGCAGCTGAATACCAGAGAAATAGGGAACTTAGAGTATCAGGACTTTAGTACCCATTTGTTATTTTTATCAATATACCTTACAGTTATTACCATGTCCTTAATTAGTTGACCTCATTTAATCCTCATAGCAATCCTAAGAGGGAGGTACCATTAGCATCACCTTTCTACAGTTGAGGAACATGAGGCTTAAAGAAGAAGAAAGCTTCCCTGAGTTCACACAGCTGGTTAAGTAGCAAGCCAGGATTCCAACCAGGGCCTCCATATACCGTCATGCAGGCTGCACACTGGACACCTCTTGGGAGAGCTATTCACGTAGACCAAGATACGTTCACTGGAGTTGGGCACTGCAGGAGTCCTGACAAAGCCAGTGTGCTTGAGCACACCACTGGGCTTTTGAGTAAATGTAGGTAGAGAAGAGCTTTTTAAATGTATGTAACAAAAACACGTATTCTTTAAACTAAAAAGTAAACCTTGTAGAAGAATCGGATTGCTTAGATTACATTTAAGCATGTATCCATGTTGTATTTAGACTTTTTACTACCCTGCACTGTGCAGGCTTTAGCTGCTGTGTTTATTCTGCTAGACTTCATGGTTTTATCTTCTGGAGTTCCAGAGGGAAGGGGTAGAATTCAGAGAAGCCAGTTCAAAGCTCTCCCCCTAATTGTTTGCTGGGGTGTGGCTGTTGGGACACTGTTATCTACTTCATACCAGAAAAGAACAAACACACTGCTGACCTATGCATCCTGGAATGGTTTACATAATAACTGCTAAGTTTTGAGATTTTGAGATGACTAGGATCTGGCTGAAAGGATGCTAGCAGCAGTTTCCAATGCCCATACTTTCCCTCCTGGGAAAGGAGAGTTATTATAGAGAGCAATTAGTGTCCTCAAAATTACACCAGCAGTAATTTATGGGTGATAGGCCAAGATCAGGTTTAGATCTAATTCCTGTCTATTAGAATCTCCCACAAAATAAGTAAACATATATATCTAGGAGAGAGACAGGAGTATATGGAAAGGAGGAGGAAGGAAAGGAAGAATGAAAGAGCCAAACTCCTCAGTTTGCCTGGAAAGGTTGGGGCGTGGTGGGACGGGGTAGAGTGTGTGATAAATCTATCATCGCATCCCCACGCTATCTGTGGCATTGTCAGCAGGGGAGGGAAGCGCAGAAACCTTGATCTTGAGTACTGCTGATGAATGTATGTTTACATTTTAAATAAAAAGCATAATTTCACAGTTTGTAATCAATACCCTGATTTTCTAAAAGTGCAGATCTAGATTTTCTTCTGGGTTAGACAGCTATTCTCTTGGGGTCGGGGTGGGGTACTATGAATGATTCTTTAGCTGTGCTAAAGCCAAATCCAGAAGAACCAGAACTTGGTGAGCTAAAACTTTTCTGGTGGTTGTTGTAAAAGGGTTGGTTTCTTTTGGTGGAAAAATCATTTCTGTGTTAAGTCTTTAAACTTTTTAGTTTTCCTGGGAACACGGAACCTGGAACTTTGAGGCCAGGGAATGGTGGGAGAGGAGGAGCAGGAGAGAGTGAGAGACCGCCCCAGATTGCTAAGGAGAGCTGTCCAGGGCCAGCCAGTGCCTCCCTGCAAAGGAACAAGGATGCCCAACATCTCATTCTGTGTCCTGTTCTTGCCCAGTAATGGCCACCTATTTGTTGCCTCCTCCTCCACTAAACCCTTAAAAAGCTTTTGTTAAAAAAACAAAACAAAACAAACCTCAGGGCTTCTCTGGTGGCGCAGTGGTTGAGAGTCCGCCTGCCAGTGCAGGGGACACGGGTTCGTGCCCTGGTCAGGGAAGATCCCACATGCCGCGGAGCGGCTGGGCCCATGACCCATGGCCACTGAGCCTGCGTGTCCGGAGCCTGTGTTCCGCAACGGGAGAGGCCACAACAGTGAGATGACCGCATACCGCAAAAAAACAAACAAACAAAAAAGCTTTTGTTAATCATCACAATTTAGTATTAGATTTGAGTGAGCACTCATTGCCTTAGAAAATCCAGGTTTCAGAGCAAAGAGAACCAGAGAGAAGGTCCAGCATCCTGGAGAAGCACAAATCAGGTAGAGAAAAGTGGTGGCTGGGGAGGATCCAGAGTGTGTGAACACCCACTAGCCTTAAGAAACATGCAAGAAGGAACTGGGTTTCTAGCTGTTCAGCGTGGAACTCAAGGTACTTTACTTGAATATGAAAGGAAGGAAGCCAGGAGAACTCAAGGCAGTTGGTTTCACTAGCTGGAATCCAGAGGGTATATGGAAGAATTAGCTGAAGCACTTCTCCCCTGGGTTATCACATGACCCTACCTCTATAAGTTTTCCCTGCACCTCCCTATCCTGCAAAAGACAACCATGGAAGAAAAATAAGTTTAATGCGGCACTGGAAAAAGAAGAAAATAAGAGAAGAAGGGAGCAAGAAAACAGGGGGAAAATACCAGAAAGTTTCTGAACTGCTTTTGGATGTGCATAGTCTAATCACTCCTTGAAAAGCAGAGGGGGTGGGGAAACGAACCAAACCTACAAGCAGTTAGCTGTTATTATTAAAATGTTAGCAAAATATCATTTCAGTGTTCCATCTACTGAGCCGGAAGTCACTGGATTATTTGTTCAGGCTTTTCCAGTCACTTTGTTTGCAGCGTGAAGTGCTCACCTATCCCGGTACCTCTGCCAACCCTGCCGTGCCTTAGGGGACAAGTCCATTACCAGCCTTACCGTATGGTGAATAAATGGGCGTGTGAATGTCACTGGCCAAATTCTGAGCTATTACAATGTCAATGAGACACCAAAAGATAAATTTGCTCAGGAGTCCTCACATTTTCTTAACAGCCTTGAGACATAATTGACATACAGTAAGCTGCACTTATTTAAAATGTACAATCCGTTAAGTTTTCACAGATGTATGCACCCCTGAAATCATCACTACAATCAAGATAGGGTCCCACCATTTTTAAAAAATCTTTTCTTTCTTTCTTTCTTTCTTTGGCTGTGCCAGGTCTTAGTTGCAGCATGTGGGCTCTTTTAGTTGCACGGGATCTAGTTCCCTGACCAGGGATCGAAGCTGGGCACCCTGCATTGGGAGCGTTGAGTCTTAACCACTGGACCACCAAGGAAGTCCCCCACCATTTTAATAAACATTTTTGGATGCTTCCAGGAGATTGTTTCTGAGGCAAGTATCTCATGAAATGAAATAAACTTCCTAAAATCTTTTACAAAAGCATCTGCATTGTGAGTGTCTATGCCCCCTTTTTTTGGTAGATTTTTTGGTCTCTATCAGTGGGAAATTTGGTAAGATTCCAAGCTTGATTTCCTTGATTCTACAGCAGAGAACCCCTGTGGAACGTGGAGAGTGTGGGCTATTTGTGTGGGGTAGGATTCATGGTGAGGTTCCAACACACTCCACATGGGCTCTCACAATGTTAATGGATGAAAGTGGTGGAGTGGAAACAGAAGGAAGTGGAAAATACCCAGAGATGAGCAACTTGGCTGTAGTAGGAACTTCAAAAGGCCCCAGCAGCCAGGTGACCGCACTCTGGGAGAATCAGTCATTAGCACATAGGACTAAACTATTTCCAGCCTGATGGTGGGAGCATAAAATTCAGTCCTGCGGGATCATGTAAGAACTGAATTCACTGAAACAGTAGCGAAGTTTGAAAAGGAATAAAGCATTTCTTTCAAACTGGAGTTTTAAACATACATGGGACACCAATTCCATGTTCTCAAGTCATACATCTTTGCTTTCAGAGCTTCTCTGTTTCTGAAACACAGCAACTGACCCTAGCAAAGAGAAATGAAAACACAGCAGGCACTGAAATTGGCCTTCTAAATCCTACTCCTTCCTGCTGTACAGCTCAAAAACCCTATTTGAATTTGCAGTTATTCGAGCTCTTGCACTGTAGAAGAGTGTCTCCAGACAGGGGAAGAAAGGCATTTCATTTTCAAGGAACGAAAGTGTCTGAAGTGTTCTATTACTCATTTGAATAACATTAACATTCAAGAGGGATATATGGAAAGGTCCTTAGTATCTAAAATTATGTCTTCATTTTGAACACAGTAAATACCCTACCCCGAATTTCTTACAGTGACAATCACTGTGGCAGCACCTCCACATGTTATACAGATGTCTGCCCAAAACCAGTTATTAACTTTATTTATTTATTTATTTATTTTCAGTTATTAGCTTTAAATCACAATTTCTAAAGATTTGGCTTGGCACATAGGAACTAACACCACCAAACCATAAAATTTCTATTTATACCATTGGGTACTTGGTAAAGGCTACTCAAGGGTCTTCCTCCAAATAGAGAGATAGCCGTACATTCCCTATCACATCAAACATATAGAGAATTGTCTACGCATGTTTCCTCCGTGTCCTCTCCTAAGCACCTTTCCTATGTCAACTTCTTTATAATCTATGTCTACCAGTATCATGCTACTGAAATTGTTCTCGCCAAATCTCCGTAACCTCCTAGTTGCCAAATCCAATAGTTTATGTGCAGCCTTCATCGTTCTTGACTTTTCTGCAGCATTGGTATAGTTGACCACTATTGTGAGTTGAGTTGTGTACCCTCCCAAATTCATATGTCAAGGTTTTAACCCCCAGTATCTCAGCATGCAGTCTTATTTGGAAGTAGGGTCATTGCAGACGTAAATTAGTTAAGACGATGTCATACTGGAGTATTGTAGGCCCTAATCCAATACGACTGGTGTCATTACAAAAAGGGAAAATTTGGAGACAGACATATAAAGAGGGAAGACTATGAGGAGAATGCCATGTAAAGGCAGAGCTCAGTATGATGCACCTACAAGCCAAGGAATGCCAAAGATTGCCAGCAAAGCACTAGAAGATAGGAGAGAAGCATGAAACAGATCCTTCCCTCATAGCCCTCAGAAGGAACCAACTCTGCTGACACCCTCATCTCAGGCATCCAACCTCTAGAAGTGTGAGACAATAAATTTCTGTTATTTAAGCTACCCAGTGTGTGGTACTTTGTTACAGCAGCCCTAGGAAACTTATACAACTACCATTTTTTATCCCAGGACTTCTGATATAGAGAGTACTCTTCTTGAGGTTCCCCTAGCTCTATGATCATTTATTGCTTCTCAATCCATTTCACTTTCTCTATCTACTCCCTAAATGTGTTTCCTAGAATTCCATCTTCATCCTCTCCATGGAGAGGTAGTATAGTGTATTCTGGAGTCACCCCTCCTTGCTGGGTCACCTTGGGCAATGTGTTTACTCTGTTGAGTCAGTTTCCCTACCTGCAAACCAATAGTTTCTACTTGAGGCAACTAAGTATGACTATCCATTTCCCAAACATGTGTGCTCCTTATTAAAAAAAAAAGTTCCTAATTGAGAGAGTTGATCTAAAGGGTAAATTATTTTATATATATGAGATACTGAATATGTAAGCACTCAATAAATATTTGCTGTTAATTATCTTCTCTCTTTTCTTCCACATCTCTCTTTCACCATCTCAGCTTCTATTCTTTTTTATTTTTTTATAAGTGTATTTATTTTAATTAATTTATTATTTTTGGCTGTGTTGGTTCTTCATTGCTGCGCACGGGCTTTCTCTAGTTGCGGCGAGGGGGGCTACTCTTCGTTGTGGTGTGCAGGCTTCTCATTGCAGTGGCTTCTCTTGTTGCGGAGCACGGGCTTTAGAGCACGCAGGCTTCAGTAGATATGGCGCATGGGCTCAGTAGTTGTGGCTCACGGGCTCTAGAGTGCAGGGTCAGTAGTTGTGGCTCACAGGCTTAGTTACTCCGCGGCTTGTGGGATCTTCCTGGACCAGTGTTCGAACCCGTCCCCTGCATTGGCAGGTGGATTCTTAACCACCACGCCACCAGGGAAGCCCCGGGAACTGTTTCTTATCATAAAGTCTCTAAGCTTGGTCCTCTTGTCTTCCTGGAGATTCTATAAACTACCTATTATCTCTAATAAATTATTTCCTGCTTAAAATAACCAGGGTTGGCTTCTGTTGTTTGTAACCAGGAACCTTGATGGATGCAACTTTGGTTTCAATGACCACTTATATACTGATGATTTTCAAACCTGGAGCTTCAGCCTCTACTTCTCACTTAGAATTCTATCTGGACCTCTCCATCTATATGTTCTAAAAATGACCTTGAAATAGATAAGCCACAAGGATTTACTGTATAGCACAGGGAACTATATAAAATATCTTGTATATATAATGGAAAATAATCTGAAAAATATATATAGAAAAATGTGTATATATAAAACTGAATCACTTGCTGCAACACCTGAAACTGACACAATATTGTAAATCAACTATACTTCAGTAAAAAGAATATGACCTTGAGACAAACATGTGCATAACCAAATGTAATGATTTAATGATCTCAAATCTCACTATAGTTTCTCAGTTGAATGGAATTACCAGATGCTCAAATGCCCCTCAGTACAGCTTGGGTTAGGTGTGTGTGTGGGGGGGTGTTGATATAGGGGGCAAATGCCCAACTCCCCAAACTAGGAAAAACATTGTTTCTATTGAAAACATGAAAAAAATCAACAAATGCATGGAATCAACACCAATTATCAAATTGAAACATTCTAGTACTAGTTGTTTCATAATAGCATAAGAGTCACGAATATTTTTTATCAACCTATAAGGTAAAAGCCCATCATTACAAAATCCAATTAATCTATAACATCCCTCCAAATATTTTAGTCACAAATTACCTAGCTTAGAAATCTGAGTCACTCTGGACTCCAGCCAAATCTTATAAATCCCACCTACAAAAATCTTAAAACCTCCAAAGTTCATCCTTTTGTCCTTTCTCCATTTCTGTGCTCTTCACTTGCCACTTTATGGGGGATTCTATTCCTGCTTCCTCCCTACCCCCTCAGTCTGGGTGAAGTTGGGAGCCAATCTACATCAGAGTTCACTATTGCTCTCTTATTACTTTCCCTTCCAGGGATCTATATCTAATCCTAGGGTAGAGAAGGAGTACATTGTATAATTATAAGTACCTTGTGTGTTTTATAAGATCATGTAGTTTCCAAATATTTGTTTCGGGTCTGAACCAGAGCTCTTGAAGTACTAGGCATCTTTGTTCTCTGATTCCCTGGTGATAAAATTTCCCAAAATAATAGTGATCCCATGTGTAGCTGCCAAGTTTGGGGGAGGGCAGGGGGCAGGGCACAGGAAAACCATCAGTTAATAGTTAAAAATATTACCTCACTACAGACAAGATGCTTTCCAGAATCTTGACTCTACAGAAATTACATGTGTGAAAGAAGCTCAAGAAAGCGACCAAAAGATTGCTGGGTTATAGGCCAGAAAATGAACAAGTAGAAGCAGATATGACATGGAGTAATGAGGCTGTTCATCTCTCTCTTACTGGCTCTGTCTCTCTTGTCCTCTTGCTTGCTACCATATTGGGAGATTCTCTATGGAAAGGCCCATGTGGCAAGGAGCCAAATGCTCATAAGGAATTGAGGCCTCAATTCAGCAGTGCAAGGAAGTGAATCCTGCCAATAACCACTTGAGCGAGCTTGAAAGTAAATCCCCCCCCAGTCGTCTTCAAATGAGATGACATCCCCAACTGACAACTTGATTACAGCCTTGTAAGAGACACTGAAGCGAAAGACCCAGCTAAGCTGTGCTCACAGAACCCAGAAAAGCTGACTCATAGAAACTGTGAGATAAACATGTGTAATTTTAAATCACTAAGTTTTGAGGAGATTTGTTACATACACTCACACAAATGAAGATATAACTACAAAAGATGGTAAGTGCTATGAAATACAAGGATGGAATGGGAGATTATAACAGGGTTTCCTAATTTAAATTTAGATTCAGGGACTTCCTTGGTGGCGCAGTGGTTAGGAATCCACCTGCCAATACAGGGAACACGGGTTCGAGCCCTGACCCAGGAAGATCCCACATGCCGTGGAGCAGCTAAGCCCGTGCGCCACAGCTACTGAGCCTGCACTCTAGAGCCTGTGAGCCACAACTACTGAGCCCGCGTGCCACAACTACTGAAGCCCGTGTGCCTAGAGCCTGTGCTCCGCAACAAGAGAAGCCACCGCAATGAGAAGCCCATGCACCGCAACGAAGAGTAGCCCCCACTCGCCGCAACTAGAGAAAGCCCACGCGCAGCAATGAAGATGCAGCACAGCCAAAAATAAATTAATTTAAAAAAATTAGATTCGTATTTCCTCTACTAAATGGAATTGAATTTTATCAAATACATGTAGTTAAAAGATCCTTTTTAGTGATGTTGAAGAAAACATTTGCCATAATAATTTGTACTTAAATATATTCTTATGTGAAGAGTTCTCACTAAGCTCAACTACTAAACTTTAAAGAATAATAATACTGTGTTACTAAGACATTATTCAGACCTTAACATAGGTTGATAAAGGGCGGGTGATGATCTCCAGCAACTGTAGGTTCTCATCATTTCTTTTCTCCATCTCATTTTCTCTGTTCTTTTCTTTTTTTTTTTTTTTCCCACCACCTTCCCTCTACCCTTGCCCCTGCACACACTTGCTCTTGGGCACTCATATTCTATAATCCTCCTGCTGTTTTTATTTTGGCTAGAGTTGCATCTTCGCAGAGATTCTTAAAATGGTTTGATCATTAAAATGGAGGAGTTTTCACCATTCTTCAGAATAAAAGAGAAGCTGGTCTAGACTCCAACTAGACCATGAGGAAGTGAGCTGGTCCTACAGTGTGGCCACAGACCAGGGACTGAGGATGGAGGTGGCCATTATGGGACACTGTGGAAGCTTATGGATCCATAGTCAGTAGCATCTAGTATTAGATTCTTGTGATTGCTCTCACAAATTACCACAAACTAGGTGACTTAAAATGACAGAAATTTATCCTCTCACCATTCTATAGTCCAGAAATCCAAAATCAAAGTGTGCCCTTTCCCAAGGTTCTAGGGGAGAATCCATACCTTGCCTCTTCCAGCTTCTGGTGGCTACAGGCATTCCTTGGCTTGTGGTGACGACACTCCAACTTCTGTCTCCATGGTCACATTGCCTCCTCCTCTTTTCTGTGTGTTTATCTCCCCTGTGTTTTTCAGTCTAATCTCCCTTTCTCTTATAAGAATACATGTGATAAGTTTAGGGCTCATCTAGATAATCCAGGATAAGCTTTTCCTCTCAAGATCTTCAACTTAAAATTACATCTGTAAAGACCCTTTTCCAAATAAAGTAATATTTACAGGTTCCAGGGATTAGGACTTGTGTTTTGGGGGGCCACCATGTAGTCCACTATATCTAGTTTTATTTTTTTTCTCATGAGCATTGTAATTTCTTTCTGTTGTCCTGAATTTTTCAGTCAAGTGAGGTCAGGCTTAGTTTTGTTTTGGCACAGACTCATCCATTTGAGATGACGTTGTCCTCAGCAGCCCAGCTGAATGTGAAAGTTAGTGAGAGGAGGTCTGAAGAGAGAGAAGCAGTGGGTCATAGTGAGCCAGTTGCCTGAGATGATCAACGAAAAGCACTTCAGCCTTGTGGAACATATCAGCATTTCCCAGGGATTCCTGGAAACACTCAGATCAGAGAACCCAGTAAACCATTGGACTTTCTGCCATTACACAGGATTGGGGGGTGCAAATTATTGTTATTTGAGCGTTTGAAGGAAGTGTAGCTAACCCCTGCCTTTGGACATTACTAAGTTGTATTTCCAGTGTCCTGATTTTATAATAAACAGGATAATCAATATTTTAAAAGTTTCCTTTTGGTTGAAGTACTCAATTCAGGGCCTTCCCTGGTGGTACAGTGGTTAAGAATCCGCCTGCCAATGCAGGGGATACGGGTCCGAGCCCTGATCGGGGAAGATCCCACATGCCGCGGAGCAACTAAGCCTGTGCTCCACAACAAGAGAAGCCACTGCAATGAGAAGCCCGCGCACCATAAGGAAGAGTAACCCCCACTCGCCACAACTAGAGAAAGCCCACGTGCAGCAACAAAGACCCAACGCAGCCAAAAATAAGTAAATAAATAAAACATTTTAAAAATATTAAAATAAAATAAAAAGAAATACTCAATTCAATCAAAATACTCAATTCTGTTTTGGTTTCCTCTTTTATATTCTCTGCTATCTGTCCTATGAAGCCACTTTCTCTCACTATTGGATCCAAGTGACCTTTCTGCATAGTCAGTACATAGGGCAGATTACCCCATCACAGAGGTGGAGCAGAAAAGTATGTGGCTGCAAAACAGCTGGCACATCCCAGGAAGGACTTTCTTAAACCACCCACTCTGTCTTTTTCCAGTAATACATTTTGACATTGCACAGAGATTATCCAGGGCAGAGATCATCTGGACCTTGGACACTGTCCTTGCACTATTGCAGGGTGTATATGAAGCAACTCTATCCAAGCCATTTAAAACACACTTGGTTGGGTTATTTTTGTTTTTAACAAAGAGTCAAAATAAGAGTTATAACGTGAAGCGATTGCTATGTTCAGCGCAATGGATACGTAGACCACTACTCAGACCAATAGAGAACAATGAGCACATTTATATTACTTCTGATAGTTCTTTTAAAGTTCTTGTCTACCAACTTCATCATCTGTCATTTCTGGGTCTGTTCCTATCAACCAATTTTTTTTTCTGGGTTATGGGTCACATTTTCCTGTGTAATTTGAATGTCTAGTGATTTTTTACTGGATGTTGGACTTAAATTTCACATTACGGAGTGTGAGATATTGTTTTGTACCTGTAAACAGTGTTTGACTTTGTTCTGGTAGGAAGTTATTTGCAGATTAGCTTGATCTTTTCCAGCCTTGCTTTGAAGGTTTTCTTAGGACATGTCTAAGGTTACCGTGTATGTTGACTTTAGCCCCACTACTGAGGTTTGACCAATCTGGGGTCTCTATTAAACTTCCCACATATTCAGCAAGGTCTTTCCACTCTGGCTGGTAGGAAACTGATGCAATCTCATTGTGAGCTTTAGGAACTATTTGTCAATTTACTAATCTGTTCTCCATGTCTATGATTTTATCATTTCAAGAATATTATATAAATGGAATCATACAGCATGTAATCTTCTGAGATTGGTTTTTTTCACTCAACATAATTCTCTGGAAATTTATCCAGGTTGTTTCATGTATCAGTAGTTTATTACTTATTATTGTAGAGTAGTATTACACGGTACAGATGTACCACAATATGTTTAACTGTTCACCTGGTAAAGAACATCTAGATTTTTTCCAGTTTGGGTCTATTAGAATAAAGCTGCTATAATCAGCCATAAAAAAAAAAATGAGATAATGCCGTTTGCAGCAACGTGGATTGACCTAGAGATTATCATACCAAATGAAGTAAGTCAGACAAAGACAAATATCATATGATATCACAGAGTGGAATCTTAAAAAATGATACAAATGAACTTATTTACAAAACAGAAACAGACTCACAGACATAGAAAACAAACTTATGGTTACCAAAGGGGAAAGGTGGGGAGGGATACATTTGGAATTTGGGATTAACAGGTGCAGACTACCATATATAAAATGGATAAACAACAAGGTCCTACTGTATAGCACAGGAAAGTATATTCAATATCTTGTAATAACCTATAATGGAAAAGAATCTGAAAAAGAATATATATATATACGTGTATATATATATATATACATATATATATATGTATATATATATCTATATACATATAACTGAATCACTTTGCTGTATACCTGGAACATTGTAAACCAACTATATTTCAATAAAAAAATAAAAATTTTAAAAAAACTAAAAAAATCGAGTTGGACATATTTGTATGGATTTATTTCTGGGTTTTCTATTCTGTTCCATTTATATATGTGTTTACCCTGCACCAGTCCTTGTTAGTCTGATTACTCTAGCTATACGTATTAAAATCAAATAGAATGTTTTCTCCTTCTGTACTCTTCTTAGTTATTCTAGTTCTTTTGAATAATAAATCTTAGAATAATCTTGCCTATATCCACAAAAAAATCTTAATGGGATTTTTTTTTTTGTGGTACATGGGCCTCTCACTGTTGTGGCCTCTTCTGTTGTGGAGCACAGACTCCGGACGTGCAGGCTCAGCAGCCATGGCTCACGGGCCTAGCCGCTTCGTGGCATGTGGCATCTTCCTGGATAGGGGCACGAACCTGTGTCCCCTGCATCGGCAGGCGGACTCTCAACCACTGCGCCACCAGGGAAGCCCCCTTCAATGGGATTTTGATAGGAATTGTGTTTACCAATTTGGAGAGAATTGAGATCTTTACTATTTCATATCTTCCAACCCGTGACACAGTATGTCTATCCATTTATTTAGATCTTCTTTGATTTCTTTCATCAGCACTGTGTAGTTTTCAGTGCAAAAGTCCTATAAATGTTCTGTTAGATTCACACTTAAGTATCTCTTTTTTTTTGACAGATTATAAATGGTATGGCATTTTAAATTTTGATGTCAATGTATTCATTACTAGTATATGAAAATACAACTAATTTTATATGTTAACCTTGTATATTATGACCTTACTGAAATCACTTATTAATTCTAGGATACTTTTTGTAGATTCCTTGGGATTTTCTACATAGGCATTCATATCATGGGCAAGAACAGAGGTTTTATTTCTTCCTTCCCAATCTGTATACATTTTATTTCCTTTTCTTGCCTTATTGCACTGGCTAGAACTTCCAGCACTATGTTAAGAGTGGAGAGAACAGATATCCTTGCCCTTTTCTGATCTTAAAGGGAAAGTGTACTAGTTTTCTAGGGCTGCCATAACAAAATACCACAGAATGGTGGCTAAAACAAAAGAAATTGATTTTCTCACAGTTCTGGAAGTTAGAAATGTGAGATCAAAGAGTCAGCAGGTTTGGTTTCCTTTGAGTCTGCTCTTTTTGACTTGCACATGGCTGGCCTGGTCTCCCGCTGTCTCTTCACACCGTCATTCCTCTGTGTATGCACACCCATGGTGTCTCTCTGTGTGTCCTAATCTCCTTCTGCTTATGAGAACACCAATCAGACACACTAAGAGCCTCATTTTAATTTAATTATCTCTTTAAAGGCCCAGTGTCCAAATAGAGTCAAATTCTGAGGTACTGGGGGGTTATATCTTCAACATATGCATTTGGGGGACACAGTTCAGTTCATAACAGAAAGTGCTCATTATTTCACCATTGAGTATGTTAGCTGTAGATTTTTTTTAATTTGCCCTTAATGTTCCTATTTTCCTAAGAGTTTTAAATCATGAATGAGTGTTGAATCTAGTCCAAATTTTTTTCTGTATCAGTTTATATGATTATGTGGTTTTCACAGCCTGTTACTGTGATAGAGTACACTGATTGATTTTCAAATATTGCAACACCTTTAGGTTCCTGGAATAAACTACACTTAGTCATAATGTATAGTTCTTTTCAAATATTGATGAATTCTATTTGTTACAATTTTATAAACTATTTTTTCATCTGTAATCATGAGAGATGTTGGCCTATAGTTTTCTTTCTTTCTTTTGTTTTCTTTGTCTATTTTGGCTATCAGAGTAGTGCTAATTTCATAAAATTAATTGAGAAGTGTTTCCTCCTCTTCTATTTTCTGGAAGAGATTGTGTAGAATGAGTGTTAATTCTTTTAAACATTTAAAAAAATTCTCTGGAAAAACGATCTAGGATTGGAGATTTCTATTTTAGAAGCTTTGAAATTATGAATTTAATTTCTTTAATAGTTATAGGGTGATTCAGATTATCTATTTCATATTATATGAGTTGTGTTAGTTCACCTAAGTTGTCAAGATTCTGAATGTAGAGTTGTTTTTAGTATTCACTTATTATTATTTGTGTCTGTAGAGTCTACAGTGATATCCTTGTTTTATTACAAATATTAGTAATTTGTGTCTTGCCTCTGTTTTTTCTGTGTCAGTCATGCTAGAGGTTTGTCAATTTTATTGATATTTTCACAGAATAGTTCTTTATTTCATTGGTTTTCTCATTTTTGATTTTATTGATTTATGCTCTGATCTTTAATATTTTCTTCCTTCTGCTTTTTTCCTCCCTTCTTCTTTTTTTAGGTTTTTGAGGTGAGAGTTTAAATATTTGATTTGAGATTCTTCCTCTTCTCTAATGTATGCACTTAGTGCTATAAAATTTTCCCTCAGCTCTGCTTCAGCTGTGTCCAACAATTTTTGATATGCTGTATTTTCATGTTGTTTTCAAGTGTTTGGAGAATTTCTGTTACCTTTCCATTTTTGATTTCTAATTTTATTCCATCATGGTCAGAGAATATACTCTACATGATTTCATTTTTTCAAAATTTGTTTAGCTTTGCTTTATTGCCCAAAATATGGTTTATCTTGGGAATATTCAGGGACACTTGAAAAGAATGTGTTTTCTGCTTTTGTTGGGTGGAGTGTTCACTAAATGTCAATTAGATCCTGTTGTTTGATGTTGTTGAGTTCTTCTATATCCTGCTAATTTTCTGTCTACTTGTTGAGAGAGGGATGTTGAAGTTTCCAACTGTAATTGTATACTTGCCTCTCTGTCCTTTCAAGTCTACCTTTTTGCTTCTCATATTTTGCAGCTCTGTTGTTTGGTGTATACACATTTAAGATTGCTATGTCTTCTTGGTGAAATGATCCTTTTATCATTATGTAAGGCCCTTCTCTGATCTTGTAATTTTCTTTGTTCTGAAGTCTATACTTTATCTGATATTAACATAGACACTCCTGCTTTCCTTTGATTAATATTTGCATGATATTTCTTTTTTCCATTGTTTTGGTTTGTTTTCAACCTGTCTCTTTGATTATATTTGAAGTGAATTTCTTGTAGACAGTATATAGTTGGGTCATGTTTTTTTAATTCTTTCTGTCAATCTCTGTCTTTTAATTGGTATATCTAGACCATTCTCATTTACTGAAATTATTAATATATTAGAGCTCAAGTCTGCCATTTTATTTTTATTTTCTGTTTGTTCTCTCTGGATTTTGTTTTTGTTTTCTTTTTCTTGCCCTCCTGTGGGTTATTTGAACATTTTGTAGAAACACATTTTAATTTACAGTTTTTGAGTGTATCTCTTTGTTATAGCTTTTTAGTGGTTGTTATAGGTATTACATTATATAGACATTACTTACGCTGAGACTTTCTATTTTTTCCTTTGTTTCAAGTATGCTTATAGTTGCTCATTGAAGCATTTTTATAATGGCTGTCTAAAATCCTTGTCAGATAATCCTAATATTTCTGTCATCTCAGTGTTGGCATCTATTGTCTTTTTTATATAATTTGAGATCTTTCTGGTTCATGGTATGACAAGTGATTTTCAATTGAAACCTGGACATTTTGATTATTATATTATGAGATCTTAAATCTTACTCTGAGTCTTACTTAAATCTTTTGTTTTAGCTGGCTTTCTCTGATAGCACTCTGGCAGAGGAAGAGGGGAGTACCACCTCATTATTGTCAGCTTGGGGTAGACATCTAGGTCTCTTCCTCAGCCTATGTTGACACCCAACTGGGGTGTGGGGGAAACTACTTGTACTGCTGGGTGAGGGTGGAATTCCAGCTCCCCACTAAGCTTCCACTAATAGTTCCCTGGCTGGAAGGTGTAGGAGTGCCTCATTGTTGCCTCTACTGGCACCAAGAGGGGACTGGCCTTCTTATTGCTGAGACAAGTCCTGATCATCCACTAACCCTCCTCTGACACCACCGTAACAAGGAAGTGGAGGAGGGTTGCCTCACTGCTGCTTTGTGGGATGGAGGTCCAGACTCCCCATGTAGTCTCCACTGATACCATGGAGTTAGCCCCAGACTGCCTATCCCTATGGGGATGAAAGTCCTGGAATCGTACTTAGCCTTTTCTGATAGCACCCCAGTGGTGGGGTTAGGATGTATCTTTAGAGCATGGCCTGAGTGGAATTCTAGGCTCCCCACTTGGCATTTGCGGGTGTGGGTGGTAGTAGGGCCACAGTTCTTTTCCGTGGTGTTTGGCTGGAGTAGAGCAGCTTATTGCCTGGAGGTTTTTTCTCTTGCCAGGCTGCTTCTTTGGCTGGAGAGAGCAGCTTATGTAGAAGCTTTTTTGTCTGCACTTATTGACATTTCCAGGTCATTGCCTTCTGCAATGCATAAGGCAAAAACAAACAAACAAACCAAACCAAAAAACCAAACCAAACCCAGGGAACTCAGCAGCATGTTTTTCCTTGGGGGGCCTGAACTCCCTATCCAGTCTGCCTTCTTCTCTCAACTTTTCAGAGCCTTTTAATGTTTATTTTATATATGATGTCCAGGGTTTTAAGTTATACTTGGAGGAATAGAGAAAATAACATCTACTTCACTTTTCTGGAAATAGAAGTCCTGAGGGTTGTTTTGTTTTGGTTTTTTTTGAAGCTTCTAGTTGAGTCCAAGTTTGGGACCACTGGACTAAGCATCAGTGAGGCCTGTTCCAGCTCTGAGATGCAGTGTTCTGTATTCTGGTCCTGGGGCTGGGCTCTTTAGGAGAGACCTTGCAGGCCATTAGTGTTTTCCAACTTAATCCAAGTGATCGCTAAACCATTGTCAAAGGATGCGCCGTCCTCCCAGACTCCTATGATTTTCTACTAAAAATGTGGGCAGGGCTTCCCTGGTGGCGCAGTGGTTAAGAATCTGTCTGCCAGTGCAGGGGACACGGGTTCCATCCCCGGTCCGGGAAGATCCCGCGTGCCGCGGAGTAACTGAGGCCATGCTCCACAACAGGCGAAGCCACCGCAGCGAGAAGCCCGCGCATCACAACAAAGAGTAGCCCCCACTCCTCGCAACTAAAGAAAGCCCGAGCACAGCAACAAAGACCCAACACAGCCAAAAATAAATAAATAAATAATGAATGAAAAGGTGGGCAGCTATTGCAAAGGGCTTTGTTATCAACTTCCTTAGGCCACTTACCAAGGTGTTAAATTGAGAGCTGCTCCTTTGTATGGAAAAACTGAATTCCCCTAAACCAAATGAAGCTTAAATTTATAGCTCTGAATTCCCTAACAGAACAGAAGCTTAGCAAAAATTTTTTTGAATCTTAGACTGAAATCTCTCTCCTTATTTTAACATCTTCCTGTCTTACTTTTTCCTCAGTTGACATTTATGCCTTTTTTTCCCCCCTTTGGTAGATTTTATTTTTCCAAGGACTTTATTTTTTAGACATTTATGCCTTTTAAATACATTTTAAAAAATGAGCTCCGTTGTTGTTTCTGTTCCTAAATTCATAAATAGAACGGTCAGAAGCTGTTTCTGATCTGGAGGAGACAGCAGTGAGCCGTGGCTCAAAGCAGGATCTTAGTTCCCTGCCCAGGAATTGAACCTGGGTAGCCTGGATAAAAACCAGGAATCCTAGTCACTAGACCAGAAAGGACTAGAGGCTAGAAGCAAAGTTCCCCTGGCTCTTGCCCCATTTGAAAGCAAGAATGTTTCAAGGAGGCAAAAATGATAAAAACAGGTACAAAGTTTATTATTACAGATACAGCACAACAAGTGGGAGAGCACACAGAGAAGCAGTTTGTTTAATTAAGACAGAAGCAAAGCAGAGATACACACGCTGAGAGAAAAGGGTGTGGGCATCCTCCGTAATGAGGAGGAGCGCAGTAAAGAGGCGGTTAAATCAGCGGTCTCCAACCTGTTTGGCACCAGGGACCGGTTTTGTAGAAGACAATATTTTCACGGACTGGGGGCTGGTGGCGAAGGGGTTGGTGGTTCAGGCGGTAATGCGAGCGATGGGGAGCGATGGAGAGCTACAGATGAAGCTTCACTCACTGGCCCGCCACTCACCTCCTGCTGTGTGGCCCGGTTCCAAACAGGCTACAGACCAGTACCGGTCCACGGCCCAGGGGTTGGGGACCCCTTGGTTAAATCATTTAGGTAGGGCAGCTCTTCTGGCTCTTTGTTTACCTTTGGCTAATTTTCTTTTTCTTTTCTTTTAATTTATTAATTAATTAATTTATTTTTGGCTGTGTTGGGTCTTCGTTTCTGTGCGAGGGCTTTCTTTAGTTGCGGCGAGCGGGGGCCACTCTTCATCGCGATGCGCAGACCTCTCACTTTCGCGGCCTCTCTTGTTGCGGAGCACAGGCTCCAGACACGCAGGCTCAGTAGTTGTGGCTCACGGGCCTAGTTGCTCCGCGGCATGTGGGATCCTCCCAGACCAGGGCTCGAACCCGTGTTCCCTGCATTGGCAGGCAGATTCTCAAGCACTGCGCCACCAGGGAAGCCCTACCTTTGGCTAATTTTCTTGTTTCTTTTTCCACACCTGACCTGCCCTAGGACCCTCTGCAACATGCGTGCATAACTTTTTGCCAAGATGGATTCCAGCACAGAGACCTGTGGGAGGCTTGGCATCACCTATTATGGGGTAGTGCCCCCTCCTTTTTGACCCCCAAGGAGCTTTTCTGTGCATGTGTAGTTGGGGAGGTCTCCTTGACCTCAAGAATGAGAAATATGTGGTCTCTTTATCTTTTATCTGGGCAGGACTCAGCTCCTCTCTGCCCCTGCCATTACTCTTATCTTAAAGTGTCCACCAGAGACAAAGTCCAGCTATTTACCCTGTTCCTGTTGTTATTTTTATCCGGAAGTGTAAACAGGAGGCTGGCTGTAAATATCTAACCTGGAGCCCATCTATTTCTTGCCTCAAGAAATATAAACAGGAGGCTAGTTGTAAATGTCTAGCCGGGAGCCCGTGCTTTATGTTCACTATCAAAATATGTATATACGGGGGAGGAAAATTTTCCTCTATCCTCTTAGGTTCTCTGGCTGGTTCTGTGAAATAAACTGACAGCAGGCAGGTTAAGAGGAGAAAAGGCATAGGGATTTATTTGATGTTACAAGTTTTACCTGGCCCTGGGGACTTCGTAGAGAGAAGAGAAAACCCCTAAGGAAACAGCTAGGCTTGCAGGCCTTTATACTGTTTGGACAAAGGAGGGTAAATTTAAAGAGAAGTGACAAGATAATGGAAAGGAACCTTGGGGCTCTAGGGGCAGTAAATTGTAGGAAGGCACATATGCTGGGAACTAATAGTAGATAAGGGCTAGTTAGTAAGATTTGTTTGTGTAGACTTTTTCTTGGTGTCATATTGTCTTTGGTGATAAGGTTGTTATTCCCCTCCTGGTCTGGGAAGTGGGGTGGGGGAGGGACACCTTCACAAGGGGAATTTATGATCTGTTTTCAGGTAGCTGGAGGACGGCAGAGAGCTCATCCTGCGTCTGCTTTTTCTCAGTTGCCTTCAGCTCTTATGCCAGAGTGGCATATTTGGGGGTGGCATATTCTGATTTCTTACATTTATTATTACTATCTTTTACTAAGTAGATATAATTAACTACATGATGTTCATTTTGTTTTGAGAGTTAAAAGAGTAGAAAATAGTAGCAATTTTTTCTAGTGAGAGGGAAAAAAACTCTACCTTTTGTTGGTCTAAAATAGAAAGATCCTCCTATTTTATAGTGCAAGAAGCTTGTATACAGAATATAACATTATAGTTATGATTTTCAGTATTTTTAAAGTACAAAAGTCATTGACTAGGATATAAAAATTGTCAGCTAAATGCTCCTTGAATATCATGACTATTGTGACTTTAGATCATGAAAATCTTGAGGAAAGTTGAGAATGAATGAGCTTTGTGTTTGAATTAAAGACTGTCTATTAGGATCCTGTTCTTGGGAAACTGAGAAAATTCAGTATTTGAGACTGATGTTTTAGAAAACAAAATGGGCTAATCAAGACCAAAGCAGGAACATTATCCTTTTATGGAAATACTCACCAAATGTGTCATTTACCTAAGTCCTGGACTTTTCATGTGAACCAGTTGCCTCATGCTTATTTTTAAATCAACAATAATTATTAAAAGTCCACTAGGTACAAAGCATGATGTTAGGCTGTTAGAGAATATAAGATGTAGATCCCACCCTTCGAGTGTTTACAATCTAGTGAAATAAGATATAGATCCATGGAATAGTAAATAATAATAGCAGTTTGAGCTCAAAGGGAGGTGATGCTGCAAAGCCAAATGAGTTAATTATACTGAATAACTCTATGGGAATTTGAGGAGGAAGAATCACTTCAGATTGCAGCTTTATAGAGACAGTGGCAATTAAGCCAAGTCTTGAAGGATAGGAGAGTTGTGGATAGATGGAGGTGAAGGAGGATGGGCATTTCAATTTCAAGCCTTGAAATTCCTTCTGTTAGTCTTTTTAAAGGAAGCTGTTTGGATAATTTTCGTGGATGATCTGAGTTACCCATGACCCAGCAGACTGATACCAGCTTAGAACTCTTTTCTGCCCTTCATTCTTTTTTCTTTTCCCCCGAATGGTCAGCAGACTAACATGGGTTGGGGAAGGAGGCAGTGGTCAAGAAATGAAATGGAAGGATCTGAGAATAAAGAAAATCCTCCTGGGAAACCTGATAGTGGTTGTGTTTAATTTTACATCTTAATATGGATAATAGACCCACCTCACAACTTACAACCAATTTAAAACCAAACAATTATCCCTCTTCTTTCAAGAGTAACACATTTTAAAAAGGGCTGTGGTGCCTGTGCTTGGAAAAGTGAACCCAGGGCATGCAGAACTGTGTCAACTAGAGCCTAGGGGTATTAAAAGAGAAGTTGCTCCAGCATGCCTGGCAGTCAGCATCTAAGGGATGAACATAGGAGATAATCACTTACCATTAGACAATTGTAGTAAATAGATTCAGAAAAAAAAAAAAAAGACCTGACACCTGGGCAATTAAATTCTTGATCATAAATTAGAATTGTGTTGAAGGAATACAACGAAGTCCATTTCTACCTAAGTTACAGATTTTACTTCCCCTTAAGCTATTAACTTAAAAGTTGCAGTATCACCCCCAGAAAATAAAGCATCCTCCCCGGCTTCCCAGTTCTCCACTCCACGCTGGCTGTTTTCATTCTAAGCACTTGCTTGAGCACTTTGGAGAATCTTCTTCTCAACAGGACATTGGTATCTGAGCAGAAAAGAAAATTGTTCCCATTTCCAATTCACAGGTGATTGTATTTACATAAGCTCCTCTTTCATTTAAATCTGTCTTAATCCTTAAGGATTTAGTAGTTGAAATGCAAAATGCATAAAATGCTTTTTTTTTCTTTTACTAAATGAGAAAAAAGAGAAAACAAACAGTACAGAGGAAGAATTTTTAACAAATCACCTTTTTAAAAAAATTTTCATGTTTTGTCTAAAAGTGGTATGGTTTCTAAGATATTTGTTTTTATTTTCCCACTAGAAGATTGAAATTAAAATTTATATGTAACTATACATATACATATTCATATACATACGAAATGAAGGAATGAGGTCATAATTTCATTTGAAAGTACAATGTAATCATTTTAATCTTACTTTCAACCCATCTCTAAGTTCAAGAAAATTCTGAAAAATTTTGAGTTTGATAGCTGAGTTAAAGGACAATTGGTCTACATTATTACCCCAACAAACACATTAAACCATGGTTAATTATTAGCTCTTGGGGTTGCAAAAGCATGGCCAATGTAGATATTTCCCCCCTAGAGTAATGTGCAAGAATTTATTCTGTGTTGTGAATGGCTTAGTCGAGAGTTCTTAAAACTTTCTCCCCTGGTGAGGTGCTAATTGCTGGAGCTCAGTTCTGCCCCAGAGGACCTGCCAGCAGAGCAGAGACAAGGCAAAAGCTCCTGGTTTGCATCCATTTCTAAACTTATCTGTTTTTTCATTTAATCCACCCCTATTTTTCCTTGGGTGTGTTATAGAAAGGCATTTTGTTTTTTATAAGCAAACCAAAAATATTTAAACTTTAAAGATCCTTGTCATTAGATCAATTCTTTAAAAAGAAATGCAAAGGGATTTTACTAAATAATCTTAAAGGTTTCTTCCAGCTGTAAATCCCTCTACGGATTGTAATTTTGTTTAGTTCTTTTTCACATTACCATTAATATCCTTATTTGCATATACTTTTTCATTATAGTAATATTTTCTTCTATGCATGAACTGCTGTGTTTAAGTAATTCTACCATATTTGAACTGTAATACTAGAGGAAGGTAGTAGAGTGATATGGCCTCTTTCCCTTCAGGATAAAAAAAAACTGTCCACTAATTGACATTATTGGCAATACCAAAGCCACTAGAATCTTAAAATTATCTTTTATCTTTATTTTTCTTTGATATTTCTTATTATAAGCTATAAAGGGTATACAAAAGACTCAAATCTGCACATTAGACTTTCTTTTTTCATGTTAAAAAAATTTTAGCCTGTTTAATTTTCCACTAGACTAGGCTGGTACCTTAGCAATGTATCAAATGGTTTTCTTCTTTCACTAAGCACAGTTTAAGTAGTGAAGAAAAATAACATTTATCTTTTATCTACTGAGTGTCAAGCACCTATGTGAGTATTATGTAATTTAATTTTACCACAATCCTGTGTGGTAGGTATCATAAACCTTATGAAACTTTAGTATGGCTAATAGTGTCAATACAGCCCACAAAGTACCAGGTGACACTAATGGGAAAATACCGCAAAGCTTACATACTCCTGCTGAGTCACTAACCCTTTTAGGCTGTATGAGAACCGATTGATACTCAGAAACCCACACATGGATATGTTTCTTGTTTTGTTAAAGTTGTTTAAAGCCATAAAAATCATAAAGATCATGGATTCTTATTCCAATTTCAAAGGAACGACTAAGAACCTATTTCTGTTGTCTTTTGTTTTTCATAGCCAAGCTCTTAAGTTTGTATATCAGAAAGGTACCTTCTAAAAAACTTTGTCCCTGGCCGATATTCCTTGAGAAATATTATGGCTGGTTTAATCAAGGTCTTGTTAAAAAAAAAAAAAAAAAGGGGAGTTTAGAAGAAAACCAATTAAGATAGTATTAAATATACATATTACTAAAGGATCCAGAAGGCTGCTGCTTTTAAAGTGAATCAGATTCAACAGTGTCAAAAAAATCCATTGTGCTTTCTTTTAAGAATTTATTCCACGTATGCACTTGTACATGCGTGAAATAACATACTTACATAAATAGTACAGCATTTTTACAGTATAGTAAAAGATTGAGGGACTTCCCTGGTGGTGCTGTGGTCAAGAATCCACCTGCCAATGCACGGGACATGGGTTCGAGCCCTTGTCCAGGAAGATCCCATATACCGCAGAGCAACTAAGCCTGTGCGCCACAACTACTGAGCCTGTGCTCTAGAGCCCGCGAGCCACAACTACTGAAGCCCATGGACCTAGAGCCCGTGCTCTGCAACAAGAGAAGCCACTGCAATGAGAAGCCTGCGCACCGCAATGAAGAGTAGCCCTGCTCGCTGCAACTAGAGAAAGCCCGCATGCAGCAACAAAGATCCAACGCAGCCAAAAATAAATAAATTAATAATAAAAATAAATTAATGACAAAAATAAATTTAAAAAAAGATTGAAGAGAACGTAAAAGTCCATTGACTGGTGACTAAGTGTGTAAATTGTGGTATATCCATTCAATGGAATACTACATAGCTGATCAAATGAATGAGGTGGCTCTATTGCTATCAACATAGCTATAAGAGATATTATTGAGAGCAAAAAGCAAAGTGTGGAACAGTGTATTTAGTGTGCTATGATTTATGTACATAAGGGGAAGATTACAAACACACACCCACACATTCACATACATACTTGGGTTATGCATCACATATTTCTGTACTCTCAACAAGGAGAAAAAAATGGGGTTTAAGTGGGTGGGAGTTAGGTGAGTAAACAAAATTTCTTTTCACTGTATAGCCCTTCACTTTGTTTTTAACTTTCAAAATAAATGTTTGTATTCTTTTTTCTTCCTGTAAGGATAAAAACAACAACAACAACACATTTTCAAGAGAGTTTATCCTTGGGGGAAGGAAGGGGCTTTTGGTTTTCATTTAACACCATTTCACTGACTTCCTAACATGTATGTATTACTTTTATGTAAAATATGGTTTAATTGGCAGGAGGATTGTAGGGGTTTTTTTTCCTCCTTTATGATTTCTTTTTTTTTTTTTTTTTCCAAGATTGTTTTTATGTATTTATTTATTTTTGATGTGGACCATTTTTAAAGTCTTTATTGAATTTGTTACAATATTGTTTCTGTTTTATGTTTTGGTTTTTTGGCTGTGAGGCATGTAGGATCTTAGCTCCCTGACCAGGAGCACCCCTGCATTGGAAGGTGAAGTCTTAACCACTGGACTGCCAGGGAAGTCCCTATGGTTTCTTATAATTAAAAACAATCCATTGTTTTTTTACTTTTTTGAAAAAGTTTTTGCTGACCATCTTTCTTTGTTGTTTAGGAAACATTACCAGTATAAGGATGTTTAGAGGCCAATTCTCTCCTAAGGTTTATTTTATTCAGATTGTAACTTTTCTAGAAAGTTTTTAAATCCAACATTATCTGTTTAACATGTACTGTCTTCTGCTCTATACTTCACCCATGTGAATTTCATCAAATTCTAGTAAAATGATTATGAAAGGCATGGGCTCTTCACAAATTATCACGCTTCTTAAGGGCACAATTTCCTGGGCCTGGACTCTGTCCATGAAGAAAGGAGGCAATAAAATGCTTTGTTTTCTTAGTTAAGGTGACAGAAGTGAATAGCATAAAGAATACTCAATTTCACAAGGTGAATCTATTAAACACAAAGCTATGCTTTAAAAGCACAGTTGGTGAGAAATTGTGTCTATTGAGAGAAAAATCTCTCAATCTGAATCTACCAGCTCTCTCAAATGTACTGTCATTTCATTTATGTTTATGTCATCCCTGATTTTAAGGAGTTGGGTGAGGTTAATTTACAGAATCAAATAATAGGCCAGTATAGGGCTTCCCTGGTGGCACAGTGGTTGAGAGTCCGCCTGCTGATACAGGGGACACGGGTTTGAGCCCTGGTCCGGGAAGATCCCACATGCTGCGGAACAACTAAGCCCGTGCACCACAACTACTGGCCTGTGCTCTAGAGCCCGTGAGCCACAGCTACTGAGCCCACGTGCCGTAACTACTGAAGCCCACGCACCTAGAGCCTGTACTCTGCAACAAAAGAAGCCACCGCAATGAGAAGCCCGCGCACAATCAAGAGTAGCCCCCACTCGCCGCAACTAGAGAAAGCCCGCGCACAATGAAGACCCAATGCAGCCAAAAATAAATAAATTTAAAAAATATGGACGATAAAATAGAGGTGAACACATTATTGAATAAATTTAATTTTCTTTATACCGTATCTTCCAGTTGTGTCTCCTAGCTCTTATAACTTTTATACTCACACACTTCATGTAACATTTTCTTTTTAATTCCACATGAAATAATTTTGTCTTTGTGCTTCCACTTAACTGCTGTTTTAAAGATACGTTTGACTCATTTGTGTTCTTCTTTTCTGGCTTCTCTATAAAGTCAAGAGAAGGTAATGCTAGAGAAAGACAACATGGAGGAGCAGGAGCATGTCTTTCCTTCTTCCTCAGCCTTCTAGTCTCCCTCTAGTACCCTTTATGGTCAGATTTTAACAAGGAGCAGCTGGTAAAGAAATGTTTGCAGAGACCCAATCCCAGTGTCACATGCAGAGTATGGAAGGGTGTGTTTGCCACATTCGTACTTTCCTTGTATAAATTTAAAAAAATTCTGTGAAAATTTTAATATATCTAATAACAATTCTAAAAGCATTTTTCACTTGCTTTTTTCTTTTCTACATATGAAATATTGAGATCATGATATAGGTAACTTTTTTAAAATAAATACATTTATTTATTTATTTTTGGCTGCATTTGGTCTTCGTTCCTGCACACAGGCTTTCTCTAGTTGTGGCGAGCAGGGGCTAATCTTCGTTGTGGTGCGCGGGCTTTCATTGCAGTGGCTTCTCTTGTTGCGGAGCACGGGCTCTAGGTGCGCGGGCTTCAGTAGTTGTGGCACGTGGGCTCAGTAGCTGTGGCTCACAGGCTCTAGAGCACAGGCTCAGTAGTTGTGGCGCATGGGCTTACTTGCTCTGCGGCATGTGGGATCTTTCCGGACCGGGGCTTGAACCTGTGTCCCCTGCATCGGCAGGCGGATTCTTAACCACTGCACCACCAGGGAAGCCCCAATATAGGTGATTTTAAATAACAAACCCAGCCACATATTTGGGCACCCATGAACACTGTATTGGGCCCTGAGAGATTTATGATATTATCTTTTATGTACAGAGTTAATGACAAGGATGAAAAGATAGATGTCTCCCATCCTCATGGATTTTGAAAATAAAAGGCTAGTTTTCTCGAACAACAGCATGTTTCCAGTAATACACTTAGATTAAGAATATTCCTACTAGCATAAATTTCAGTGGCATTTACCAGTTATGGAGTGTAAATGAATCCTGTCTGCTATAGGGGAATACCTCAAGGGAAGACTAACTACCTTTCTCTTCTGTCATGAAAATGATGGTTCTAATATCATCAATGGCATTAAACTGTTAACAGTATTATCTGCAGCCTATTTAACAGCTAATGTTAAAAGCAAATTATCCACAAAGCATAAATTAAGATTTAAAGTATATGATGTGTTTAATTGCCTAATGTAGGTAATGTTTAAAATTATATTCCGGAGTAGATTGATTCACGAGGTGGATTTTCCTATCCTATTTAAATATGAGAGAATTATGTTTTACCTTGTAACATTTTCTATCTTTTCTATCTTTACTTTCTCTGTGTTTTTTTTTTAAATCATAACCCCTTAGGCAAGCTGGGAAACACGCAAGACTGTTTTCTGAATAGAAACAAAATATTATCTAGAAATTAGAGTCTGAATCATCTTCATTTGAATATGTTTATTTTAGAATGCAGCACTAACAGCATGATGATGAACTGTCACAAATCTGTACCAGGAAGCACACAATCTTTAAAGTGTGTTGTTTTTCCACAAGTAATTTAAGTATAGCATTATTTTATTTGGTGCTAGAATCAAAGACGACATTTAGATTCTTCAGCTTTGGGACACTTAGTAACATGGAAGTGATTGTCTAGTCAGGCAGAGGCAAGAAATTCAAATGCAGTTTCTTTTTCTTCTGCCAGTTCCTTTGCAGTAAGATCCATCTTCTCACGGGAGAAATCATTAATAGGGAGACCTTCAACAACCTTCCAGGTCTTATCCTGTTTGAAAATAATTGCAAATAAGAGATTTATAATTTTTTTTTTAAGATTTTTTTGATGTGGACCACTTTTAAAGTCTTTATTGAATTTGTTACAATATTGCTTCTATTTTATGCTTTGGTTTTATGGTCGTGAGGCATGTGGGATCTTAGCTCCCCGAGCAGGGATCCAATCCACACCCCCTGCACTGGAAGGTGATGTCTTAACCACTGAACCACCAGGGAAGTCCCAAGAGATTTATCATTAAACTAGAATTGATGTTCCAGCAAGCAACAACTTAGTTTGAACTTAATCTAGAGAAGTATGTTTTAAAGTGTGATTCTAAAGAAGCAAATCAAAATCCAGATCTTAACAGATAATTCTGATGAAAACAACACTTGAATCTGAAACTCATTGAATCTAGAAAAAAATCTTTAAACGAGTCTTTAATCAGCAAACATAAAAAAGACTGACTTTAGTACAGTTATAATACAGAGCAACAATACTTAGAACCATTGCTTCATTTAGAAGTAATAGAATATTTGTAGATATCCAATATTAGAAGCATAATATCACAAAATGTGTCTAGTGGGGAGAGTTGCAACTTGCCTTCCGGATTAATTTCAACATTTCAGTGACCTGAAGTTGTGCTTCACATGATTTTAAAGCTGAGAAAAATGTCTAATTTAGTAAAGGAACAACTTTCTAGACTAAATTATACCATTACTAATAAAAACACACAACTGCTTTCCCAGTAGAGGACAGAGGAAAATAACCCAAAATACCTTACCTTGATTGTAACAGGGAATGAGTAAAGCAGATCATCAGGAATACCGTAGGAGTTACCATCAGAGATGATGCCCATGGAAACAAACTCTCCCTGAAAATAACAATGTTTTACATTCTCATGGTGCTAAGGGATTCTGCTTCCCACTAGCTATCTATTTTACATTTGGTAGTGTATATATGTCAATGCCACTCTCTCAGTTCATCCCAACTTACGCTTCCCCCTCCCCATGTCCTCAAGGCCATTCTCTACGTCTGCATCTTTATTCCTGTCCTGCCCCTAGGTTCTTCAGAACCATTTTTTTTTTAGATTCCATATATATGTGTTAGTATATGGTATTTGTTCTCTTTCTGACTTACTTCACTCTGTATGACAGACTCTAGGTCCATCCACCTCACTACAAATAATTCAATTTTGTTTCTTTTTATGGCTGAGTAATATTCCATTGTACACATGTGCTACATCTTCTTTATCCATTCATCCGTTGATGGACACTTAGGTTGCTTCCATGTCCTAGCTATTGTAAATAGAGCTGCGATGAACATTGTGATACATGACTCTTTTTAAATTATGGTTTTCTCAGGGTATATGCCCAGTAGTGGGATTGCTGGATCGTATGGTAGTTCTATTTTTAGTTTTTTAAGGATCCTCCATACTGTTCTCCATAGTGGCTGTATCAATTTACTTTCCCACCAACAGTGCAAGAGGGTTCCCTTTTCTCCACACCCTTTCCAGCATTTATTGTTTGTAGGTTTTTTGATGATGGCCATTCTGACTGGTGTGAGGTGATACCTCATTGTAGTTTTGATTTGCATTTCTCTAATTATTAGTGAGGTTGAGCATTCATTCATGTGTTTGTTGGCAATCTGTATATCTTCTCTGGAGAAATGTCTAGTTAGGTCTTCTGCCCATTTTTGGATTGGGTTGTTTGTTTTTTTTGATATTGAGCTGCATGAGCTGCTTGTATATTTTGGAGGTTAATCCTTTGTTAGTTGCTTCTTTTGTAAATATTTTCTCCCATTCTGAGGGTTGTCTTTTCGTCTTGTTTATGGTTTCCTTTGCCGTGCAAAATATTTTTAAATTTGTTTATTTTTGTTTTTATTTCCATTTCTCTAGGAGGTAGATCAAAAAGGATCTTGCTGTGATTTATGTCACAGAGTGTTCTGCCTATGTTTTCCTCTAAAAGTTTTAGGCCCAATATAGGTTTTAAGAAGGAAAAAAAGTCACCTCTACCATGTGTGCTAGCTGCTTTCCATATTTCATCCCATTACCCTTACAATGCTGTGAGTTAGATGCCATGTAAAAGATGATAAAACAGCTCAGAAAGGTTATGCAACTTTCCCAAGGTTACTCAGCTAGTCAGCAGCTGAGGCGGAATATGAACCTAACCGGCCTGACTGCAAGGCTATGCTTTTTTTTTTTTTTTTACATTATAGCATTAAATGACAAAAATAAAAGAGTGGCCTGTGCAGTTCACTGAGTTCTCACCTCTGGGGTTCCAAACCAGATGTCTCTGACGTGGTCACAGATGGCTTTCGCAGCAGACATTGCACTGGACAGTTTTCGAGCCTTGATGACAGCAGCACCGCGCTGCTGCACAGTCTAGGTAGGGCAGGCAGAGACAGCAGTGTTATTCCTGGGGTGAAAGGCTGAAACCATAGCTTAATGTGTCCCCTCCAAAATCACTCAACTACCCCATGTTGACCTTACTAACCTATTTCACTTAGAAGCACCAGTCTTCCTGAAAAGTGAAAACTATATACCTGTACAGAAAGTTTTACCACAATTCATACAAAGAAACAGATCTCTATAAGATAGCTGGATGACTAGAGGGTATCTAGTTTTTCCCACTTTAACAATCTATCTTGACTGCTACACAATAGATCAGATTGGATTATGACTGCCTTAGTATGACCCCCAAAGAAAATATGCACTCATCAAAGGCCTGCTGTCCTTGAGTTTCCTCCCACCACCCCTTGGGGCCACACTCAGGTCAGTAATGTGGTGTGTCTCTCAAGAGTTCTTAATGCTTGGCTGTGAAGAGAGCCCCCGGATTTTTCTCACCGTGATGAATTCTCCCTTGAGCCAGCTGTCATCTTTCAGAGCTTCATAAACACCAACTTCCTTTCCTTGCAGTTTCACCTTGGCATGGTTGACATCTGGATACTGAGTTGAGGAATGGTTTCCCCAGATGATGACATTCTTTACATCATCAGAAATCACACCAAGTTTAAGAGCAATCTAGTTCAATAGAAAACAAATATATTACTCTGACAAATTTTTTTTTTAAATTTCTAATTGTGACCCGTTTGACAAATGTCCTTAAGATAAAAAGCCTCTGGGGCTTCCCTGGTGGCGCAGTGGTTGAGAGTCCGCCTGCCGATGCAGGGGACACGGGTTCGTGCCCCGGTCCGGGAAGATCCCACATGCCGTGGAGGGCTGGGCCCGTGAGACACGGCTGCTGAGCCTGCGCGTCCGGAGCCTGTGCTCTGCAACGGGAGAGGCCACCGCAGCGAGAGGCCCGCGTACCGCAAAAAAAAAAAAAAAGTTTAAATACAAAATATATATAATACTAAGATTGTAACAGAAGTAACAATCTCTAGCTGTAGGTTCAGAAAGCACTTCAGGATCCTGCATGCCTTGTAGTCACATGAACATCAATTATGTTTTATAGTACAGTGGTACCAGAAGGGTTAAAGTTATGTTTTGAAAGATCTAATAAAATCAGCTTGCTTACTTTGTTAATCACTTGATAAGGTAATGTGAGGAAAAGAAATTATGGTTAGATGGATGTATACAGGCATACCTCCTCTTACTGTGCTTCACTTTATTGCACTTCACAGATACTGTGTTTTTGCAAATTGAAGGTTTGTGGCAACCTTGTGTTGAGCAAGTCTACCAGCACCACTTTTCCAACAGCATTTGCTCACTTCATGTCTCTGTGTCACATTTTGGTAATTTTCACAGTATTTCAAACTTTTTCATTATTATTATATTTTTTATGGTGATCTATGATCAATGACCCTTGATGTTACTATTGTAATTGTTTTCGGGTGCCATGAACCCTGCTCACATATAACAGTGAACTTATCAATAAACGTTGTGTGTGTTCTGACGGCTCCACCGTCTAGCTGTTCCCCTTTCTTTCTCCCTCTCCTTTGAGTCTCCCTATTCCCTGAGACACAAACAATACTAAATTTAGGCCAATTAACAAGCCTACAGTGGCCTCTAAGTCTTCAAATGAATGGAAGAGTTGCACATCCCTCACTTTAAATCAAAAGCTAGAAATACTTAAGTTTAGTGAGGAAGGCTGAAAGCAAGATAAGCTGAAAGCTAGGCCAAACAGCCAAGTTGTGAATGCAAAGGAAAAGTTCTTAAAAGAAATAAAAAGTGCTACTCCAGTGAACACACAAATGATAAGAAAGTGAAACAGCCTTATTGCTGATATGGAGAAAGTTTTAATGGTCCGGATAGACGATCAAACCAGCCACAATGATCAAACCAACCACAACATTCCCTTAAGCCAAAGCCTAATCCAGAGCAAGAGTCTAACTCCCTTCAATTCTGTGAAGGTTGAGAGAGGTGAGGAAGCTACAGAAGAAAAGTTTGAAGCCAGCAGAGGTTGGTTCATGAGGTTTAAGGAGAGATACTGTCTTCACAACATAAAAGTGCAAGGTGAAACAGCAAGTGCTGATATAGAGGCTGCAGCAAGTTATGCAGAAGATCTAGCTAAGATAATTAATGAAGGTGGCTACACCAAGTAACAGATTTTCAATGTAGATGAACAGCCTTCTGTTGGAAGAAGATGTCATCTAGGATCTTCAGAGCTATGGGGGAGAAGTCAATGCCTGGCTTCAAGGCTTCAAAGCTTCAAAGGACAGGCTGACTCTCTTGTTAGGGGCTAATGCAGCTGGTGACTTTTAGCTGAAGCCAAGGCTCACTTACCATTCTGAGAATTCTAGGGCCATTAAGAATTCTGCTAAATCTATTCTGCCTGAGTTCCATCAATGGCACAACAAACCCTGGATGACACCCTATCTGTTGACAACATGGTTTGCTGAATATTTTAAACCTGTTGAAATATTCACTGTTGAAACCCAGTGCTCAGAAACAAAGATTCCCTTCAAAATATTACTGCTCATTGACCACGCACCTGGTCACCAAGAGTTCTGGTGGATAATGTGCCTGCTAACACATCCATTCTTCAGCCCATGGACCAAGGACTCATTTTGACTTTCAAGTCTTATGATTTAAGAAATACACTGCATAAAGCTATAGCTTCCAGAGATAGTGATTCCTCTTATGGATCTGGGCAAAGTCAACTGAAAACCTTCTGGAAAGGATTCATCATTTGAGATGCCATTAAGAACATCTGTGATTCCTGGGAAGAGGGCAAACTGCCAACATTCATTGGAGGAAGTAACTGCAGATATGATGGAAATAGCAAGAGAACTAGAACTAGAAGTGGAGCTTGAATATGGGACTGAATTGCTGCAATCTCATGATAAAACTTTAATGCATGAGGAGTTGCTTCTTACGATGAGTGAAGAAAGTAGTTTCTTGAGATGGAAACTACTCCCAGTGAAGATGCCGTGAAGATTGTTGAAATGACAAGAAAGGATTTAGAATATTATATAAACTTAGTTGATAAAGCAGTGGCAGGGTTTGAGGGGTTTAACTCCCAATTTTGAAATTAGTTCTACTCTGGGTAAGATGCTATCACACAGCATTGTATGCTACAGAGAAATCATTTGTGAAAGGAAGAGTCAATCAATATGGTGAACTTCACTGTGGTCTTATTTTAAGAAATTGCCACAGGCACCCCAGCCTTCAGCAACCACCACCCTGATCAGTCAACAGCATCACCATGGAGGCAAGACCCCCCCGCCAGGTCAGCAAAAAGATTAGGACTTGCTGAAGGCTCAGATGATGGTTAGCATTTGTTTTTCTTTTACCAATAAAGCCTTTTAAAATTAAGGTATGTATATATTTTTTAGACATAATGCTATTGCATACTTAATAGACTACAGTACAAATACAACTTTTATATGCACTGGGAAACCAAAAAATTCATTGACTTGCTTTATTCTGATATTTGCTTTATTGCAGTAGTCTGGAGCCAAGTCCACAATATCTCTAATGTATGCCTGTAATTTGTTCCTAATTAGATAGCAGAATTTATAATGATCTAGAAGAGAAGGTTTTGGAAAAAAATTTTAAAAAGCTGATGTATTAGGGTGACATTGTGAGTGACTTTTCTTTCCTTTATGTTAAAGTAAGAATGAGAGAAAAAAATAGTTGTACCAGAATCCACAGCTTTTGCACACATAAATAACAGCAGCACTGCATCAAAGCTCTGGTTGTGTATTCACCATACAGCAAAGGGAATACACTCTGATATTTTAAAGAAATTTTAAAAACAAGGATACCAATAGCCCCAAACTGGAAACAGCTCAAAAGTCCTTCAAGAATGGTTAAACAAAGTATGACTATTAGCATAACTGACACCATCTCAGGCCCTTACAGTCTCTTCTATCCTTTAAAACTGACCTGTGAAGTGAATCACATCAAGGGCTTTGTAGTTAATAGATACTGTTCAATAAACATGAGGACCAGGTAGCCTCTATGCTCTGCTGGTCCCCAAACAATGATGAAAACCTTCCTTGACATATTCCTGGCGCCCACGAGACTAGTTATCCATTCATAAATCTTAACTTAGAAATGCATGTCCTGTTTCAAAGCACCTACCCCCATACCCTATAGAATCGTCCCCGTGGTCCCTCTGCGGTATGAAGTGCAGCTGCAAATGCTTCTGGATCACTGTCCACCTGATCCTGATCCCACCCTATGAGTAAGTCACCCTATAATAAACTGATCCATTGGTTATATGGAGCTGCCTGCCTCATTTTAAGGTCTCAAAAATACCTTCTCAGTTTGGTGGGCACTTTTTGTTCCCTCTGTCCTCCAACACCAACTGTGGTACATTCATACAATTAAATAAATAAATGGAATAACAATAAAAAGGAATGAACTACTGATACATGTAACAACTTGGATGGATATTAAAGGCATTAAACTCAGTGGAAAAAAAAAAAACCACAGTGTCAAAAGGTTACTTACTGCACAATTCTATTTTTAAAACATTCTCGAAATGACCAAAGTACAGAGTTGGAGAACAGACAAATGGTTGTCAGAGTTTAGGAAAGGAGAGGGAGTGTGTAACCACAAAGAGGCAACATGAATAGGACTTCTTTTGTGGGTGATGGTACAGTTCTGTTTCTTGAAACTATGGTGGTTATAGTAATCTATATATATGATTAAATGTCATAGGATCATCCATAAAGACACAAAAACTGCAGAAATCTGAGTAAAGCTAGTTAACAGTGTTGTGTGTAGTTTAGTCAATTTCCTAGTTTTCATAATTCTCTATAGTTATGTAAGATGTCACCACTGGGGGAAGTGGGTGATGGGTACATGGAATTCTCTGTACTATTTCTGCAACTTCTTCTAAGTCTATAATTATTCCAAATTAAAGAGTAAAAAATAAAATGACAACCAACCAACCAAAAGGAATGAAGATTAAAAAAGCCATTACCTAAAATGTTTGCAATGCCTTGACTCATCTTCACGGTAATTTATTCAGTCAAGTAAGAAGCAAGTTGTGCTTACTTTCACTGACCCTTAAAATAAGTCGAAACTCATTTCTTAAGTCCTCAAATAGATTTAAAAAATAACTTAAAATTCTTTGTTCCTGACATTTAAAATCACTTCTGATCTAAACCCTGCTTCATTTAGAGTTCTGCAAGTATTAGGACTATTAACTACCATATCAGTCTTCACAAATTATTTGGATGGTTGGTTTCTGGGGTACCCAGCTACTGATCTGCTTAGTGGTTGGGGTAGAGTGGTGTGCTGTGCAATGAGTACCATTTTCTGTGTGTGCCATGACCTGAAAGGACTTGCAAAGAACTGTCCTCACTTATATTTAGCTGGCTTCATTGAGAAAAAGGAATATTTATACTGGGGTAAGTGAGCCAAGATGTATATTATCAAAAACTTAGAAACCATAACTCTGCTGAATGTCAGTTTCAGCTGCTCCAAAGTAGGGTGAGGACAAACTGCCTGCAGGCCTATCCTCCCTACAGGAGGCTCCCCTTACTTCCTGTGTCCTATTGGCCACGTCCTCTTATTCTTTAGATCTCCTGAGCTAATCCACTTCTGTCTGGATAGCAAAGGCCAGTACTTTGCACCCAGAGTTTCTGAGAATATCATGCATGTCAAAGCTAGTCTAAACTACCATGTACCCAGGCTAGCAGTTCTTTGCTCCTTCAGACACTTTCACGTCTGTCACACAGATCTGTTAAACAGTTTTTGATTCATTCTCCAGCTCTAGTAATTTTCTTATCTCTGATACCACCAAACTGGTTTCATTGCCAAATTACCTGGTCAGCAGACAACATACGTAGCTCTGGTCTGCAAATACACAGGGGATTTCTGCAGGTGATAAACAGTCACTAGGTAGCTAGGAGCTCTGATTTGCAAACTAAATTATGTAAGACTAGTATCCATTCATGTAAGAAAAATTAATCTTTGGGTTTGTTACTTTTCTCACTGGATTAATAGCCTCTATAGGAGGAGGAAACTTCTAACAGCATTCACTGTACCAGACTGGCATGCTGGAACACGTGCCAAAGTCAAAGTACGATGAGATGCCTCCTTCTTTCCTCACTCAGACTTTCACCCCGCAAGGAAAACTGTTGCAGGCACTGGGACAAAGTATTATTTAGCTGTACTTCTGGAAGCAGAATTTTCCAATGCCTGCCTCCACCAAGGCCTCAGGTCAAACAGCAAAAATGGAAATTTGTCGGTGTCATCATTTTACCTCTTTTTTCCTGTTGTAACTAAGTGAATTGCCATCTGGTAATCCAGAGTCCACAGATGCAACAACTATGATGATCATCTTTTCCTTCATAACTGTTCTACAGTATCCCAATCTCCTGCCTCCAGGCATTTAAACAAACTCCCATTTCTTCCCAGCCCCTGGACACTGGCTAAATAACAAGGAAAAAGACACAGCTCACAGCCCAAAGCCTCTCAGGAAATATTTGCAATTTAAGCTTGTTATCCAAAGACCTTCTAAATTAACTGAGAGATTTCTGAGGTGTGACTCTTCTCAAACCTTGGTTATATCTCTCTTAATCATCATCATCATTATCAATAATAACTAGAGCAGCCAACCTTTACTGAGTTTTTACTATGTGACAGGCACCAGGATAAGGTCTTAACATAGATCTTATCTCAGTTAGTTCACATAACTACCATCTGAGGTAGATTCAATTATTATCCCATTTTATAGCTTGAATATACTTTCTCAGGGTCACAGAGCTAGTGAATGGATTAGGTCACTTGATCCCATTTTGTAAGAACACACATGAGGGTCTGGAGTCAGGCAGACCCTTTTACTGACTCCGTCATTTACTAGCTGTGTGACTTTGAGCAGGTTCCCTGACCTTTCTGGGCTTCACATTTCTTATCTGTAAAACAGTAATAATAACAGATATCTCATATGGCTACTATGAGAAGTAAATGACAAGTCAGATATAAAGCATTCAGCTTAGTGTAGAAACTTAAATGTAAATACTTTTCTCCTTCACTGGGCCCTCCAGAGCTGAAAGCTGTTAGTTTAAAGCAGTGGTTTTGTTAGCCAGACAGTAATAAGGAAGGTATGGGGTTAAACTAGAGGATGTCATGTCTTGCAGGAGTAGAATACTGGGCAATAAGAGAAACTGTAACATGCACTAGACAAGCTTAGGTTAAGAAATAGAGTGTGAATTTCAGAACCCTTCTGTTCTAAGGAGATTGGGAGAAAGGTGAACTATGACCTCCTAGGTCTTCAATGTGGAAACAAAGAATAGGTCTCAGTAATTAATGATTTTAGAAAGAACAAAGAATGTAAGAACAAACAACTGTTATTAGGCATGAGAAGTAACCACAGCAAAGATAACAAATCAGTTATAAAGACTCCCTGTTCTGTCCTATTTGGAAGGTAAAGATCAGCCTGATACACATTCTTGAGCTGTTTTGCAGTGTCCAAAACCCCTCAAGCACTCAGGCACCAGATTAACTGGAGCCTAAGGAATGAGTCTTTGCTGACCCCTGTGATTTCACTCAACTAGGCACCTGGATTTTGTCAACCTAGGGTGACCTTTGCCTCATTTTAATGCTAAAATCTCCACCCCAAGGGCTGGAATTTCTGTCATTTTTGAACATGCAAGGCATGTATGTTTGAGCATGTTGTTGTACTGCACAAGTGCATCTAGAACTCCACCTTTACATTGAAGATTACACTCACCCTTTCATGAATATACATGTACCCTTAGCTTAAAATGTCCCTGATCTGGCTATTTGGAAAGACAGTGCTTTGAGAGCTATCTACCTGTTTCCTTATTTGTCACAAGGAATAAACACTTCTGCTTTGACTGAAAGTACTTGGTATGATCATTGGCGATGCACCCCAAGTGATGGACCCACTGAATCTGGTAACAGTTTTTCAACTTAGACCTCACACCATCATTTGGTAAAAATAGTTTTCTTGAAACTCAATAATGTTGTCTTCTCTAGAAGAAAAAGAACTAAATTCATAGACCTATCTAGAAGATGAGCTATGGATAAGGAGGATGGCCAGAAAGGCGCTAGGGAAAAGGAAAGAGGTTATGTCCAAGAACTAGAACTTTGTCATGACATCTAAGGGCACTGGGATTGTCTAGATCTGAGAAAGCCTAGGAAACTAGCACAGATGAGTGGCATGGCCTCTAATTAAAAAAAAGTTATTGTTAATACCCTGGTCACTGACTGCTTAGCATATTTATCTAAGGCTCCAAGGGATAAGGAAACTGGATAACAATTGAAATTTAGCTACTAAGTAGTGAAAACTAGGAAATTTTATGGAAACATGTAGAGTATGAGGATATAAAAATGAAAATGAAATTAAATATAAAATTAAAATCAAGCTCGCATGCTTAGCAGTAGGGAAAAAAGCAGAACCACATATAATACACAAAGCTCAAGTTTTTCTATTATAATCTCCTATACATCTGACAAAAATAATTTGTGTGCCGTCATATGAATTATCTATGCTTATGACTAATTTTTAACCACTGTACTAAGAGGACATTAGCAATGATATGTAATTAAAGTTAGGAAATGAAATATAGTTGAGAAAATTAAGTACAAAGTTCAGCTACTTTAAGAGATAGATTTAAAGATGTCCTAACAAATTGGAATAGCTTCCTACTAAAACAAAACAACAAGAAAAAAGCACAAACTATGATTCAGCTACTTTAAAAGTGAGAGAAAAAGGGTTTCAAGTTGAACATTCATAAGATTTGAAAAGGCATCTTTCTTACCTGAGCTTTAGCTCGGTTGTGATCCAAACGAGTCAAGCAACTGAAGTTCTCCTTGGGGATGGACGGTGCCGACTTGGAGGCAGTCAGGCAGTTGGTATTGGCCGGGTTTCCCACCACGATAACCTAGGATGTAGGCGAGGCACAGGAGAGCTACAGACCATAACTGATTAACTAAACCAACTTAGAATATGACTCACATGTAACACATAGCCTTCGTACCAAGTTTGTGTACGCTAAATATGTATAGTTATTATTGCAGTTTCTAGTTTCTAGTAGGTTTCTATCCTCCGTTCTAATAACTTTTCCCCCTTGTTAGCATTTGGTGCGACTACTAAAAACATTTACTAAAACCACCGTTATGTACACAAGTCATTTTGTTTTCTGCCAAAACAGAGACAGCATTTATCTAGTTGCCATAAAAAACTAGTAATCTAGGGCTCTATCTCAGAGTTCTATTCAATCATAAAAGTTTTCCTTCTTATAAAAGTAGTCCAAGAAAGAAATTCTACTTGAGAAGTTTACTTTAGGACAATGATTTGCCCTGATGAATGAAAAGTGTTTCTCAGTTTTGCCTAATCCTAAGAATTAACTGGGTTAGTTGCTAAAATACCAGGTCCCACCATTTCACACCCATTGAATCAACCTGTAGGAGAAAGCACTTCAGGCTTTTTTCTTTTTTTTTTTGGAAGGGGTAGGTATAGGATGCCGTAAATTACAATACAGCATAGGAAAATGTATACATGAACATGTTTTACAAGTCTTAAAAATCTTTAATAAAATGATAAAAAAACTTACTGTGAAATATCAAACTTACAGAAAAGCTGTAAGCATATTACAAAGACTAACTCCCACATTACTTGTACCCAGATTCTCCAATTTGCCCCATCTCTTTCACTTTCTGTGCACGTGCAAATGCGCGCGCGCACACACACACACACACACACACACACACACTGCCCTTAGTCTTTTTTTTTGGCCTATTTGAGAGCAAGCTGTAGATATGATACTCCGCTATCCCTAACTACTCCACTGTCGGTGTATATTTCCCCCAAGAAAGACACTTTTGGCTAAGAGGCAATTACTATGCAAGCAGTACTACAACTCCAAGCAACCTTGTAATTTTTTTACTAAGAGACCTGGGGATTTCTACCCAACTCATTTCTATTATTTTCTGTTAATGACTACAGAAAATAAAAGTTAACTATTTGAAATAAAGTCTGCAGAAAGCAAAAATTCAGGTGTCTATGAAGTATTATAAAAGAACATTATAAATGGCAACATTAAAAAACCTTATGAAATTTTCTTTTACCTTTCTTTGAATTCAGAATTGGGTGGAAGAAGTGTATCAAAACCAGAAAAATCTCTAACTAGCAAGCCCTTTTGCTATGACAATTAAGTTCTAGGTAACTGATACTTAATTGGTAAAAAGAGGCTTTACTGTAATAATAACACAAATTTAGAAACCAAAATAAATAGGTTGAACACAGAGACAGAATAGGAAGTCATACTGACTCAGCTCCTCAAGAGACAAACATATCGAAATTCCTCTGGACTTGAGAAAAAGTGAGCATTCAGAAGCCCCTACCTCCTGTGACTAAAAACAGACACAGCTTATAGCCATCTCCCTTCACAATCACAAACACAAATCCAAATGTCTGAACAAATAGTTCCACACAGCTAAAAGGCACCAGAAAGTTCTGTGCCTTCTCTATAGGTTTACAAACTAATATTAAATCTCCATGTCATGGTAATAGGCAGAATATTTTTGAGCCCCTCAGAATACAGATTTCTACACTATATGAACAAAACCTAGAAAGGGAGGCCTAATGGAGCAAAACTCTGTATCTGTATTTACTGACCATCGCACAGAACTGGGGAAAAAAAAAGGCAAATACTTTCATTTTCACTTAAATGTTGAAAGCAGAAGTTTCAAATGCTGATAATAAAAAACCCAATAAAAGACTGCATTGGTCACCTTAACTGACTTCTTGGCATATTTGTCCAAGGCTGCACCCTGGCATTTGAAGATTTTCACATTTGCTTTGAGTAAATCTTTCCTCTCCATGCCATCCCTTCTTGGCATGGAGCCCACAAGAATGGCCACATCCAGGTCTTTGAAGGCAATCTCTTCTTTATCTGTTGCGATGACATCTGTGAACATGGCAATAAATATGCAGAGCTACTTAAACGCCAAAGTCTGAGGTTTTCTTTTTCATACTGAATCTACCCAGTAACTCTTTCACTTTGTAGCAAATGTTTACTTTTACAAATCACATTGATCAAAGTTTTAGGGGCCTAAAAAAAGAAAGGCAATATATTAATTCAACAACCATAACATCAGCAGAAATGTCAATACATTTGTTTTGCTTTTCCTATTTCAATAATTATCTTAATTTCAAAACTCTATAGCTTTTATCTTTTATCATGATGCAAGGTAACTTTCAGGGCAACATTAATTATTCACATTAATTACCACAGATAACACAAAAGAGAAAATAATTCACCTAACTTTTAAGTTATAATTACTTTAATTCTAAGATATCAATCAAATTAAAACAATGCTTATTGAGAAGTTTTTGCAAGGAATAACACTAAGAGATTTCTTTTGTCAAATTTAAACACTTTACACATGAAGACAATGAGGCTTAAAGAGATTAATTAGCTGCCTATCAAAAAGGAGTGGGGCTATAAGTCAAGATTGGTCCAGATTTCAACCGCTATGCTGCAGTGTCAGTCCAATACACCACCTGCTTTTTGATTGAAGAACATACAGTTGACCCTTGAATAACACAGGTTTGAACTGTGCAGGACCAGTTATATGTGGATTTTTTTCCCACAGTAAATACTATAGTACTGTACAATCTGAGGTTGATTGAACCTGTGGATACAGAGGATCCGTGAACAGAGGGCCAACTAGAAATTGTACTTGGATTTTCCACTGCAGGGAAGATTGGCACCACTAAGCCCTGAGTTGTTGAAGCGTCAGCTATATATCATGGCTTTCTTTTGGTGACTGTATTAAAAAGGCCATGTGCTATAGACTGAATGTTTGTGTCCATATAAAATTCATATGTTGAAACCTAATTCCCAGTGTGATAGTATTAGGAAGTAGGCCCTTTGGGAAGTGATTAGGTCATGAGGGGGAGCCCTCATGAATTGGGATTAGTGCCCTTATAGAAGAGGCCTCAGAGAGCTCCCTCACCCCTTTTGCCATGTGAGGACACACTGAGAAGATGGCTGTCTGTGAACCAGGAATTGGGCTCTCACCAGACACACAATCTATTGGCTCTTTGATTTCTGACTTCCCAGCCTCCAGAACTGTAAGAAGTAATTTCTTTTGTTTATAAACCACTCAGTCTATGGTATTTTTGTTATAGCAGCCCAAAGGTACTAAGACAATCAGGGTACAGTGTTGTCACTGATAAATTTTTAGACCAGGAACTTGTGTCAGTCAGGCTTCTGTAAGTCCCCAAATAGGTATACATAAGAGCACCAGCTGGAGAAAAAATATCCATCTTCTTCCCAGCCATGCACCCTTATCTGCTGAACCTTCCCTTCCCATCATATTCACAGCTGACCAAGGACAAGCCAACTGTAACCTGGGCCCACTAGAGAGAGCAGAGAGAACTCTGTAGAGAAGGGAATAAAAATGGAAAAAGCAACAGAGGAGGTTGATTTGGAAACAGTGCGTGAGGAAAGGGAGCCAGCAGAATAGCTTGGACAGGGTAATGCATTCTCTTACATAACTAAGCAACCAAATGATTGAGATGGCAGAGTACCCCTTCTACTAAATGTTTATTGAACAGATATATGAATTCTGAACATTGTTTCTCTTGGGCGTGTTTACATTTTTGATTTGTGCAATCCTCTTTGAGAGTATTATTAATTAATCTTTACTCTCCCTCCCCCCAAAAAAGACGATGAAGGTATAGCTAAAGAAAAATATTCAAATTAGTTTACAACCTGACCTAATATTTTAATGGACCTTTCAACCAAATTTAGGATTTCTGTCTTACATTTGTTACTTGTTCATTGAGTCTCAAAGGCTCTTAGCAGAACTCTTTCTCAAACCATGGCTTTAGGCTTTCTCAAACCATGTAGTATAAGATTAGAACAATTTATATTATATCTTAACCTGACAACTGGCAGATGGGGTGGGACTATATATGGGGACCAACCAATTTCTAGTCCCCAAGCAGCATATGGTTCTGGAAAACATCATTTAGAGTTGAAAAAGTTCTCCATTACAGGACACTACTATTACTATTTAAATAGAATTTAAATAATAACAGTGTGGACAATCTCAGGTGGATAACCCTTGTGCAATATTATACTTAATTGGTAAAATAAATTACATATAGGCATGTTGGGAAAAAAGTATAATCTTTTATATTATACAGGTTATTTCACACTTTTACCCTTATTTATTCTTGGTATATATCTTAACAAGTAGTTGTAGTTCAAAAAACAAAAACTTTTTATGAAATAATTTCTAACTGAGAGGCCAGCTAACAAAACTCTAAAATCTGTTTTTTTAAGATGTAAAATACTATAAAATCCCTTTCTCCTCCACTCCCCAACTCACCTTTCAGGAGGGGAAGGGCACAGTCTTGCAGCTCCATCAGGACACCATCCAGGACACCCATCATGGGAGTAATATCCAACAGCACGAGAATGATAGGCTGCCAAATAAATAGCAAGGACAGCATCTGTCAGTGTAGGTTATGTCACTTAGTCACAGAAAAAGTCCTTTCACAGAGTTTTTGCTAATTGGTGTGTGTATGTGTATAATTCCCATTAATTAGTCATAATTATTTTAGGAAGTCAGGTGTCTAACATCAGGTGTCCTTTAAATAGGAATGCTTATAAAACCAGCAATGGTTTGCTAAACACAGTAAGAGGAATCACCATTACTGAATTTTAAAGGAGTACATGGAAGAAATATCAAGTTGAAGTGACATGCCACACCTCGCTCTTTTTGTTGATGGCTGTATATCTAATTTCAGTTCACAGAGAGCTAAGCACAGTATCTGGCATGAAGGAAGAACTTGATATCCATGGGTGAAGAGAATGGATAAATGAATACTGTATGAAAGGATTTTAGTGTACATTAATCAGACCTGCTGGAATAGGGGGTGCCTGCTTCAAACTGGGAAGCCTATGTGCCTGTCCAACTCTTTTGGGTCTTAAGACCACTTATGAACAAGAAAGTGCTGATTCAGCAACTTTCTCTCCCACGTGACTCTCCCTAACAGTTACTGTCATTATGATACCTGCTGGCTGCACCAAGTCAACTGAACAGTAGGAGGAATAGTTCTAATTTGCAAAGCATTTTCAATGCCCAGAGAGGTGCATATAAATAAGCTACCAGATTCCACTTATAGCCATGTGCCTAATACATTCGTTGGGATTATCCATTCCTTTACCATTTAAACATTTCTTTGCAACTAAATACAGGGTTTCATTGAAAATGTTCTTACTTTTACTTAAGATTTACAGACACTTGCCCCTACCTGGTCTTTACCGAAGACAGATCCATTTCCAATACTGTATAGGAGTGAATAAGCAATTTGACCAGCTGCTCCAGTCACAAGGACTCGGATTGGTTCAGACTGTAATGAAAGAGACCCATTAACACCTTATTAAAAAACGCTATTTTACCCTAAACATATTCAGAATATTCTCTATAATAAGACAACCACATACTTTAAAAGCTAATGTAAAATTTTAAAGACTCTTCGCATCTGGCTTAGTAGAAGACGTTTATCCCAGACTTGTCCCAGTAAACACAGCATGCACAAAGCAACTAAGCAACTTCTGGAACATGTGTCCTTTGGCTGCATATTTATGTGGTGTTATTTAACTCTCCCTGCTGTCTTGGATTTACTTACAAAATCTTATCCATCTTTTTTAGGATATTTTACCACTAAAATAGGCCTAACGATGTTGATGTGCATTATGTGAGGATACAAACCCTGGTGGCCACTAGAACCTTACAAATCCTCTTATGCAAATCCCCCACTCCCTTCTGCTGAAAAGAATCCTTCACACCAGGAAGAGGAATAATAGCGGTTACAAATTTCCATTTAGAAGGAGCCAGAAAGTTTTTATAAAACTATTAATCGTGATTCAACTTAACTACTTGGAGGAAGAAAAAATAAGCTTATATTTATTTAAGGAGAAAGAAAAATGAAAAAATGTTAATATCTGGATTGTAAAAAATTCTAGCATTAATTAATAAATAACAGTAGCAACGTGTGGTAACAGTTGACAACCTGATTTTAAGGGAAAATTAATATTAAAGGGGAGGAAGGGGAAAAAGTACAAAGAACATATTAGTTATAATAGATGGTAGTCATCTTACAGACCCTGAATAAAATATGAACATATGGACAAAAAATATATATAACTAATTCAAAGTGATGACCCTGAGTCATTAAAAATAAGTTAAATTAAGCTCAGAGAATTAAAAAGATAGAAATATTTCTATTAAAAAGAGCTGAACAAAAATGCCTGGAAACTTAATGGGTAAGTTTAATTAGATGGAAAAATTCAATCAAGGGAATTATTCCTTTCTCTGACAATACTGGGTAAATGTACTTCCACTCTGTGTCACCTCTATAGTTACCCACACTAGAGAAGTGGCTGAAGTGACTGGGGATAGAGGATTAGATTTCTTTATATTTAGAATTCCCTCTTAGAGAGGGGTCATGCTTCTAGGATAGGAGACTATGACCTGAAGGTTCCTTCTAACCTTCAAACCCTAACCTCTGGAGGTCAGCAGCACTTAGCAATCTGGTACCCATAGAATTCAGAGGAAGAAAAGTCTCAGGAAAGTGTCAACTGTTGTAGAGAAATGCATCTGAACACAGCAGACTATGTATGTGTTTCTTCTTCAGAGAGGTGACCAGGGTGAAAGTGGAGAAAAAGGGAAAAAACTATGGAGAGTTTCTTCCTGACCTTCTGGGTCTCTTGTCCATACTCTTCACCAACTTCCCCTTATGCTTTAATATCTCTAAATATACAAAATACGATAATTCCCCCAATAATCCAATTTTAATACAATACATATTTATGTTCCCAAATAGACTTTAGGTTTATAAAGAGCACTGTTATTGTATATATTTATTTTCTATCACATGGTCTTTACATGTTTTAAATTCTGTCATTTTCCCCTCTTTCCTTGAAGTATAGCAGGTGAGGAAAAAGAAATAGAGGAAGAAATGATTCCCCCTCCCTCTTTAGAATGCAAGCTCTTTAAGGACAGGGGCTTTGTCTACTTTATTTACTGTTGTATCCCAGCTGCCTAGAACAATGCCTGGCATGTAGTTAGAGCTCAAACATTTGCTAAAGCTCAAATATTTGCTGGATCTTGTAAAATTACTATCAAAACCTTGGAAATGTAAAAGAATTGTTTGGAAGCAAACCCAACATGCTTTAAAAATTGTTTTATTCATATATACTTGCATTGAGAAGGCTGGAAATAATGACAATAATTCCAGCTATGGTTAGCAAAATTATTTATGTCATTAGTTCTAATGAAAGTCTTCTTTTATTACATAACTTGTACTATTTTAGGCCAGAGACTCCATTAGTGAACCATATGCAAGAAACAAGAGGATAATATTTTTTTAAAACAGGGGGCTAGAGAGGCAGTAGAGTGTGACAGTTAGAGATGGCCTCTAGAGCCACACTTTCTGGTTCAAATCCTGATTCCTCAACTCAGCTGTATGTTCTTAGGCAAGTTACTGTATTGTTTCTCCATAGTAAAATGGAGATAATAATAGCAGCTACCTGACAAATAAGGTAGTCGTAAGGATTGAGAGAGTTAACATACAAAGCAGTAAGAACAGTATGTAGCAAGCACTATAATTATAGGTCTCAGGTTTTTCCTCTAAGGACTCTTGTAGCCTGAGGCTGTTACTCTCCACTAGACTGTGAAACTTCCGGAGAACAGTCTGCCTCTGACTCAAATTTGCACTCCCATATAGCATTCAACAAGGATTTGTTGAATGAAGGAAAGTTAGAGTTAAGAAAAGCATAAACACATGCTACTTCAATGAAAGCAAGCTACGATAAGCAATGAAGGGAAAAGTAAACATTACTATCTGTAAAGCTTAACCTCCCAGAAAGTCAGGTAGATGGTTAGAAAAGAATAGTCAATTTTAGGCATTTATTTTAGCTACTAAAAAAATGGGTTCAAAGTACCACAGTCCCTAGTGAAGGGGTTGTGGGCAACTAATGAACAGGCACAAATTCCACCTGAGCAGTTTCCTTCTTCTCTATCACTGAGCAAATTATTTTCACAGGTAGGTGATTCCATCTTGTTAAGAGTAGTATGAAGCCCAGTGTCTGAAATGTCTGGTGATGAAACAGGAAAGAAGTGCCTATTTGGTTCTGTCTGCTCTTTGCAACGTTGCAGTAGAAAAGCAGGAGGGCGGGAGATTCCCACTGACATTTTCACAATGTTACAGTGTGAAGATAGGTTACTATTCTTTGCTTAGATATCTGGGCAGTCTGCCAAGATCCAAGGAAGGAATGTCTTTGCTCTTGGCAGGGCACTAATGACCTTCGTGCAGATGCAGGCTCTGTCTTGGGCATGTGTTCAAGTGTCAGTTGTAAAGCTTGAATTTAAGTGTTCCTTCTGTTATTCTACAGAAAGACCCATGTGTTCCTTTTTTACTTTCTCATTTATATATATTTCTGTAATATAAAAGACAAACAGTATTCAGATTCCTTCATACAGTTTATTCTTGCTTGTCATTCCCTATGGACACAAGGAAAGAATTGACTCCTTGAAAAAAACCTGATTTTAATAGCTTACAAAAGATGGCTCTTTTCTAACTCAGTGATTGTTCACACACTCTCCTGAGCAGGCAGGGAGATTGAGTCATGTGAGAATTTGCCATCAGTTTCAGCAAAATGGCAGGAAGGTTCTTCCTCATGGACATTATTTGGTGCTGGAGTGATCTTCCTGGGGTGAGGCCTGGCTTGATATACTGTGTAGAAAAACAAAGCAAGAATGGGGGCCCAGGAGCTTTCTGTGACCTTGGGAAAATCATTTGACCTCACCAGGTTATGTTTTAAGATTAGAAGAAATAATTTCCAAATTCCCTTCCAATTCTAGAACTACGATATTCTCATTGTAAAACCATCAAGTAATATAAATGCTGATACCTAGTTTAGTTTGTATTTGCAGTATGAGCTTGTATCTTCATCCAGAACCTCAGCAACTAAAAATAAATTTTCAGAATGACTTGATATGTGTCTGAATGATACAATATGGTAAAATGGAAAGTATGCGAGATCCTTGGGGGCAAACTGTTGTATGACCTTGAGCAAATCACATTCTTTTTGGGTTTCAATAAACTCAATTTTAAGATGGTCAAGATTTTTTTTTAAAAGGTTCCAACCAGTTTTAAAATTATTAAGTCTGAGGTTCTCTGATAATAAGTACCTCTGCATTCTTGCTAAGATTACTAGGTCAGGGGGCTTCCCTGGTGGCACAGCGGTTAAGAATCTGCCTGCCAATGCAGGGGACACGGGTTCGAGCCCTGGTCGGGGAAGATCCCACATGCCGCAGAGCAACTAAGCCCGTAAGGCCACAACTAAAGAAAGCCCACACACAGCAACGAAGACCCAACGCAGCCATAAATAAATAAATAAATTAAAAAAAAAAAAGATTACTAGGTCAGAAACCACTGAAACCATCATTTAAATGACTAATTATGTTATCTGACAAAATAAGTAGGAAACCTAGGTTTAACACTTACTGAGAATTAGAAGCTGTCCCCACTGGCTCCCTTATGAAGGTGGAAGAAGTAATCCCCTTGCCCTGAAAACACGTCTTTTCAGGTTCTGGAAATGTTCCAATTCCTTCAAATATTTTTCCACATTCCCCACTCATTTTAGTATTTTGAAATAACAGAGGAAAAACAGTTTCAACTACAAATACAGTACTGAAGCAATTTCTCTCAGTTTGATGTCAAATGTCACCTTCAAACAGCATGCTGATTATTCCTACGTCAGTACCCTCACCAACCTCCCTTCTCCCTTTCAGCAGAGACAAGATACCCATATCTTGGTATCCAAAGCTTCATGAAACGATGGTTTTATTGTGTAACATTTAAAAGTAGTGGTTCTAGAATTCCTAACACACAGATCAGTAAAAAAAAAAAAAAATGCACTAATTATTTGCATAGGGGCACCGTCACTGCAACATGTCCAGGTACGACAAAAGGAGATCAATGAACAGGTTTTAAATAACATTTCGTGAAATTAGATATGGCGGAAACACTTCTCCCGAAAACGTAGATCGCAATCCCGAGCATCTGGTAAGCACTACCTTTGCAGTGAGGGCCTTCTGCTTTCAAGGGCTTTGTGACAAAAGCCCTTAAAAACACTGTGGGCTTAAGAGGAGAAAAAGAGGTTAGGGTCCAACACCCCCTCTCATTTCAAACCTTATCGTCCTTCTCAAACCCCTATACCGTGCTTTGGAGAAAATCCGCAGCTTCGTATTCTGTACCCCCAACATACAGAACGACTGAGATCGCGCCTCTCCAAGGACAGAGATGTCTCTAAAGTCCTTCTAAGAACCCCCAGCTGTAAATCAACCCCTTCCCAATTACCGGGTCCCTGCGACAGTCCCCAGATGAGTCGGGGCTTTCCAAAGGGCGCGAAGGACAATCCCTTGCACAGCCTTCCCCCAACAGTCCTTAAAACGCAAGAAACTCCACACACGGGCGCGAAGGTCGGAGGTGGGCAGCATGCAGAGGCCCACACTCACCATGACTGGGAACTGCGCAGACACTTTTCTGCACCTGCAAAAGGAGCTTCAGGGAGTCCGGTCACCTCTATCGTGGAACCGACTCGGAAAAGGCGAGTGATGTTAGAAAGAAAAGGCTCGGCTCCCGGATGCGGAGGCCTCTGGGAACTGTAGTTTAAGCAGCCCTAATTCTGGCGCAATCTCCAATGCATTTCCTTCGAGTGTTGAACTACACTTCCCGAGGTCAGATTGTCTTCTCACGCCCTGCTCCTTGCGCTCTTCGCCGATTGCAAAGTAGTTCCCGAGGGCGGGCCGCTGTGATTGGAGGACGGCGACGAGCGGAGGATTTGGGCTCAGGAAAAAAGGCCCTGCCGGATGGCGCCTAGCAATTGGCGAGAGGGGAGGCGAGTGTAACTCGAGGGTGGAGAGACAGAGCCCTTAGCTCCAGCGCTCTCCCGTAAGCTGCTAAGACTTTATCCTCCCCTCAAGGGTAAACGTGGGAGGTAAAGAGACCTTCCGCTGCGTAAAGCCGGTTCGACCCGGAAACAAAATCTTTTTTAAAACTATTCACAGTCTGCGGGGGCGGGAGGAATTGAAGTGTAGAGAAGACTGGACGGCTTCGCAGGTTGCTAAGCGACGAGGTGGGAGAGCGCGCGCACGCACGGGCCGCTGAGGAGTACCTGAGGGGTCCGTGGCGCTGCAGCTCAGACACCTAGGCGACCGAGCGAACGCGCAGCGTCCTCACGGGTCCTTCTTCACCTCCTCGGTAGTGTCCAGTGACGCGGTGAGGGGTTTGCAGGGACGCACCCTCAGAGACGGCCGGGGGCAGCACATCTTCCCCACTCCGGAGGCAGGTGAGTCCCCGCCCGAGGCTAGGGTCTTTCAACCTTAGGGTCCGGTGTGCGGTTGTGCGCCGTCCCGCGTTGCGTTTATCGACCCAGGTGCTGATCTTCTGCGCGGATGCCCGCGAGCTCGCCGGTCCCTCTCTGCGTGCATAGTGTTCGGGCAACAGTGTTCTGGATGGCGTAGTGCCCTGAAGTTCACGCCACCTCCCCGCAGTAAGATACAGCTATTTTCAAGTTAAGTGAAAAATATTGAGCTCCAGCTTTGTGGGAAATGAGCCCCTCCCTTCCTGGAGTTCACAGTCTAACTTTTTCTCTAAGTTTTCCGTGAATGTTGACACTTTTGTCCGTTCTTTTTTGGAAACTGAATGCTCTTTAAACCATCTTGACCTTTAAATTATGCCAAACCTGCATTTCTAAGGAAAGCGTGGCAGCTGAATGGGAGACACTCGTTATTTCAGTCAGTCTCAGCTGGTAAAATAACTTAACGAGGTTTTCGTTTAAAATTAGTGCTGCCCAGGAAAATTGTGCTCTCTGAAACCTTGTTTCATGTGGATGTTAAGAGGAAGATGTGATGATCTGGAATAGCATATGTGTAATGAAATGAAAGAAATATCTATATTAGAAAACACTGGTGTAACTTCTGGTTACACTGGTGATTGAATGCCAAGTGGTATCTTTCAGTTTTTCTCTTCAGTTTTGGAGGGTTTGCTATTGTGTGAAAGAAATGGAACCTTACTTTCCAACTTGATCTATCAATAGCATTTATCATAGCTTAATGACTCTCTCTTCCTTGAATAACTATTCACGTGGCTCTCAGACAGCATATTTCCTGGTTTTCCTGTATGTCACTGGTTGCCCCTTCTCAGTGTTCTTTGCAAGTTCTTTTTCACTTCTGACCTTTTAACCTTGGAGTGCCTGTATTCTTCTGTCTACACTTAATCCCTTAGTGATTTAATTCATGAGTTGCATAGTTTCAAAATGCCACTTCTATGTCAAAAACTCCCAAATTTTTGTCTCGTCCTGAATTCCAAACTCCTGTGTCTAACTACTTTCTCGTTATTTCTCTTAGAAAACTTGAGTTTCTAATATGCATCGTTTCCACTATTTTACAGTGTTTTCTACTGAGCAATTGTATGTAGAAGTAAAACACCACACCTGTTGGTACAGATAATATGACCTGTAATTTCTCCAGTTCTAAGATGTTCATTATGGATGGTGGGATTATGAGATTTCAGATGGTAGAGTAGTGAAGAGTATGGATTGGTTAAATGAAGACTGGTGTGATAAATTGGTTAAATGAAGACTGGTGTGATAAATTGAAGAGCATGGATTGGTTAAATGAAGACTGGTGTGATAATAGAGCAAGGATTTTAGGATGTGGCATTCTGCTAGGCTCTGGGGATTCAGAAGTTAATAATACACAACTGCTGCCTTTTTAGAGCCCCAGTTTAGCAGGGAACACAGATATGTAAACCCATAATGACAACATGGTGTGACCTGGTTAGTAATAGTTAGGTAACAAGTTAGTAACTCTGGGCTGCCACAGTTTCACAAAGGAGGTGCTGTCTGAATGAGGACAAATGGATGTTTCTGCCAGGCAGCTAGGGTAGGAGGAGGTAGAACCACTTTGCAGTGTTGCAGGTAGTGTTTTGGGTTGACATTCAACAATTTGCAAACATACATGTGTTAAGTCCCTGCTTTTTTTTAAAACTAAGGCTTTGGAATTGCATTGTCATGTGGCTGTTACATTTAAATTAATAAAAATTAAATAAAATTAGCACACAAGGGTTCCCTTTTCTCTACATCCTCACCAACACTTGTTATTTGTTGTCTTCTTGGTAACAGCCATTTGTACAGGTGTGAGGGAGTGGTGTCTCCTTGTGATTTTGATTTGCGTTTCCTTGATGATTAGTGATATTGAGCATCTTTTCATGTGTCTTTTGGCCATCTGTACATCTTCCTTGGAAAAATTTCAATTCAGGTCCTCTGTCCATTTTGTAATTGAGTTGTTTGGGTTTGTTTTTTTGATGATGAGTTATAAGAGTTCTTTATATACTTTGGATATTAACCCCTTATTGGATATATTATTTACAAATATCTTCTCCATTTAGTAAGCTTCCTTTTTGTGTTGTTGATGGTTTCCTTTGCTGTGCAAAAGCTTTTTAGTTGTTGTAGTCTCATTTGTTTGTTTTTGTTTCCCTTGCATGAGGAGGCTTAACCAAAAAATATTGCTAAGCACTGTTGGTGAGATTGTAAATTGGTGCAGCCACTATGGAAAACAGTATGGAGTTTCTTTAAAAAATTAAAAATAGAACTGCCATATGATCTAGCAATTTCACTTATGGGCATTAACCCAAAGAAAACAGAAAAACCAATTCAAAAACACCTCCAGTGTTCATTGCAGCATTATTTACAATAGCCAACATATAAAAGCAACCTAAATACCACTGATAGACTAATGGGTAAGGAAGATGTGGTATATGGATATTACTCAGACATAAAAAAAATCTTGCCATTTTTGTCAACATGGATAGATCTAGAGAGTATTATGCTAAGTGCAGTAAGTCAGAGAAAGACAAATACCACATGCTCTCAATTATGTATAGAATGTAAAAAGCAAAACAAATGAAACAAAACAGACTTATAGATAACAGAGAACAAACAGGTGGTTGCCAGAAGGGAAGGGATAGAGGAGTGGATGAAATAGGTGTAAGGGATTAAGATGTACAGACCTACAGTTATGTAATAAATAAGCCATGGGGATGTAATATACAACATTAGGAATATGGTCAATAATATTGTAATACCTTTGTGTGGAGACAGATGGTTACTAGACTCATTATGATGATCACTTCATAATGTATGCAAATATCAAATCACTTTGTAGTATACCTGAAACTAACATATGTCAACTCTATGTCAATAAAAATTAATTTAAAAATACAGTTTCTCAGTCACTCTGGCTACATTTCAAGTGCTCAATAGCCACATGTGATAGACTAGCAAACATTTTCATTATCGCAGAAAGTTCTGTTGCATGGCTGCCAGAACTTAGTGGAAGCAAGGCGTCATCTAGAGCAGGAGCAGCTGCGGCATATCTTTGTGGAGGCAGTTCTTTTGCCCCTGGTACCTTATTGAGTGCATTGCATCATCTAGAGCAGGAGCAGCTGCGGCATATCTTTGGGGAGGCATTTCTTTTGCCCCTGGTACCTTACTGAGTGCGTTGCATCATCTAGAGCAGGAGCAGCTGCTGCATATCTTTGTGGAGGCATTTCTTTTGCCCATGGGTACCCTATGGAGTGCATTGCTGTCTGTGATACTGACTACACAGGAAGAATCCTGTGCGAGGCAGGAAAGAAACCCAATTCTTGTCTTAACCATTGCTGATTTATTCTGGAAGAACTCACATTGACAGTTTTGGTGTGCAAAGTTTACAAACAATGTATTGTCCTAGATCTTGAATGAAACTTAGCATCCGCAGCACTGCATCCTCAGGAGGGCATAGGAAAGCATAGTCATCGCCTGCGTGACACCGAACAACATTTGTCTTCTGCTCTCTACTGTTCTGGAATACCTATGTCCCGCCACACTCTAAATAGGTGGAAGAGCATGTGCCACTTGTTGAAGCTTGAAATAGAATGGTAGGTTCAGACCCTACCAATAATGGGGGTTAGGAGAGAAAGGAGCTCAGCTGGGGTGTCTATATATTTTAATGTGTGCAACAGGTCCATATTCATACGCGCTTTTTATGAATCATCATAATATATGTTTTATTTGGATATATGTGCTCTCTCTGATATTATCTGTATTATGAGTTCTTAAATTTCTAGCTGCTTTTATACTTCATAATATTTTCAGTTTGGATTAAACAAAAATGTTTTTCGTAAGTCAAATTTTATGATTTTTGTCATTCCTAAGGAAGGACAGAGAGAGTTGTCGCTGGAGAATAGCCTAAGGGTGCTTTAAATGTATTGGTGGGTGGAGAAAATAATGGGTATTAATTTTATTATTTGGTCAGTTCACTACTCAGCTTAACAAAGAATATTACCAACCCCTTCCCGGAGATAATGTGTTGACACACACCTACTCATTCTTGTGTGTATAGGTGTATTTTGTGATTATAAAAAGTCACGAGTTATTAAATAATAGTAAATCAATTAATGTTTTCTCTTATCCCCTACTAACTAGAGATTAGGAAAACTTGTCTCATTTCACTGCTAATGGCTTTACATGTAAAAAATACTGCTATATGAGCACAAACATACCTATATTTTCGCCTAAATGTGTCCCAAGACAGATATAATTATGCCCACTGTTTAAAAAAATTAAGATATATGAAAAGACTCTGAAATGGATCAATTTATTATTAATAAGAGGTGGGGAAGAATGGGTAAGAGCTAGACTTTGGATAGTAAGTAGAAGTATGGGGTAGGGACAGGAGAGTAGGGGGAAAAAAAGCAATTGAGTATGAAGAACTAACACCTTGAAATGAAGGTTAAAGGGGAGGAAAAAAAAATCTCAGCAAACATTCATTTGCATTATACACCTTTACTTTAGCCAGCTTACTTGATATTGCTCAAATTCTGCCATTTTCACTGTGCTTTTTCTCACCTGGAACCTCAGCCTCCATTTATGCCTGTCAAAATCTATTCCACCAGGCTCTCTCCAAATGCTTTGGCCTATATGAAGCCTTTCTTCCCCGCCCTCCACTTTTAAAAACTATTACAAAAAATTACAAACATAAACAAAATGAAGAGACAGTATAATTTTCTCAGTCCATCATCCAGCTTCAACGATTATCAACATTCTGCCAATCTTTTAAAATACATCTCCCTGTTTCCTCCCTTCCCCAACATTGTCAAACATACAGACAAGCTGTACAGTAAATATCCTTGAGAGTAGTCTGAGTTCAGTCAGGAGAGACAACTATACAGGTTATTTGCAAATTTAATATGATGAATTGTTAGCTAGAACAAGGAGGGGTGGTTAGCTGTTAGAAGAGGTAAAAGAGCTCTGTGTCTAAGGGTCCCAGAAGTAGCAGTTGTGGAAGAGCAGCACCTACTATTGATACTAGGATGAGGAAGAAAGACTGGGAGAGAGCCCTTCTTCCCAAAGCTTGGATGCAGGCCTCTTCAAAAAGGGCATACCTACCATGGCCACAGGGCCTGAGGCCACAGCTGGACCTTTCTCCTCATCAGTGTTCTTGGGCCTTCACACTAATTAATAATAATAGAGAACTGGAATCCAGAAGGGAAGTGTTCCTCTGCTGCTGTAGTGACCTGATAGGGCCCTCTCTAAAGCTGGCGAAGAAGTGTTTAGAGGGTCTAGTTCCATTGTCATAAAGCAGGGCAAATAAAGGTAGATTTAATGCTGAGAGATAGTAAATTGATAACTGGCACACCTATATAGTACCTAGCGCCTAATTTCTGTAATTGTTAAACATTTTGCTTTATTTACTTTATCGTGTATCTGCACACCTATCGATCCACATGAATTCTTTTTTGATTCTTCAGCCTGATAGCTTTGTTTTTGTTTTTTTTTAAAGATGGATTTTAAAAAATTGTTACATTTATTTATGTCTGCGTTGGGTCTTCGTTGCTGTGCGCGGGTTTTCTCTAGTTGCGGTGAGCGGGGGCTACTCTTCGTCGCGGTTCGTGGGCTTCTCATTACGATGGCTTCTATTTGTTGCAGAGCATGGGCTCTAGGCGCACAGGCTCAGTAGTTGTGGCTCACGGGCTCTAAAGCGCAGGCTCAGTAGTTATGGCTCACGGGCTTTGTTGCCCCGTGGCATGTGGGATCTTCCTGGACCAGGGCTCGAACCCGTGTCCCCTCAGTTGGCAGGCGGATTCTTAACCACTGCGCCACCAGGGAATTCACGGCTCTTTGTTTTAAATTTTGAATTTAAAAGTTACCTACAAAACTAATCTGTGGTGGGAAAAAAAAAATCACTAACAGTGGTTCCTTCTAGAGCAGCGGTCTCCAATCTTTTTGGCACCAGGGACTGGTTTGGTGGACAATTTTTCCACGGACGGGGGTGGGCATACTATGGTTCACGTGGTAATGCGAGTGATGGGGAGAGGCAGATGAAGCTTCGCTTGCTCGCCTGCCGCTCACCTCCTGCTGTGTGGCCCAGTTCCTAACAGGCCGTGGACCAGTACCGGTCCTCGGCCCGGGGGTTGCGGAGCCAGTGCTCCGGGGGTGGGAGTTGGGGTGGGGATTGACTGGGAACGAGCATGAAAGAACTTTTTGGCTGACAGTAATGGTGTATATCTTGATAGGAGTTTGCATTACAGAGGTATAAGCTTTTGTAAAAATCTGCAAATGTTATAAGATTTGTGCATTTCATATTTGTGAATTTTCTCTAAAAACATCTCTAAAAATTATTAAACTCTAGTTAATGATAGTATTTAGGGGTGAAACATACTTATGCCTGCAACTTTCTTTGAAATGCATTAAAAATGTAAGATGGATTAATGATGTATAGAAGGATGAATAGTTAGCCCATAAAAAATCAAAATATAGATAAAGCAAATACAGTAATGTGAGAAAATACCATATAGTAAAATGTTAATTGTAGAATTTTTGTGGTGTTCACTGTACATTACTTTCAACTTTTCTGTATCAGTTATTAGACTGAAATTTCCTTGAGTTCAGAGACTGTGTCTTATACATCTGTAAATGCCTCATGGAACACAACATATCTTCCTCACAATGGGAATGAGCAGAATGCCTTTAAAATTGCCATTGTGGAGTTGGAAGACTAATCTTGGCTTAATGAACCTAAGCAGTTTCAAACTTTTCTAGCTAAACAGAAATTTTGTTAACGCAAATTATATTGGAAAATGATTGGAAGAAGTTGTGAAATACTGAACATATCAGAAATTTCCCAGATGTAATTTGACACTTTAATAAAAATTTATATATTATCAATTTTTTGGTAAATAGCTTATTATTAACTTGTTCATCAAATCATTTAGCAAAATTATCAGGCTTAGGCTATAGATAGAATTAAGAACAGTTTAGATTATAAAATGTATATTTAAAATTATCTTTTGTTCTAATATATATTTATAGTCTAGTATGATTGGTTTGCCTGGGGAATATGGTTGGCTCCATCTAAATGGAACAAATGAGAACTGTAGATGGAGGCCCAGAGAATGGGCATATATTACTCTTATTGGTTTCATAACCTTTCTGCAGGCCTTAGAATTTATGTTGCAAAGTGTTCATTGTAAAGATAGGAAGTTGCAGACGGTCCCCAAAAGTTGGGATTGACTGGATAAGGATGGCCCTCTACAGCATTGCTTCTAAGTCTAAGGACTTTGCTCCTTTTTAGTTGAACATTTCAGTGCCTTAGTTCCCAAGTCTAGTTTTGTAATACCCACCCATATTTGATCAAGTTTAATTTGAAAGAATTGTGGCACATAAAGAATTTAGTTACTTATATGTTCAATTTAATATATAGCCCCTGGAAATGAATCAAGTTTTCATGACTTACAGCTGGGATTTGTCATGTGATGTCTTCCTTGGTCTGTCTAGTTCATATAAGAAGTACTCAAAATTAAGGGAGGTGTTATTTTTCTAGGCCCTCATAAATTTAATCATATTGTTTTACATTTAACTGAAAGCATATATATGTATGCATATACATATATGTAGTGAACATTCATAATATTACATACATAATTTAATCCTGAGGTAGAATGAGTAGATATTATCCTCATTTTACAGTTTAGGAAACTCAGTTTCAAAGGTTGTGACTTGTCTGAGGTCTTCTTGCATGTTTAGAAAACTAAGATCTTACTAATATTAAAAAAAAACCCTACATATTCCGTCACCTATTTAAAAATTAACATCTAAAATATATCATGTTTACACAGTTGTAAAGGTTGTAATTTCCAATGTATTATAAATATTGAATTTTTAACCAGAACTGTTATATCATTCTTCAAAAAATATACAGTGTAATCTAAATATTAATTGCCATCATCTATTTAAAAAATAGGTAGCTCTCTCTTTGACAGTCAAAAGTTGAGGTTTCTATACATCCTTAATGTCAAACTTCCAGTACACTCTCCTGACATGATTTTATCTTTATTATATTTTAATGCTAAAATGTCTTTTCATGATCCCAGTGTCATCATACTTCTTTATCAAAAATATAAATTGAAACTAATTTTTTGTTTTTTTCAATCTGCCACTTATGGCTTTAAGTGTAATAAACTTTATCATTACAATTCTTTTTTTTTTTTTTTTTTTTTGCGGTACGCGGGCCTCTCACTGCCGTGGCCTCTCCCGTTGCCGAGCACAGGCTCCGGACGCGCAGGCTCAGCGGCCATGGCTCACGGGCCCAGCCGCTCCGCGGCATGTGGGATCTTCCCGGACCAGGGCACGAACCCGTGTCCCCTGCATCGGCAGGCGGACTCTCAACCACTGCACCACCAGGGAAGCCCATTACAATTCTTAGTAGCATACAGTTTATCAAAACAAATGTTTTAAATTTTAGATAATTATTAAATATTAAAAGTAAAATTTTAATGGAAATGTATCTGTTAATGGATGGGACTTTTTCTGCTCTGATTAGTTTATATATATGTGGATGAGTATTAGAATGAGACTGGATTGAGTTTCAAATTAATTTGTATTTTCCAGAGTTATAGATGTATGTGCTTAGGAACCATATTCACATAAATAAGAAGGTGGGAGTTCTTTGGACTTCTTCCATGTCATTTGCAAAACAAAATCACATGGTAGCCTGTTATCAGAACTTGTTTTCAATGATGTATTAACTGGTTAACTCATTCAGGCTGTTATTCGATGGCTGAAAGCAAACAATTGAAAACCACCTGACTTGCAAAAGGATTTACTACCTGTTAGTCTTTTAAAGCTTTATTAACATTTTGCCTCTCTCATTTAGAGTTACCTTAATTAATTCAATATGTTCTGAAAGTGTTAGGAAAAATTGAAATATTATTTCAGTATCCTCTTCCTAAAACAGTATTTTAAATCAAATGCTTTTATCTTTTCACCTGCTTTAAATATGTTTTTCTCAACATCTTGAGGTGGCTTATTTGCTGATTGAATTTTCAGTTTTGGATAAAATACTGCCATATAACCTAATTGTGAAACCAGTCAGTCAAATAAGGTTGACTTAGTTTTCAGAAAAAGTATGACTTCATTTTTAAATTAAATTAATGCGGTAACATTCGATTTTGAAGAATATTATTAAAAAAACTTAGAAATAAATTGTGGAATGCATTTGAAAGAGAGTTTACTAAAACAAAGTCAAAATTAAAATGATGCAGTGATAATAAAATATAAATGTTTAAAATATCATGAAAATCATGATAATGCTATTTCTCATTGCTTCATTTATAATAAAGTGATATAAAGTGGGCTTAAAACGATAAGTGATTTATGAAGTAAGGAGTATGATTAAAGGAATGGTATTCCTTCAGTAAACTTCTTACAATTCACAAACTTTTCCTATGTATTTAATGAAGGAAGAAAGTGATTTGCTAAAAGTGAGTTGGCACAGATGTAGAGAACAAACGTATGGACACCAAGGGGGGAAAGTGGGGGGGGATGGGTGGTGGTGGTGGTGGGATGAATTGGGAGATTGGGATTGACATTTATACATCAATATGTATAAAATTGATAACTAATAACCTGCTGTATAAAAAAATAAAATAAAATTCAAAAAAAGGTGAGTTGGTATGGCAAATAGCAGATAATTTTACATTTGTTAATAGAAAGTAGAAAATAACCTTTTCTGAGATCAGGCTTGACCATAATTATTTCATTATGCAGTTTACTGAAAAAAAAATGTGGCTTGCATTAAATTCCTTACTAAACATTGGGCATAGAGTGCCTGGATGGATCTAATGGGATAGTACACAGCATGCTCCCTCTGGCTCTCCCCATTTCCTCCCTCTCCTTCTGAGGAGCAAAACATCATCTCCTTTTCTTATATAGAGTAGGTGTGCATTATTCCCAAAATCTGATTTCTTGGAGTCTTACCTTTCATCTTGAACGCTTATTTAAAATTTCTGTGATTCTGCTAAATGAATTCTTCTCACTGCTAAGAGAAAAAGGTTTTTCCCTGTTGTTGTTCTTAAAAATCTCATGATTTCTGTTCTTGATTTACAGAGAATTTTAGAAGGAAGAGCTTTCAAAACCAGAATTCTCACTGCAGTCTTATAGCAGGATAGGACATTCCCATACTCCAGGAAGGCTACAAACATGCCCCCATCCCCACTCCCAGATGCACACAATCAAAGTTGCCTGTTTGGTATTTCACAGGCCTTGTTCTCTTTAGAGTGAATTCCCCTTGTTAATCAGATGAAGGAATGCATCGGTACTGATTAGTTTATAAGCTACATTTCACAGGTAATATAATACGTTGGAAGAGAGGATTTTTGGTCAGGTGGGAGTGTCAGCACGTTTCCAGTTATACTAATAATAAGGTTGTCTTCTCTGCCTTCATGGAGAAGCATCTCTGGTTAAAACTGATGTCTAGTGGCACGATTTGTCATTGCAATTTCATCGTCAGTTTGAATCTCCAGGTGGTTTCTGAATTCGTTGTAAACATTCATTTTGTTAAGGCAACAAACAATAGAGCATTGAACTGTTATGCTAGATTTGGAGATGTTCTTAACATTTTTTCCCCAGCTCAGCATTTTTAAGGTAATGTTTAATTCAAATTACAGAAAATACTTGAAATACCATTCTAACAACTTCCAACAGAGCTATTAAAGGAGCGTTCAGTTTCAAATCCCTAAAATTGAATGTTGGCTCTTTACACTGCTGGTGTTTTGGAGCTTACAGGATTTTATACTTTTACAGTATGAAATTATTTAACCTCCTGTTAATTTTATCTATAGCGTATATAAAGTTGGTATGCATCTAGTTAAAAATCATTCATTTTGATGTTTAATGAAATACAATTAAGCTTTAAGGCTTTTTTATGTAACAGTTTTGTAATCTGATTCCCTTTCATTGAAACTAGCAAAGTAATATTTGGAGAGTAATCTGATGTGCCCTTACTGTTGGTTTAGGTATCTGCTCATTTAGAAATATGTGCTTTACATAGCATCCATGTAATTAATAAACAGCATGTTAGATAATAGTGTAATTAAAAACAGCATCATTTAAGAAGCAAGATTAAGACATGAAATAAGTCAGAGACCAAATTATTACAAATATATATATATATTTTTTTACTGTGGTAAGGTACACATAACATAAAATTTACTATCTTAACCATTTTCAAGTGCACAGTTCAGTGGTATTAAATATCATCATATTGTTGTGCAGTCATCACCATCATCCCCATAACAATTTTCATCTTGTAAAACTGAAACTCTATACCTATTAAATAACTCAGCATTCTCCCTTGCCCCCAGTCCCTGGCAACCACCATTACAATTTCTGTCTTTATGATTTTGACTAAATACTCATGTAAGTGGAATCATACAGTGTTTGTCTTTTTGAGACTGGTTTATTTCATTCAGCATAATATCCTCAAGTTTCAACCACGTTGTAACATATTGCAGAATTAACGTTTTTAAGGCAGAATAATATTCCATTGTATGTATATGCCATATGCCACATTTTGCTTATCCATTCATCAGTATATGGACACTTGGGTTACTTCCCAGTTTCAGCTGTTGCAAATAATGCTGCTCTGAACATGGGTGTACAAATATCCCTTTGAGACCCAGCTTTCAAGTCTTTTAGGTATATGCCCAGAAGTGGAGTTCCTGGATCATATGGTAACTCTATTTTTAATTTTTTGAGGAACTGCCATATTGCTTTCTGTTAACAGCTGCACCATTTTTACATTCCCACCAACATTGCACATGGTTCCGATTTTTTAATATCCTTGTCAACACTTGTTATTTTCTGTTATTATTTATTTATTTTGTAGTAGCCATTCTAATGGGTATGGAGTGGTATCTCCTTGAAGTTTTATTTTATTTTATTTTTTTGCGGTACAAGGGCCTCTCGCTGCTGTGGCCTCGCCCGTTGCGGAGCACAGGCTCCGGACGCGCAGGCTCAGCGGCCATGGCTCACGGGCCCAGCCGCTCCGCGGCACGTGGGATCTTCCCAGACCGGGTCACGAACCCGTGTCCCCTGCATCGGCAGGCGGACTCCCAACCGCTGCGCCACCAGGGAAGCCCCTCCTTGAAGTTTTGATTAGCATTTCCTGAATGATTAGTGATTTGAACATCTTTTCATGTGCTTGTTGGCCACATATATCTTCTTTAGAGAAATATCTACTAAAGTCCTTTGCCCATTTTTGAATCCGGTGGTTTGGTTTTTTGATGTTGAGTTCTAGAAGTTCTCTATATATTCTGTATCTTAATCCCTTACCGGATATATGATTTGAGAATATTTTCTCCAATGGTGTGAGTTGCGTTTTTATTCAGTGGATCTCTGGATAGTGAGCTTTTTTGTTTTTTTAAGGAGTAGAATTTTAAATAACTGTTTCAGATAATTGTGTTTCAGATAATATTAATCTTTGATACTAAATCAAAGCTACACTAGTGGTAGTTTCTCAAAGGTTATTTGCAAAATGCAACCTGAAACAATATCATTGAATATTTCCTATTCTGTTACATTAAAATCTATAGGCCTATCCTGTACATTGAGTGGATCTTGTATTAATGCATGACTTTTTAAGTAATGCATTGTTTTACTAAGGATAGTGTCCTTTGATGCACAAGATTTTAAAACTTCATGGATTTCAATTTGTCTATTTTTTCTTTTGTTACCTGTGCCATTAGTGTCATATCCAAGAAATCATTGCCAAATCCAATGTCATGAAGCTTTTGTCCTACATTTTTTCTAAGAGTTTTATTGTTTTGGGTCTTAGATTTAGGTCCTTGATCCATTTGGAGTTTTTAATATATGGTTTTATGTAAGGGTCCAATTTCATTCTTCTGCACGTGGATATCATGTTTTCCCAGCACCGCTTGTTGGAAAGACTGTCCTTTTTCCCACTGAATGGTCTTGGCACACTTGTCAAAAATACGACCATATATGTAAGGGTTTATTTCTGGGATTTGGGTTCTATTCCACTGGTCTATTTAGCTGTCTTTATGCCAGTATTGCAGTGTTGGAATTACTCGACTTTTGTAATAAGTTTTGATATTAAGAACTATGAGCCCTCCAGTTTTGTTCTTTTCTTTTTTTTTCAATTATTTTGGGTATTTGGGGTCCCTAGAGATGCCATTTAAATTTTTTTCAAACTGTTTATTTTATTATTTTTTATTAATTTTATTTATTTATCCATTTATTGGCTGCATTGGGCCTTCATTGCTGTGTGCGGGCTTTCTCTAGTTGTGACGAGCGGGGGCTACTCTTTGTTGCAGTGCGCGGGCTTCTCCTTGCGGTAGCTTCTTTTGTTGCAAGCATGGGCTCTAGAGCGCAGGCTCAGTAGTTGTGGCGCCTGGGCTTAACTGCTCCGCAGCATGTGGGATCTTCCTGGACCAGGGATCAAACCCATGCCCCCTGCACTGGCAGAGGGATTTTTAACCATTGCGCCACCAGGAAGTCTCTCCATTTAAATTTTAAGATGAGTTTTTCTATTTCTGCAATATATGTTGTTGGGATTTTGATAGGGATTGTGTTGAATCTGTAGATTGCTTTGGGTAGTATTGACATTTTAACTATATTAAATCTTCCAATCCATGACCATGAGATGTGTTTCCATTTATCTGTCTTCTTTCATTTCTTTCAGCATTGTTTTTTCATTGAACATGTCTTTCACTTTCTTGGTTAATTCCTAAGTATTTTATTCTTTTTGATGCTATTGTAAATGGAATTGATTTTGTAATTTCCTTTTCAGATTCTTCAATTTTGATGGATAGAAGTGCAACTAATTTTTGTCTGTTGACTTCGTATCCTGCTACTTTGCTGAATTCATTTATTAGTTCTGACAGTTTTCTTTTGTGGAGTCTTTAGGGTTTTCTCCATATACGATCATATTTGCAAACAGATCATCTTATTGCTTCCTTTCTAATTTGGATGGCTTTTATTTCTTTTTCATACCTAATTGCTCTGGCTAGAACTTCTTCTGCCTGCCTGCTCAGGTCTGCCTTTGAATCCACCTAGTGAATTTTTCCTTGCTGTTATTGTACTTTTCAGCATCATAACTTCTTTTTGGTTTATTTCAGGTTGTCTGTCTCTTTATTGATATTTCCATTTTGTTCACACATTGTTTTCTTGTCTTTGTCTACATTTTTGTTCTTTGAACATGTTTAAGACAGTTGTTTTAAAGTCGCCTAGTATATCTACCATTACATCTTTCAAGGATGGTTTCTCTTGATTTATCTTTTTTTGCTTTGAATGGGCCATACTTTTTCGTTGTATGCCTTGTGACTTTTTTTTGAACGCTGGACATTTGAATCTAATAATGTAACTCTGGAAATCAGATTGTCTGCATTCCGCAGGGTTTGCTATTTTTTGCTGTAGTTTTTGTATTTTGATTGTTGTAGGCTGTCTGTGCTGAAGATCAGACTGAGGTATAAACTTAATGTCTGTTCAGATCTTTTCTGTGCCTTTCTCTTAGCATGTGTGGTCACTTTCTAATTTTTCTTGTATAACAGCAGTTTGTGAATGTCCTAGTCTTCAATGTCTGGCTCCCAAAAGAGGAAACAGGAAAAAATGAAGAGGGGTGTGAAAAAGGGTGCTGCCCCATTAAATCTTTGGGAAGTCAGTTTAGCCAGACGGGGGGCTTGCATCAGTGAGGGGAGGTGCAACAACAATGACTGCCCACCTCTTTGTGATCAGAAGCAGAGGACAGAGTTCTTATATTCCACCTAGCCCCCACGAGCTGTGTGTAAGCGGCTCCAGGAACATGTAAATAGCTACCTGCTATGTGGCTGGGGGGTGGGTAGCTCCTACTGTGCTAAGAGTTGAAATTGACCAAAATTAACTGATATTTGCATGTTCAAGTTTTTCGTGGAAGTTGCAAGCCTTCAGCTGACTCCAGAGTTCCTTATGTTAGACAGATGCTGCCAGTATAATTGTTGTCCAGGTAGGGAGACAGATTCGTGGTGTTTCCTACTCTACCATTTTCACAGAATCCTTTTCATGTAAATATTTTAAATTGGAGGATTGTCCAGGGCTAAAGGGTTATCAGTTGACTTAGCTAGTAAAAAGAAAAGTTTCGGTTTGTACTCTTTTTTAAATGTAAGAATAATGTTATGTATCTTGGAAATTATTTGGTTGTTTTGGATGACATGGAAAACAGTTTTTGAAAGAATTCTCAAATAACTTCTAAAATGAATACAGAGTAATTTGAAGATGATTATTACATTTACTTCAGTGAGTCTTAAACATAGAATTTCTAAAGTCAGATTTAGTCCTGGAAGAAATTAAAGTGCTTGTAATTTACTTAAAGTTAGTCATTGTGGTCACAATGAGTACTGCTTTATTACTATTTTCTTATTATTATTATTATTTATTTTATTTGGCTGAGCCGCGTGGCATGCGGGATCTTAGCTCCTCGACCGGGGATCGAACCTGTGTCCCCTGCATTGAAGGTGCGGCGTCTTAACCACTGGACTGCCAGGGAAGTCCCACTATTTTATTATTTTATACATACACAATTTACACATATCCCGACATATTTAACTATAAAATATTTGGCTGGAATTTTCAGGAATGGTGAAGTACAGGATAGTTTTACAGGATGAAAGTTGTAGTCATGTGAACTTCATGTAATCAAGTTGCCGAGAGTAGTCAAGAGGTAATAGAATGGACTGGGGTCAGTCACCTCCTCTTTCAACTTCATGTATAAAAGATAAAATAATACCTATCAGGATGCTTTCTTCCTCCCTCCCTCCCTCCCTCCCTTCCTTCCTTTCTATGCTATCTATCTATCTGTTTTTTATTGAAGTATAGTCAATTCACAGTGTTGTGTTAGTTTCTGGTGTACAGCAAAGTGATTCTTTTTCAGATTCTTTTCCATTATAGTTTCTTACAAGATATTGAACATAGTTCCTTGTGTTATACAGTAGGACCTTATTGTTTATCTTTTATATATAGTTGTTTGCATTTGCTCATCCCAAACTCCTAATTTATCCCTTCTGCCCACCCTGCTTTGGTAACCATAAATTTGTTTTCTACATCTGTGATTCTGTTTCTGTTTTGTAAATAAGTTCATTTGTATCATTTTTTAGATTCCACGTATGAGTGATATCATATGATATTTGTCTTTCTCTGACTTACTTCACCTTGTATGATAAGGTCCATTCATGTTGCATGTGCTGCAAATGGCATTATTTCATTCTTTTTTATGGCTGAGTAATATTCCATTGTTTATATATATACCACATCTTCTTTATTCATTCATCTGATGATGGACATTTAGCCTGTTTCCATGTCTTGCCTATTGTAAATAGTGCTTCTGTGAACACTGAGGTGAAAGTATCTTTTTGAATTAGAGTTTTCTCTGTATATATGCTTAGGAGTGGGATTGCAGGATCATATGGTAACTCTATTTTTAGTTTTTTAAGGAACCTCCATACTGTTCTCCATAGTGGTTGCACCAATTTACATTCCCACCAACAGTGTAGGAGGCTTCCCTTTTCTCCACACCCTCTTCAGCATTTATCATTTGTAAACTTTTTGATGATAGCCATTTTGACTGGTGTGAAGTGATACCTCTTTGTAGTTTTGATTTGGATTGCTCTAATAATTAGCGATGGTGAGCATCTTTTCATGTGCCTATTGGCCATCTGTATGTCTTCTTTGGAGAAATGTCTATTTAGATCTCCTGCCCAGTTTTTGATTGGGTTGTTTCTTTTTTGTTATTGAGCTGTATGAGTTGTTTGAATAGTTTGGAAATTAAGCCCTTGTTGGTTGCATCACTTGCAAATATTTTCTCCCATTCTGTAGGTTTTCATTTTGTTTATGGTTTTCTTTGCTGTGCAACAGCTTGTAAGTTTGATTAGGCCCCATTTGTTAATTTTTGCTTTTATTTCTATTGCCTTGAGAGAATGACCTTAAGAAATGATTGCTACAATTTATGTCAAAGAATGTTTTGTCTATGTTCTCTTCTAGGAGTTTTATGGTGTCATGTCTTATATTTAAGTCTTTAAGCCATTTTGAATTTATTTTTGTGTATGATGTGAGAGTGTTCTAACTTCATTGGTTTACACGCCACTGTCCAGCTTTCCCAGCACCACTTGCTGAAGAGACTGTTTTTTCTTCATTATATATTCTTGCCTCTTTTGTTGAAGATTAATTGTACGTGTGTGGGTTTATCTCTGGGCTCTCTATTCTGTTCCACTTACTATCAGGATTCTTTTTGATAATTACTTGTTTCCAGGAGTATGAACTACCTAACCTTGAGTTTTTTCTTTTAAGTAGAAGGAGTAGAATTTATTGGTTTTAACTCTACTACCTAGCTATATGACCCTGAACAAGTGTCTCGGTCTCTTTTGATTGATACAATGGGGTAATAACACAGCATGACTGTAAAGTCTGGAAACATAACAATTCCCCTCCTATAGATATCCATTTAAATTAGGAGGTGTACAAGAATGTTTATAAGCAGTGCTTCTAAGAACAAAACTCTAAATATCTATTTGTCTATCAATAAGAGAATGAGTGAATATGCTGAAAATGAATGGACCATAACAACACATACCAACATAACTGAATAATAAAAATACAATGTTGAGTGAAAAAAAGTAAATCATAACACATACAGTATGATCCTAGTTTTATAAAATTTAAAAATGTGTAAAGACCCTATTATTTAGAGTTTCATACACATCTGGTAAAACCATAAAGAAGAGTAGGGGGATGATTAATTCCAAATTCAAGATAGTAGTTGCCTGGGGTTGAGAGTAGGAGAGGATGCACTGGTGTCTTCAAAGTATTGGTAATTGTCTGCTACTTCTTAAGATGTGTGGATGCATGAGTATTTGTTCCATTTATTCATTTTTATGTTTTATTATATATTTGTTACATATTTAAAATATACATATACCTTTGATCACTATTGTTTGTATGATATTTAATAAAAAATATACATAGTGGCTTAGAGTTTTTATATGATTATGGAATAGCAATTTTGAAAAAGAATAGAAGTCTCTCACAAATCTTTTACCCATTTAGAGGAATTTTCATTTTTGCAAATCCCATTCAAGCTTTCTAGGTTAGGTTTAAATCTAGCATCTGGCCATTTGGTTTTGTTTGTCACATCTGTTCTTTGTTCCCTCTTTCCTCCTTTTCTTTTCTTTTTGATTATTTGAAGTTTTTTACAATTCCATTTTATCTCCTTTTTTGTCCTTATTAGTGATGACAGTTATTTGTTTTTGTGACTACTTTAAGACTTATAGCATACACCCTTTTCTCACATCTACCTTCAAGTGATAGTATACCACTTCACTTATAGTATAAGAACTTTCAATAATTTACTTCCATTTCTCCCTTCCTATTGTGTTATGGTTCTCATACATTTTACTTCTACATAAGTTATAAGCTCCATACTACATTGTTATTATTTTTGTTTAAACAGCTAATTATTTTTTAAAGATATAAATAGAAAAAATATCTAATATTTACTCATGTAGTTATCATTTCCAGTACTTTCATTTCATTGTGTAGATCTCCATTTCTAATACAGTGTGATTTTCCTCCTGCCTAAAGGATTTCCTTTTTAAAATATTTTTATAGTATCAACTGTATTGTAACAAATTCTCTTAGCTTTGAATGTCTGAAAAAGTCTTTGATTTTGAAAGACATTTTCACTGGGTACAAAATTCTAGGTTGTCATTTTTTTCTTTCAGTACTTTAAAGATGGTGGTCCCCTGTCTTTTCACTTACCTTGTTTCTGATGTCATCTGCCATCCTTGTCTTTCTTCCTTTGCTCTTAAGTGTCTGTTTTCCTCTTTATCACTCGGTTTGAGTAATTTGATTATGATATGCATTTGTGTAACTTTTTTCATGTTTCTTGTGCTTGGGTTCTTTGAGATTCTTGGGTCATGGGTTTGTAATTTCAACGAATTTGGGAAAATTTTGGTCATTATTTCTTCAAATATTTTTTTCTGTCTACCTCTCATCCTGCCACTGTTTTGAAGACTTAAATTATCCATATAGTAAGCTGATTGTTGTCCCACTACTCACTGATGCTCTGTTCATTTTTTAAATTCCCTTTTCTTTCTAGGTTTTATCTTATAAAGTTTTTATTGCTGTGTCATCAAGACCACTAATCTTTTCTTTTGCAATGTCTAATCTGCTGTTAATTTCATCCATTGTATTTTGCATATCACTTATTGTAGTTTTTATCTCTAGACGTTTGATATGAGTTTTTTGGTTTTTTTTTGCGGTACGCGGGCCTCTCACTGTTGCGGCCTCTCCCGTTGTGGAGCACAGGCTCCGGACGCACAGGCTCAGCGGCCATGGCTCACGGGCCCAGCCGCTCCGTGGCATGTGGGATCTTCCCGGACCTGGGCACGAACCCATGTCCCCTGCATCGGCAGGCGGACTCTCAACCACTGCGCCACCAGGGAAGCCCTTGATATGAGTTTTTAAAGTATATTTCATGTCCACTAATTTTTGAACATATGGAATACATTATAATAATTGTTTTAATGTTCTAGTCTCTTAATTATCTTTGTCAGAGCTGGGTTGGTTTTGATTGATTTTTTTTTTTCTCCCTACTATGGATCATATTTTTTGGTTTCTTTGTATGCCTGGTAATTTTTTATTGAATGCCAACTGCTGTGAATATTACCTTTTTGGATGTTGGGTATTTTTATTTTTCTATAAATAATTTTGAACTTTATTCTGGAGTGCAGTTAAGTTACTTGAAAATGGTTTGATCCTTTCAGGACTTGTTTTTAAGCATGTATGCATTTCCCCCCATCCTGCACCATACTTAGTCTCTCTTAACACAGCTTCATATGACTAAAAACAGTGTGGTTTTTAGTTTCTACTTTTTATTTATTGATTGATTGACTGCCTGATTGATTGCCATGCTGTGCAGCATATGGGATCTTAGTTCCCTGACCAGGGATTGAACCCGTGGCCCCTGCAGTGGAAGCACAGAGTCTTAACCACTGGACCTCCAGGGAAGTCCTAGTTCCTACTTTTTTTTTTTAGCAAAGGAATTGCAAGTGGTAGGTCCCCAGATTACCTACAACTTCTGTCCAGCTTGGCTACAAATTGTAGGTTCCTGGACCACCTCTCCCTTGGATTCAGTTTTTTCTAGAACAGTTCACAGAACTCAGGGAAACACCTATTTATGTGTACCAGTTTTATTACATAATAAAGAATACGATAAAGGACACAGATAGATAGCTAGGTAAAGAGATACATAGGGCAAGGTCTGGGAGGGTCCTGAGCACATGAACTTGTCTCTGTGGAATTGGGGAGCATCACCCTCCTGGTACCTGGATGTGTTCACTAGCACAATCTGGAAGCTCCTCCAAACCCCATAATATTGGGATTTTTATGGAGGCTTCATCTTGTAGGTATGATCAGTTATTAATTCCATTTCCAGCTCCTTTCCCCTCTCTATTCAATAGGGGGTGGGGATGAAAATTCCAAGCTTCTGATCATAGCTTGTTCTCTCTGGTAACAGGCCCTGATCCAGCAGCCAACCAGCAGTCTACTCTGGGTTGCCTCATTAGAGCAAAAGATGCTCCTATCACCCAGAAAATTCCAAGGGATTTCAGAGCCCTCTATCAGGAACTGGGGTCAGAGACCAAATATTCAAATAAAAAGTGCTCTTAGTGCTCTTATCACTTAGGAAATTATAAGAGTTTTAGGAGCTTTGTGCTAGGAACTGGGGTCAAAGACTAAAATATGAGAATAGAATATTCTCCGAGCACCCCTATTTATGAGGGATTTAGGAGCCCTGTGTTGGGAACCGGGGCAGAGACCAGTATATAACGTGACTTCTTTATAAGTCTTTCAGCTTTTCTTCCTTCTCTTAACTGTCTGGTGTATCCATAGTTCCAGAGAGACAGAGACAGAGAGACACAGAGAGTTAGATTGGCCTGGGAGGTTATAACCGCCCCCCTGCCTCCCATAGTATGCTTACCAATCTCTGTAGACTATGTCAGGTGCCCATTCCCAGCCCAGCATGTGGGGTGGGGGGCAGTTGGAGAGGAATTATGATTTTAAAAACACATGTTATTCCTTTTCGTGGAGTATCCTTTGACTAGCTCCCCTTATAGTAGGGTTGGTGGAGATGGCAGTTTCCCTGAGTGGCTACTGTGGATAGTTGGCAGTATGTATCTGCATCCTGATTTCTTCATCCTGCCAGAATAGAGCCCTACTCTGTCTGTAGGCAGTGTAAGCTAAGTGATTCGCTTTCCCAGCTCTTTTAGAATATTAATATTGTGATATTTATTTTAAATCATGATGATGAAAATTGATATAAAACTGGGACAAGGATTTTCAGTAATTTAATACCTTGTATTATTCACTAAAAATATTGTGAAACCATGACAATTAAGCCTGCCTTATTAATTTGGCCTGATTAAGAGATATAAATATAAGTCAGTGTATTTCCTTATATTTTTCTGTTCTTACGGCATCATCATTTAGTGTTTTCCTTAAAAGAGCTATTCAGCACTTCTGTGAATATCTGTGTAGACTGGACTGCAGTTAAAATTTTCCAGAAGCTAAAACTAGAATTCCTACTATGTACAGTTTGCCTTTGAAAATTTTCTGCATTGAGTATCACTTGTTCCTGTGTTCTTGTTATTTAATATGACTGAAATATTAATAACTGTTTAAAGTATAGTATTTCAGTTAATTCCATGTGTAATTAAAAAATTTAAATACATTAACATTTCACAACATAGTCTGTGATTGGGATTAGGACTGTTTGTGTTTGCTGTTCAAATACTCAGTATAATATTTGATATTTAGATAAAATGCTATTTTTCATATCAAGTATATTTGTTGAAAATTGTAGAGGGCATATACTAGAGAGCTTGAAAAATTTGTATTTAACATAAAATTGTTTCTTTTCAGATTTTAAAAAGAACAGTGTTTGGGAATCTCACAGGCTTATATGACTATTAGATTTTGCAGGTTTGCATCCTTTAATGATATGTTTCTTTTTCTGTCATAAAACATTTGATCTCCTGGTCATGATTGAAAATGGGATAAAAGGAGGGAAAAGTGAGATGAGGTACCCTCTCAGTTCTTTTCTGGAGAATGTAAAACTATCCCATTTCCCTTAATCAGACTTTCCCAAATGATTAACTTTATTTCACAAGAGGAAATGCATCTTTATTTTAAACACAATACTTTCCTTGTACATTATGTGAATTAAGTGTGTTGACATTTAAAAAGCTGTCTGACTGAACCAACTATTTGCAACAAGCCCAGGCCAGTCAGAACTACTTTGGGAAGGGCATATATAGACTTACTGAAGTTGAAACTACTAAAAGGCAAGATTATTCTAGAGACATGAAGTCTGGGTTTTGGCTTCAGGAAATATCACTTTGGAAATTACTCTCTAGGCAGGATTAAATATAGAAGTGAAATACGTATCTAAAATGAATTAAGTTTCATACTAAATAGAACTCATTGCCAGGGGATTTTTAAAAAGCATTTTGGTTACTGTTACTTGAAATTACTTTAAGACTGTTTGAAACTGAGTTGTGGAACTACCTTAGAGTGAAGGCTTTAAAAGAACATGGCCTTTTCTGGCTGTGAAAATCTGATTTTATTACTACTGTAAGTTCATTATGAGAAAGCTATTAACTAGTGGATATTTAAGCTATATCTAATTGAAAAGGTAAAATTACTTAATTGTGTGCCTGTTAAAAAAAATAAACTCTTGGTGCCAAATTATGCTCCTCATTGTAATAAACAGCTAGGTGAAGGGTTAAAATACGGGAGTCTAGGATTCATAGTTTTTCTAGGTTCTTATTCTAAGTGATGGAGATGATCATTCATTTACTATTAGGAAAGTTCTAATTTTTATACAGCCTACAGCATATAATATATACATCTGTATACATGCTATATGCTGTGTGCTATATATGTATAGTAGTATGAATATATATATATACTGTATATTGTACAAGATATTTATAGTGCCCAGCATATATACTGTGTAGTATGTAGTGCATTTATATATATATGTGTATATATATAGTGTGTGTATATATATACATAGAGACAGATACACTGTCTATAGTAGAGAACAATACATTTCTAGACTATATTATATAATATAGAGAAATAAACATATCACTGATCTTCAGTCTTTTTAGTTACAGCAATTACCTTCTAAACAGTCCTCTGCCATATTTTTTAAGGTTATATTATAGAGTTATTGATAGCAGTTGTGTATGTTTATCTTTTCATTGTAGCTCTCTACTAAGCAGACTAAAGGATAGATTTTAAAAGAGAATATGACCATGACTTTTATACACATGTAAATGAACATGTGTCAGAGATTTTATTTCACTCACTAGTTAATGATATTATGATATTGTTGCCAGTTCAAAGTATCACATATATATAGTTAAATAAGGAATGCTGAAATTAATTTACAAGTGAATGCAGAACAGGCAAAGCTGATCACTATCAACTGGATAATAATAATCATGGCCAATTTGCATTTCTGTGGACAGGAATCATTTCTATAATATTATTTTATATATATCAGTTTTCTAAAGTTAGCTTCTCCCTCTACAGAGTTATAAAAAAAGCCTATCCAAGGGCAATTCCCTGGCAATCCAGTGGTTAGGACTCGGCGCTTTCACTGCTGTTCAGTCCCTGGTTGGGGAAGTACGATCCCTCAAGCCCTGCAGTGTGGCCAAAAAAAAGTCTAGTCAGTGACAGACAGATGGCCTCCCCAGCCAAGGCACCCATTAAGTTTCAGTCTTTAACAATTTTTCTCTACTGTTCAGTACTGGTTCCGTCTCTAGTACTTTATATTAACTTGATTTTATTCGTCATAAGAGAGAAATTGTTTCATGTCCATCCAATTAGTTTAGTTTAGTTAGGTAAGTTCTGTGAGGGCAGGCACACCAAAATGCATTAATCTATAAATCAGTAAAATGATGTCCTGGGTGTAAATGCAAAAGTTGAATGGTTAAAACCTGTGTCCTGCAAAGTGAGAGAGTGGCATGGACATATATACATACCAAATGTAAAATAGATAGCTAGTGGGAAGCAGCTGCATAGCACAGGGAGATCAGCTCGGTGCTTTGTGACCACCTAGAGGGGTGGGATAGGGAGGGTGGGAGGAAGGGAGACGCAAGAAGGAGGAGATATGGGGATATATGTATATGTATAACTGATTCACTTTGTCATAAAGCAGAAACTAACACACCATTGTAAAGCAATTATGCCCCAATAAAGATGTTAAATAAAAATAAGCTTTTACATGAAAAAAACAAAAAACCAAAAAAACCTGTGTCCTGGTTCAGAAAGTAGAAGAAAAGAGAGTTTTTATAAATCTAATCTTGTTTTAATTGTAATGGAGAAGCCAGTTATTTGAAGGACTCCAGCAGTGAATACTTTTGAAAAGCAAGAATCCTCTTCTGGGCTTCCCTGGTGGTGCAGTGGTTGAGAGTCCGCCTGCCGATGCAGGGGACACGGGTTTGTGCCCCAGTCTGGGAAGATCCCACATGCCGCGGAGCGGCTGGGTCCGTGAGCCATGGCCGCTGAGCCTGCGCGTCCGGAGCCTGTGCTCCGCAACGGGAGAGGCCACAACAGTGAGAGGCCCGCGTACCGCAAAAAAAAAAAAAAGGAGAAAAAAGAATCCTCTTCTAATGGAATTAATTCCTCCTTGCCTTATTTGGTTTATAAATGAGAGCTTTGTGTATCTGATTTTAAGTTGGATATAACTTTAACTCCAAAATAATTAGAAGTACTGAACCACAAAAGAAGCAAGCATGACATATTACTTTTATGAAATCCTCATAGTGTATGATTTTTCTCTGTTGTTTTCTCCCTTGCCAATCATTTATACTTTCTATTTTATAATTAATAATAATATATTAGAACTAAATTACAGTTGCATATCCTTCTCATTCTGGGTGGAATACCAAGTATGGTGAGGTAGGCTCTACCTATCTACCCCTGGCAGTTAGACTGTGAGCCAATAAGATAGTTCCGTCCAGGGCACCAACTCTTAGGGGAGTGGTGGATGTTAAATTAGATTAGATGACTCAGGAGTAGTTGAGAGTTTGGTAGTATGGGGGTGGAGAGTGGGGATGAGTATTGCATAGGTTTCAAGGGCTGTGGGACTGGAGTCTCATAGGATTTTCATCATACGTTGTCTCCTTTGGTTTTCTTTGGCGGCTGATTCTCTAGGCTTCCATTGATTCTGTGACCTGATTTTCTTGTAATAAGTTTCTTTTCTGCTGAAGTTAACTGAAGTTGTTTTCTCTTGTTTATTAAACAAACAAACAACCAAAACAAAACTCTAGTAGAAGAAACAGCCAAGTGCATGATTATGTTTCTAGGTATAGATCATTATCAAGTTTACAAAGGACAAAGTGAAGTGTATATATTCTATGTGGGAAAAATAGAAACAATGCTGAAGTAATTTAGGTTACTGAATTATAACCTAATAGACCACATGAATCAATTTATGTAATAATGATAACTATGAATATATCAGTTTGCAGTGTTGTAATCCATCTTTTAGCTATGGTCACATGTCCAAGAATATGCTTTGAATGTTTACAACTTTTCTGGCATCTTAAAATATGAGCTGCTTCTAGTAATAGTGGAGTAGCTCGTATTGAACTAATCCTCCTGCAGAAAAACATTATAAATTCTGGACAAAATACAAAACCCTCACAGCTCTCTGAAGGCACTGGAGAGTGACCATAGCAGGCAGAAATTGAAGAGTCAACACGTGGAAAGAGAGAATAACACTGCATAAACGAAAATGAGATTTTGTTGCCAGCTGACCTGCACTATAAGAAATGCTAAACAGAGTTCTTCAGGCTGAAGGAAAGTGATACCAGGTGGAAATTTGAATCTTCGGAGGAATGAAGAGCACCAGAAATGGGAAATATGTTGGTAAATGTATTTATTTTTCTCAATTTCTTTAAAACACTTATGACTGTTTAAGGTGAAAATTGTAACATTGTGTTGTGAGGTTTATAGCATGGGTAAATGTAATACATACAATGATTGTAGCATAATACTGAGGAAAGGCAATTGCAAGGTTCCTGCATTTTATATGAAGTGGTACGATATTAACTCTCAGTAGACTGTGAAAAATTAAGGATGTGTATTGTTATCCCCAGAACAACCACTGAGGTATTTCTAAAATATGAGGTCAGCAGTTTTCAGTATGCTGGCATGCAGCCAAATCCAAATCAAAGAGTTACGCATTTATTTAAGTGATTATAGATATTCAGACATCAGATAATTTTTAAATGGTAGAGTAGAAAATACCAGTAGCCTGTAAAAAGTAGTGAAATAGTGCAGAAACTCTCTGGTAAATAATAATTATAATAGCTAACATTTATTGAGTGCTATATGTCAGGCATTGTGTTATGCTCTTTACATGTATTATCCATTTATTCATTACAACAACTTAATCGGGTAGTTGCTGTTATGAATTACTTTTTACCACGAGGAAAGTGAGGCATGGTGGTGTTAAATAATTTGCCTAAGGTTTCATAGCTAGTAAGTAGCAGAGCTAAGATTTGAACCCAGGATGCCTGACTTTAGGGCTTGTGCTCCTAACTACTATATTATACTTTCTCAGAAAACAAAACCTTAATTAAGCCTCATGACCAGCATATTGCAGATAAAGTATGGTATATGAATAAAACTAAATCAAAGGTAAAGTATTTGTTAAAAATATGAAATATGAGAAACCTTCAATTTCCGTTTCTAATGTTCTTGGCATTCTGTTTTCCTTATATATAATATATACACTTCACTTTCTCCTATATAAACTTGTTAATGATCATCGGCCCAGATGTACCTCCTGGTCAATCCGTGGGGCAAGTAATTCCTATCTCAAATTCAACATCCTTTGACTTAATTGTGTCCCTTAGCCCTCCCTTTACTCTCATGGCTCCTCTTTCAGTATATCTGACTGAAAAACAAGAGCTATGGAGGAAGAGAGAAAAATCAGGCTACTCTTTGGTGGGGAAGAACATAAACGTTTATTGAATGCCTTCTGTGTATCAGGTTCATAATGTCCTCTGCCATTTCTGTTGGGTGATACATGACACAGTTTTCAAACTTTTTTTTTTTAAATAGCAAAGAACCTTTATTCTAAGTTAAAATTTTCATATTATTTCAATATAGAAAAAAACGTGATGTTTTACTTACACAGATGTTTTTGTAGGTTCACATTTGTAATGTTTGCATCAAGTCAATGAGATACTCATGTTTTGCTAAACTATGGAGAGAGGCAGGATCTATTTTACATTTTAAAGGATCTGCCTGCAGCATAGAGATGATATTGAATATAAATTGAGGAGGCTGTAAAAAGTTGTAGAGGTGTCAGGTGCTGGTGGCAGTGAGATGGAGAGAACTAGACATTCAGAAATATTGAGGATATAGAATAGACAGGGCTAAATAGTGGGGTATATGTACCTGTGGGTGGTGAAAGAGAGGGGGGGTGTCAAGATAACTCAGTTTTGGTTTATCAACCTCCTTTGCTAACTTTTAAATTGTGTTTGTAGTTTTTCATTCAACATGACTTGTTTTACAAGTTTCTGTTTAGTCGTATAACCTATAATAGAATTTAGTGCTTTTTAAAATAAATGCTCCTCACTACAGGAGCATCTATTTTTAAAAAGCACTAAATGTAGTGAGGTGGATGGACCTAGAGTGTCATACAGAGTGAAGTAAGTCAGAAAGAGGAAAACAAATACCGTATGCTAACACATATATATGGAATCTAAGAAGAAAAAAACGGTCATGAAGAATCTAGGGGTAAGACGGGAATAAAGACACAGAGCTGCTAGAGCATGGACTTGAGGATATGGGGAGGGGGAAGGGTAAGCTGTGACAAAGTGAGAGAGTGGCATGGACATATATACACTACCAAACGTAAAACAGATAGCTAGTGGGAAGCAGCCGCATAGCACAGGGAGATCAGCTCGGTGCTTTGTGACCACCTAGAGGGGTGGAATAGGGAGGGTGGGAGGGAGGGAGACGCAAGAGGGAAGATATATGGGAACATATGTATATGTATAACTGATTCACTTTGTTATAAAGCAGAAACTAACACACCATTGTAAAGCAATTATACTCCAATAAAGATGTTAAAAAAATATAGCTGCTTAATCAATGTGGGATTCTGGTTAGATATACTCATTTCCTGCTTGCTTTTTAGATTACCTAACAATATCATTATTAATTTATTAAATCTTTGAGATTTTTACAATGAGCAAGGCACTAGTTAGGCACTGGGAATGATTCAGAAGTGAATCAAATGTTGGCACAGTGTTGAACCAACACTGTGACACCTTATTTTCCTCAGTGGCTCATGGATGTCTTACTATAATTCATATCCTGTGGGGTTTGAACATGCTTAAAATTTTCTGAGGTTATTTAAAATATTTGCTATGTATTTTCAAGGTTTATGTCTTCTAGACTATTTTTGATTGGTTCTACGACCAGTGGTCATCTGTACATTTATTCAAATCCTTATTGAACCTAACTGTATTTTCAGTCATGTATTTATAATGACAAGTTCATAGGTTTCTGCTCATCTTAAAAAGATATAATACCAACTTTTTCAGGGGGATCTTAAACCAATTTATAAGCTTTGAGGGTTGCAATTTTTAATTCCAGTATTCTGGGATTTGACAGTCATTCCATACTCAGCCTGTTCAGGGATTTCAAGCCTTAGGATAAATGGTGTCCCATTTTGCTTTTGTCATTATAGATAGAAGTACTCTTGTCTTTTTGGTCTGTATTTACACAAGTATACTATACTCTTTGATTGTTTTGGCTACTCTTAAGGGGGCCCTTGATCAGGGCGTTATTTTCTTTTTGCTGTAGTAGATATTTGATGGTCATGGTGGCTTCAGCCAATCATATATGGCTTGGCTGAAAATACTTAGCTAACTTAGAAACAGTTCTTAAAAACAATATTTATTATTCCCCTTTGGGTAGCTCTTCTCCATTGATAAGGCTTAGAAGTGAAATTATAAACCAGTTTGTAACCACCTAATAGGTATGTTTTATATGAAATCTGACAGATTTTGTGAACTTTCTCTTTTGTTCCTTGATCAGGCTATTAAAAAAAAAGTGTTTCCTAGTATCCTCTTTTTAAAATATATTTTATTTTTTCCCTTTACTTTTCTAGAGGTAAAAGTAAGATTTGTGGGTATATAATTAGACTGAATCTAATGTCCTGCCACTTCAGCATTCTGTGTCTCAATGGAAAAGTGACTAAAGATTCGAAAACTTGCAAGTTTTTTTTTTTAATGGATTCTTCTGAATGATAACTATTAACTCAATTCTTTCAGCATCACAGGATGCCTTTCATTGAACCTTTAGATTTAAAAATGATCAGTTAGCTCATCCTTAATTTGGTCCTTGCTTGTTTGTGCTTGATTTTCTACCCAAACAATTATTTGTTTGCTTTTTGGAAAAGAAAATCATCTCTGTCTTTAGGGGGTGCAAGTTACTGTGTTGGTAATGGTCTTCTGAATATCCTAGATGACTAAATATTCCTATGTGACTGCTAAATTTGATATTTTATGTAAGATAAGAGTGTCCCCAAAGTCTTAAAAATGCAGTTTTAAGCTTAAATGACTTCAGAAGTATAAATGCTACAGACTTGGAAAAAGTGTTTGGAAGTTTAATTATTTAAATTTCTTTTATACTCATATATTTTTGTGAATTTTGAATAATTAAAAAAAATTTTTTTGTTTTGGTCCTTTTGGTTGAAGATGGCAAGCATTGAAGAAAAAGATAACTGCCCTCTGTTAGCTGAAATCAAGTTCATAATGACAGTAAAAGGAAAATTCACTTCCTATTATAAGAAGGAGGCTCCCCACAGACATTTGATTTACAACTGGATGAAAAAGTTAAGGACACTGGGCTTGGTTTATGACAAGCCTAGATCTGAGAGATTCCAGCAAGGAAGAGATTGTGGGTAAAATGGAGACAGTGTTGTCACAGAGTCCCCAGAATATGCACTGCACATCTGCTGAATAAAATATTCCCAAAACCACAGGCTACAGAATTCTAACAGTGAAACTCCAAAGCATGCCTACCTGTTCAAATGCTATGAAAAGATTACTGTGCTAAGTTAGACTTCTGTCAACTAATGAAGTGAAAATTTGAAAATTCCAATTATATTCTTGACAGTTTGACCTTTTCTGATGAAGCAACTTTTCATTTAAGTGACAGTATTATTTATCATGTGTTAGTTGCTGTATTTAGTGTACAGAACAGCCTTAGGAAGTTTGGCAACACAAGAATCCTCAAAAGCTAACATTTGGTGTGCCATTAGGAAGTCTTGAATTATTGGCCCTCCCTTTTTATTGAGATATAATCCACATACCATGAAATTCACCCTGTTAGGGTATACAATCAGTGGGTTTTAATATACTTACACAAAGTTTGCAACCATCACCACTATCTAATTTAGAACATTTTTTTTTTTAGAACATTTTTATCATCCCCAAAAGAAATCCCATATGCATTAGTAGTCACTCCTCATTTCTCCCTCCCTCCAGCACCTGGCAGCTAATCTCCTTTTTGTCTCCATGGATTTGTCCAGTTTGTACATTTCATATAAATGAAATTATACAATATGTGGCTTTTTGTGTCTTTTGACCCTTTCTTTTTGAAAACTCTGTACTCAGTAAGATAAATCTCACTTAGTAGTGCTTTAAAATTTTTTCATTTCCACATTGCAGTGATTATTAAATTATACCATTTTTCAAAAGGACAAAGTACCCGTTATTATGCAGTGTGCATGCCATTTATTTATTTATTTTAATTTTATGGAAGTATAGTTTATTTACAATGTATTAATCTCTACTGTACAACAAAGGACTTGCATGACAATTTTTGCATGACACTTTCTCAGACTAGTGGATCAGTAGAGGAGGTCATCTTGCTTGCCCTCTTCCATCACCTGTTCTATCTCCAGTGGAGACTTTTTTGTGAGGTCATGTCAAAACAATTATATATGCATCAAAACCTTTTTCTTTGGATGATTTCAAGACTAGAATTACAAATGCAGTTCTTTTAATCACTGAACCAGCTGTGGGCTATATGTATGGATGTATATGTGTGTATTTGTGTGTATACCAACAAGTGTTTCCTAGCTCTGACCCCTGAGAGGGCCTAGAAACAGTGACGATCTAGCAGCAGTGAGCATACTTGTGTCCACATCTTGGTTTCGAAATGTTATTCATCACTAAAAGCAATCAGGTCTCCTTAGGTAAATGGCTTGTGCTGGAAAGCAATGAAGTGTTGAGAGAATGAAAAAACCATGTCAAAAGTAAACACAAGCCAACTTGAAGAAGCTCTACCCATCAAATCAGTAACATTTTGAATATCAAAATGATGATAGATTGAACTCATTGAATAAATTGAAATCCATGCGTATATACTGATATAAGTAAGTGAATAAGTAAATAAATGGGGTTGAAGGGAAGACTCCAACTTACAGTAAAATGCCAGCTAATAAATCTAAATAAATATTGGAATTAGAAAATCACCTTTGGCAGCCCTCATAGTAATAAACTAATTTAGGCAAAATCATCAATGGATACTGTAACTAGCAAGTGAAATTTTGATGAGAAGCATGAGTTTTGCAGTTTCAAATATCTCCCTATAAATACTTACTAATTACTTTTTAATAATTACAAAATACTAACTTTACTGACGGAAAGCATGGCAAGTATCATTTTAACCAGATGATGGAATTTACCAGCCTTAGTAAGAGGACAAGTCAACATTGTATGCCTCTGACATAATGAACCTAGAACAACACAGCATCAAATTTATGGTATTCTTGCCAAAAAAAATGCATAGGCCACATCTCATCACAGAGGAACATCAGAAAAATTCCATTTGAGGGACATTCTATAAAGTAACCAACATGTATGCTTTAGAAATGTCAAGGTCGTGAAAGACAAGGAAAGACTGAGGAGGTCTTTCAGATTGAAGGGGACCAAAGAGACGTGACAGTGAAATGCAAAACATAATCCTGTATTGGATCCTGGACATTGTTGGAACACTTGGTGAAATTTGAATTGGGTCTCTGGTTTAAATGGTAAAATCGTGTTGATATTAATTTGATTTTGGTGATTGTACTGTGGTTATGTAGGACAGTATCCTTGGTTTTAGGGAATATATACTGAAATATTAAGGGGTAATGGAACATCACGTCTGCAAATTAATTTCAAATGTTCAGAAAAAATTTGTGTGTGTATGAGAGCATGTTAGTTGTATGAGGTAAAGCGTTAACCATTGGGAAATCTGGATTGAGGATGTATAAGAGTTCTTTGTACTATTCTTCAGCTTTTCTATTAGTTTTGTTTCACAATACAGTTTTCAAAAAAGTCCTGAAGTTGATTACCAATATCCCGGTTCACATTGGATGCTCTGTTTACTGAGAAAACAGTTTTCTTTAAATGATCAGATTGATGTACAAATGAATTTGAATACTTATACAAAATAGATGAATGGAAAATTATGCCTTGAATATATGAAGGTTGACATGGGACTTTTGATTTTTTTAAAATCTTAAAATACCCTATATTCCACACTGCATAAATCATTTCTAAACAGGGATGCATTAAGGAAAAATAGCATCCTCAAGGACAAAACACCCCAGGCATTCATCCCCTGACCTAAAGAAATGACAGACCTTGAAGCAACTTCAAAGCTGCAAAAATAACTGGCCCTGACATGTACCAGATGAGGGAAATACTTCCTGCAAACTTGAAATAAATGCTTAGTCTTTAAAGAGAACAAAAGAAAAAGTAGTGTCATATTTCATAAATAGAATTTAACCGTTGAAGAGTTCACATTATTCATTTGTGATTTTGTTTTTAGTTCAGAAAAGCTGGTAAAGTTAAATCAAACTTATTTTTATATCCATTCTTCCCCTCTTCAGTGTTTAGGGGAACCAGAAGCTTTTAAAATATTCGTTGCTTCCCCCAAGTGTCAGTGAAAGTCTGTTGGATGCTTTCATTTCAGTGCCATTAGGTCCAAACAAGTTAAATTTCATTTTATATCCCTTAGTTTGGTATTCATGGTCTTCTATAGTTTAGTGGTAACCTGTCTAACTTTCCTTAACTTTACTACCCTGTAGAAGTCATCTCAAGAACATACTCTTATTTATTTTATCATGAAAAAAAATCTTCGGCTCTAATTATATGTGGTTTTCGCACCTCTTTTCTTTTCTGAATGTTTGGTGCCCATCTGACAAAATACATTGTGGGTTCCACTTCTTCCTGGAAGCTGTTTCTAATCACTGTTGTTCTATGGTGATTTCTATGCTTAAGAAATCTTGTAGCTTGTTTGTTAAAGCCTTTTCTTTGACTTTTAATCATATATTTCCTATAAAATCTTCTGCATTTTTGTTTTACTGTGTCTGTACCTTTTGTCTTCTCAATTAATTTGGTAAACACCCAAAGAGGACATATTATATTTATACCTCACAATCATCTTAAGAGCATCTAACTGTATTTTTTTGTTGTTGGTGGTGTTGGATTATTTTTTTAAGTTTATTGTATTTTTGGCTGCGTTGGGTCTTCATTGCTGCGCACGGGCTTTCTCTAGTTGTGGCGAGCGGGGGGCTACTCTTAGTTGAGGTGTGCGGGCTTCTCATTGTGGTGGCTTCTCTTGTTGCGGAGCATGGGCTCTAGGCGCGTGGGCTTCAGTAGTTGTGGCACGTAAGCTCAGTAGTTGTGGTACACAGGCTTAGTTGCTCGTGGCATGTGGGATCTTCCCGGACCAGGGATTGAACCCGTGTCCCCTGCATTGGTAGGCGGATTCTTAACCACTGCGCCATGAGGGAAGTCCTGTTGAAGTACTTTTTAATGTACACGGTTATCCTTTTAGCCCTTAGTACCTAATATGGATATAAATCTTTTTAAGTTGGCATTTATTATTGTTTCCTGGAATCTGTTGATAATTAAAATGATTTAAAAAAGTGAATTGCAGTAGGTGTATTTTTTCCTCTGGGAATAATTGGAAATAATAGCATAAAAGAGAATGGAGAAAATTATCTTTTACAAAGGAAGTTATCATTTGTTAACATTCTGTTCACTTTAAAGAATACCCAAATACAGATTAAACATATCAGTGGAAGAAATTGTTACAATTTTCTTTAGGTAATATAATATAGCACTTGTCTTTATAATAGAGTACAGAATATAAAATGTTTTAAAGAAAGCAAACTACTCATGCTTAGGTGTATAATAGGATAACAAGAGTTAAGAAAGAAAGAATACGTTGGGGATAGGTTAAAAAAGGGCAACTAGAAATTTAGACGATTATAAAAAATATTCATTACTTTTTCAAATGGGTGCTGTTTATTTGAACAGATAAGTCACACGTGGGTATTTGGTTTTAGGGAACCAAAACATTATGCCAGCGTTTTGCTTTTAAAATATTTTGGGCCTTAATTGCTTTAATGTTACCTAAGATCAGTGTGGCCAATATTCATTGCCATTATAGTAGTTACATTTTTGACCAGATTTTTTAAATATCTAAAACTTTTACCATGAGAAACTTCTTATTCCTCTTTCTACTGTTAGTTATTTTTGAAAAGTAATAATAGGCATCTGTAAACTCACTGTTGGGGGGCAAAAAAACCCCAATAACTTTGGCAACAACAAACATCTTAATGTTATATTGCTGAGGTTCATTCATATTGTTGCATGTCACTGTGGTTCATTTGTTTCAACTGCTGTATAGTATTCTCTTTGAATATTCCATAATTTATTCCTTTATTCTCCTGTTGACAGACATTTGGGTTGTTTGTTTCCAGGTTTTTGGTATTCTGAAGCAGTCAAGTGAGTACAATCAAGTACATATTCTTTTTTTTTTTTTGCCTTACGCGGGCCTCTCACTGCTGTGGCCTCTCCCATTGCGGAGCACAGGCTCCGGACGCGCAGGCTCAGCGGCCATGGCTCACGGGCCTAGCTGCTCCACGGCATGTGGGATCTTCCCGGACCGGGGCACGAACCTGCATCTGTTGCATCGGCAGGCAGAGTCTCAACCACTGCGCCACCAGGGAAGCCCTCAAACATACTTCTAAGGCCACCGTCATTTGAGATCTCAAGTAGTTGATCCTCTTCTAGCATGGACAAAGTCGATTTCACCTGGCTTACTCACAAATTGGTCAAGGATCCATTCCTTCCCCGTTCGGGGGTCTTGTGTGGTTGGGAAGTAATGCTCAAACTCTTTGGAAAGCTGAGATAGGTGATCATGCACCAGCTGGGAGAAAGAAGGCCCTGGCTCAGTCTCTTTCTAAATCTCTGCTAATTCTTGAAACATGTCAAAAATCTCAATGTTCACTCGTTCCCCCCATAAATCCAGTTTGGCTTTAAATGCAGCCACTTTATCTGCCGACTTGAACACAGTTGTTGTTCTCCCCTGAAGTGACAGATTGAGTTTGTTGAGCAGGTTGAATATGTCACACAAGTAAGCAAGTTTTGCGACCCATTCTGTGTCACTAAAATGTGCTGCCAGTGGTGACTCTTTTTCTAAAATCTCTGGAGCTGCTCTCATAACTCAAAAACTCTGGCCAGCGATCTACCTTTAGAAAGCCATCTCACTTCTGTGTATGAGAGAAGATGTGTGTGCTCTGGGTCCATCTCTTCACAGAGCTGCACGAACAGACGTGAGTTAAGGGCATGTACTTTAATGTGGTTGATAATTTTAATCACATCCTGCAAAATGTAGTTAAGTTCAGGTGACATTGTTCGGCTAGCCAGCATTTCTCTATGGATGACACAGTGCATAGACTCACATTCAGAAGCGACCTCTTTGACCTGAGTAGTGAAACCAGAAAGCTGTCCAGTCATGGCAGCTGCTCCATCCGTGCATATACCGACACAAAATGACCAATCAGTTTTCTTGATATGTAATCATTCAAAGACTTGAATAGTTCTGCAGCTGTGGTGTTGGTTGCCAACAAAGGTACACATGACATATCCTCATACACATCCTCCTGAGAAATGCATCGCACACACACACACACAAAAAGTATTGTTGCCTTGTTGTCAACGTCGGTAGACTTGTCAACCTGGATTGCATACCACAGTGACTCATTACTCCTCTCTAACCATTGTGCCTCAGTATCCTCTGCTGTTTCATCAATTCGTCTGTTATGGTGCTAGCTGAAAGAGGAACATGTGCCACCTTTTGAACTGCAGCCTCTCCTAAAAGTTCACTACAGATGTCCTTAGCAGCAGGCAGGATCAACTCTTCACCAATAGTAAAGGGCTTCTTAGCTTTAGCAATGTGATTAGCCACTAAGAATGATGCTGTCAGTGATGATGTGCAGACACATTTGATGAAGTGGTGGCCTTCAATAATTGCATGTGTTCTTCACGTTCACAGTTTTTCCTTGTGTAAAACTCCAAAGGCTTGTCTTTTAATTCAGGGTGCTTGGTCTCCATGTGGCGAAGCGGTTTTGAAGGTTTCATGGCTTCATTGGATAGCCTGTTGCCATATATTACACAAAGCAGGCTTGGAGAGTGTGAATCACCTGTTGCAATGAATCTGTAATTTAAGTAGGATGCTTGCTCTTTTCTTTTCTTTTTAATTATTTATTTATTTTTGGCTGCGTTGGGTCTTTGTTGCTGTGTGTGGGCTTTCTCTAGTTGCGTCGAGCAGGGGCTACTCTTTGTTGTGGTGCGTGGGCTTCTCATTGTGGTGGCTTCTCTTGTGAAGTATGGGCTCTAGGCGTGCGAGCTTCAGTAGTTGTGGCACGCAGGCTCAGTAGTTGTGGCTTGTAGGCTCTAAAGCGCAGGCTCAGTAGTTGTGGCACATGGGCTTAGTTGCTCCACAGCGTGTGGGATCTTCCTGGACCAGGGATCAAGCTTGTGTTCCCTGCATTGGTAGGCGGATTCTTAACCACCGCGCCACCAGGAAATCCTGGTGTTTTCTTTTAAAAGCAGCTTTCATTTTGTTGGCAGTCTTAGAGAGTCTTCTGCTGTCTCATCATTGGGTCTTTCCTCCTTTTCAAAGAAGTTCTCCGGCGACGTTTGTTTTTTACTCATTTTGGCTAGGGTTAACTTGTAGGCTTACCAGAACTGTGTGACAAGACAAGTGTGCAGTGTGGGAAAAAGGCACGGACAGAAGTGGGAAATAAAATAATGGGTGGGCCATGTGTGGACTAAATTAAGTGTCGGATTCTGACTTAAAGCCTGCCACCAGATGCAGCTGTACAATTGAAGTACATCAACTCACTTGCCACTATAAAGCCTTCTGCCAGATGCAGCTTAATTGTCACTTGCCACTCACTGATAGGGTTTTGATATGAGTCTGCAAGCAATTGATTCTTATGGTCTCTCTGCAGTCAAACTTCACTGCTAATGATAATCTGTATTTTCAGCCTCTCTGCAGTGCTAGCATCACCGCCTCAGCTCCACCTCAGATCATCAGGCATTAGATTCTCCAAAGGAGTGTGCTACCTAGTTCCGTCGCATGCACAGTTTGCAGTAGGGTTTGCGCTCCTATGAGAATCTAATGCCACTGCTGATCTGACAGGAGGCACAGCTCAGGTGGTAATGCGAGCGATGGGGAGCGGCTATAAATACAGATGAAGCTTCGCTCGCTCGCCTGCTGCTCACCTCCTGCTTTGTGGCCAGGTTCCTAACAGGCCACGGACTGGTTGGGGACCCTGACCATAGAGGGTGGAGATAGAAGCCAGAGTGCAGGAGCTGAGAGTGAGTATGAAATGGAGGATGTGGAGAAAACTCTTTCAAGAGTTGTTTTTGAAAATGGAGAGTGGTGGTAATTAGGAGTAGAGAAAGGTTTTTTGTTTTGCTTCTTAAAATGGGAGACACTTAAACATAGTTCTGTTCGGAAGGTGTAAGGTACAGAGAGAAAGGACCCACACGTGAGAATATAAGAGAAACCAGTTTAATTTTGACAGAACCAAGTTTTATAGAAGACAAAGAGGGAGAGAAAGCATTTGTAAATGCCTTGAAGATGTTTAGGACAGAACACAGATTCAGAAGGTGCTGCAGGAAAGGTCTGGCATGGAGAGGAGCAGTGGGAGATAGTGCAGGAAACAAGAACTGAGAGAGTGCACCTTCACTGCATAATTAACAGCCGGATTTCACATCTCCCAGCATTTGGAACAACAAATTGGAACCTTGGGTATAAGCAGCCTTTAGTGTGGGGTTGTTCTTATGTCTGCTTTCTAATTCCTAACGATTTATAAGAATATCTAGTTTTTTGGGTTTTTTTTAACATCTTAATTGGAGTATAATTGCTTTACAATGGTGTGTTAGTTTCTGCTTTATAGGAAAGTGAATCAGCTATACATATACATATATCCCCATATCTCCTCCTTGCGTCTCCCTCCCACCCTCCCAACCCACCCCTCTAGGTGGTCACAAAGCACTGAGCTGAGCTGATCTCCCTGTGCTATGCGGCTGCTTCCCACAAGCTATCTAGTTTACATTTGGTAGTATACATAAGCCCATAACACTCTTTCACTTCGTCCCAGCTTACCCTTCCCCCTCCCCGTGTCCTCAAGTCCATTCTCTACATTGGCGTCTTTATTCCTGTCCTGCCCCTAGGTTCTTCAGAGCCTTTTTTTTTTTAGATTCTATATGTGTTAGCATAAGGTATTTATTTTTCTCTTTCTGACTTACTTCACTCTGTATGACAGTTTCTAGGTCCATCCACCTCACTACAAATAACTCAGTTTTGTTTCTTTTTATGGTTGAGTAATATTCCATTGTATATATGTGCCACATCTACTTTATCCATTCATCTGTTTATGGACACTTAGGTTGCTTCCATGTCCTGGCTATTATAAATAGAGCTGCAAGGAACATTGTGGTACATGACTCTTTTCGAATTATGGTTTTCTCAGGGTATATGCCTAGTAGTGAGATTGCTGGGTCATATGGTAGTTCTATTCTTAGTTTTTTAAGGAACCTCCATACTGTTCTCCTTAGTAGCTGTATCAGTTTACATTCCCACCAACAGTGCAAGAGGGTTCCCTTTTCTCCACACCCTCTCCAGCATTTATTGTTTGTAGATTTTTTGATGATGGCCATTCTGACTGGTGTGAGGTGATACCTCATTGTAGTTTTGATTTGCATTTCTGTAATGATTAGTGAGGTTGCGCATTCTTTCATGTGTTTGTTGGCAATCTGTATATCTTCTTTGGAGAAATGTCTAGTTAGGTCTTCTGCCCATTTTTGTATTGGGTTGTTTGTTTTTTGATATTGAGCTACATGAGATGCTTGTAAATTTTGGAGATTAATCCTTTGTCAGTTGCTTCATTTGCAATTATTTTCTCCTATTCTGAGGGTTGTCTTTTCATCTTTTTTTTTTAACATCTTTATTGGAGTATAATTGCTTTACAATGGTGTGTTATTTTCTGCTTTATAACAAAGTGAATCAGTTATACATATACATATGTTCCCATATCTCTTCCCTCTTGCGTCTCCCTCCCTCCCACCCTCCCTATCCCACCCCTCTAGGTGGTCACAAATCACCGAGCTGATCTCCCTGTGCTATGCGGCTGCTTCCCACTAGCTGTTTTACGTTTGGTAGTGTATATATGTCCATGCCACTCTCTCACTTTGTCACAGCTTACCCTTCCCCCTCCCCATATCCTCAAGTCCATGCTCTAGTAGCTCTGTGTCTTTATTCCCGTCTTACCCCTAGATTCTTCATGACCTTTTTTTTTCTTAGATTCCATATATATGTGTTAGCATATGGTATTTGTCTTTCTCTTTCTGACTTACTTCACTCTGTATGACAGACTCTAGGTCCATCCACCTCACTACGAATAACTCAATTTCATTTCTTTTTATGGCTGAGTAATATTCCATTGTATATATGTGCCACATCTTCTTTATCCATTCATCTGTTGATGGATACTTAGGTTGCTTCCATGTCCTGGCTATTGTAAATAGAGCTGCAGTGAACATTGTGGTACATGACTCTTTTTGAATTATGGTTTTCTCAGGGTATATGCACAGTAGTGGGATTGCTGGGTCGTATGGTAGTTCTATTTTTAGTTTTTTAAGGAACCTCCATACTGTTCTCCATAGTGGCTGTATCAATTTACATTCCCACCAACAGTGTATGAGGGTTCCCTTTTCTCCACACCCTCTCCAGCATTTGTTGTTTCTAGATTTTTTGATGATGACCATTCTGACCGGTGTGAGATGATATCTCATTGCAGTTTTGATTTGCATTTCTCTAATGATTAGTGATGTTGAGCATTCATTCATGTGTTTGTTGGCAATCTGTATATCTTCTTTGGAGAAATGTCTATTTATGTCTTCTGCCCATATTTGGATTGGGTTGTTTGTTTTTTTGATATTGAGCTGCATGAGCTGCTTGTATATTTTGGAGATTAATCCTTTGTCATTTGCTTCATTTGCAATTATTTTCTCCCATTCTGAGGGTTATCTTTTGGTCTTGTTTATGGTTTCCTTTGCTGCGCAAAATCTTTTAAGTTTCATTAGGTCCCATTTGTTTATTTTTGTTTTTATTTCCATTTCTCTAAGAGGTGGATCAAAAAAGGATCTTGCTGTGATTTATGTAACAGAGTGTTCTGCCTATGTTTTTCTCTAAGAGTTTGATAGTTTCTGGCCTTACATTTAGGTCTTTAATCCATTTTGAGTTTATTTTTGTGTATGGTGTTAGGGAGTGTTCTAATTTCATTCTTTTACATGTAGCTGTCCAGTTTTCCCAGAAGCACTTATTGAACAGGCTGTCTTACCTCCATTGTATATTCTTGCCTCATTTATCAAAAATAAGGTGACCATATGTGCACGGGTTTATCTCTGGACTTTCTATCATATTCCGTTGATCTATCTTTCTTTTTTTGTGCCAGTACCATACTGTCTTGATTACTGTAGCTTTGTAGTATAGTCTTAAGTCCAGGAGCCTGATTTTTCCAGCTCCGTTTTTCTTTCTCAAGATTGCTTTGGCTATTCAGGGTCTTTTGTGCTTCCATACAAATTGTGAAATTTTTTGTTCTAGTTCTGTGAAAAATGCCATTGGTAGTTTGATAGGGATTGCATTGAATCTGTGGATTGCTTTGGGTAGTATCGTCATTTACAAAATGTTGATTCTTCCAATCCAGGAACATGCTGTATCTCTTCATCTGTTTGTATCATCTTTAATTTCTTTCATCAGTGTCTTATAGTTTTCTGTGTATAAGGTCTTTTGTCTTCTTAGGTAGGTTTATTCCTAGATATTTTATTCTTTTTTTTGCAGTGGTAAATGGGAGTGTTTCCTTCATTTCTCTTTCAGATTTTTCATCATTAGTATATAGGAATGCAAAAGATTTTTGTGCATTAATTTTGTATCCTGCTACTTTACCAAATTCAGTGATTAGCACTAGCAGTTTTCTGGTAGCATCTTTAGGATTCTCTATGTATAGTATCATGTCATCTGCAAACAGTGATGGCTTTACTTCTTCTTTTCAAATTTGGATTCCTTTTATTTCTTTTTCTTCTCTGATTGCTGTGGCTAAAACTTCCAAAACTATGTTGAATAATAGTGGTGAGAGTGGGCAACCTTGTCTTGTTCCTCATCTGAGAGGAAATGTTTTCAGTTTTTCAGCATTGAGAACGATGTTGGCTGTGGGTTTGTCATACATGGCCTTTATTATGTTGAGGAAAGTTCCCTCTATGCCTACTTTCTACAAAGTTTTTATCATAAATGGGTGTTGAAGTTTGTCAAAAGCTTTTCTCTGCATCTATTGAGATGATCATATGGTTTTTCTCCTTCAGCTTGTTAATATGGTGTATCACATTGATTGATTTGCATATATTGAAGAATCCTTGCATTCCTGGAATAAACCCCAGTTGAGCAGGGTGTATGATCCTCTTAATGTGCTGTTGGATTCTGTTTGCTAGTATTTTGTTGAGGATTTTTGCATCTGTGTTAATCAGTGATATTGGCCTGTAGTTTTCTTTCTTTGTGACATCTTTGTCTGGCTTTGGTATCAGGATGATGGTGGCTTTATAGAATGAGTTTGGGAGTGTTCCTCCCTCTGCTATATTTTGGAAGAGTTTGAGAAGGATAGGTGTTAGCTCTTCTCTAAATGTTTGATATAATTTGCCTGTGAAGCCATCTGGTCCTGGGCTTTTGTTTGTTTGAAGATTTTTAATCACAGTTTCAATTTCAGTGCTTGTGATTGGTCTGTTCATATTTTCTATTTCTTCCTAGTTCAGTCTTGGCAGGTTGTGCGTTTCTAAGAATTTGTCCATTTCTTCCAGGTTGTCCATTTTATTGTCATAGAGCTGCTTGTAGTAATCTCTCATGATCATTTTTATTTCTGTCGTGTCAGTTGTTACTTCTTCTTTTTCATTTCTAATTCTATTGATTTGAGTCTTCTCCCTTTTTTTCTTGGTGAGTCTGGCTAATGGTTTATCAATTTTGTTTATCTTCTCAAACAACCGGCTTTTAGTTTTCTTGAGCTTTGCTGTTGTTTCCTTCATTTGTTTTTCATTTATTTCTGATCTGATCTTTATGATTTCTTCCCTTCTGCTAACTTGTTTTTTTTTTGTTCTTCCTCTAATTGCTTTAGATGCAAGGTTAGGCTGTTTATTTGAGATGTTTCCTGTTTCTTAAGGTAGGATTGTATTGCTATAAACTTCCCTCTTAGAACTGCTTTTGCTGCATCCCGTAGGTTTTGGGTCATCATGTCTCCATTATCTTTTGTTTCTAGGTATTTTTTGATTTCCTCTTTGATTTCTTCAGTGATCACTTGGTTATTAAGTACTGTATTGTTTAGCCTCCATGTGTTTGTATTTTTTACAGATCTTTTCCTGTAATTGATACCTAGTCTCATAGCGTTGTGGTCGGAAAAGATACTTGATACGATTTCATTTTTCTTAAATTTACCAAGGCTTGATTTGTGACCCAAGATATGATCTGTCCTGGAGAATGTTCCATGAGCGCTTGCGAAGTATGTTTATACTGTTGTTTTTGGGTATAATGTCCTATAAATATCAAGTAAGTCCATCTTGTTTAATGTGTCATTTAAACCTTGCATTTCCTTATTTATTTTCATTTTGGATGATCTGTCCATTGGTGAAAGTGGGGTGTTAAAGTCCCCTACTATGACTCTGTTACTGTCGATTTCCCCTTTTATTGCTGTTAGAATTTGCCTTATGTATTGAGGTGCTCCTATGTTGGGCCCATAAATACTTACAATTGTTATATCTTATTGCATCAATCCCTTGATCATTATGTAGTGTCCTTCTTTGTCTCTTGTAATAGTCTTTATTTTAAAGTTTATTTTGTCTGATAAGAGAATTGCTACTCCAGGTTTCTTTTGATTTCCATTTGTGTGGAATATCTTTTTCTATCCCCTCACTCTCAGTCTGTGTGTCCCTAGGTCTGAAGTGGGTCTCTTGTAGACAGCAGGTCTTGTTTTTGTATCCATTCAGTGAGTCTGTGTCTTTTGGTGAGAGCATTTAATCCATTTACATTTAAGGTAATTATCGATATATATGTTCCTATTACCATTTTCTTAATTGTTTTGGGTTTGTTATTGTAGGTCTTTTCCTTCTCTTCTGTTTCCTGCCTAGAGAAGTGTCTTTAGCATTTGTTGTAAAACTGGTTTGGTGGTGCTGAACTCTCTCGGCTTTTGCTTGTCTGTAAAGATTTTAATTTCTCTATCAAATCTGAATGAGAATCCTTGCTGGGTAGAGTAATCTTGGTTGTAGGTTTTTCTCCTTCATCACTTTAAATACGTCCTGCCAGTCCCTTCTGACTTGCAGAGTTTCTGCTGAAAGATCAGCTGTTAACCTTATGGGGATTCCCTTGTGTGTTATTTGTTGCTTTCCCCTTGCTGCTTTTAATATGTTTTCTTTGTATTTAATTTTTGATAGTTTGATTAATATGTGTCTTGGCGTGTTTATCCTGTATGGGACTCTCTGTGCTTCCTGGACTTGATTAACTATTTCCTTTCCCATATTAGGGAAGTTTTTAACTATAATCTCTTCCAAGTATTTTCTCAGTCCCTTTCTTTTTCTCTTCTTCTTCTGGGACCCCTCTGATTCGAATGTTGGTGTGTTTAATGTTGTCCCAGAGGTCTCTGAGACTGTCCTCAGTTCTTTTCATTGTTTTTTCTTTATTCTGCTCTGCAGTAGTTATTTCCACTATTTTATCTTCCAGGTCACTTATCCGTTCTTCTGCCTCAGTTATTCTGCTATTGATTTCTTCTAGAGAATTTTTAATTTTATTTACTGTGTTGTTCATCATTTTTTGTTTGCTCTTTAGTTCTTCTAGGTCCTTGTTAAACGTTTCTTGTATTTTGTCTATTCCCAAGATTTTGGATTATCTTTACTATCATTATTCTGAATTCTTTTTCAGGTAGACTGCCTATTTCCTCTTCATTTATTAGGTCTGGTGGGTGTTTACCTTGCTCCTTCATCTGCTGTGTGTTTCTCTGTCTTCTCATTTTGCTTATCTTACTGTGTTTGGGGTCTCCTTTTTGCAGGCTGCAGGTTCGTAGTTCCTGTTGTTTGTGGTGTCTGTCTGCAGTGGCTAAACTAAGCTTGGTTTAGTGGGTTGTGTAGGCTTTCTGGTGGAGGGTACTAGTGCCTGTATTCTGGTGGATGAGGCTGGATCTTGTCTTTCTGGTGGGCAGGTCCACATCTGGTGGTGTGTTTTGGGGTGTCTGTGGCCTTATTTTGATCTTAGGCAGCCTCTCTGCTAATGGATGGTACTGTGTTCCTGTTTTGCTGGTTGTTTTGCATAGGGTGTCCAGCACTGTAGCTAGCTGGTCGTTGAGTGAAGCTGGGTCTTGGCATTGAGATGCAGATCTCTGGGAGATTTTCACCCTTTGATATCACATGGAGCTGGGAGGTGTCTTGTGGACCAGTGTCCTGAAGTTGGCTCTCCCACCTCAGAGGCAGAGCACTGACTCCTAGCTGGAGCACCAAGAGCCTTTCATCCACATGGCTCAGAAGAAAAGGGAGACGAAATAGAAAGAAAGAGCGAAAGAGGATAAAGTAAAATAAAGTTATTAAAATAAAAAATAATTATTAAGAAAAAAATTTTTTAAAGTAAAAAACAAACAAAAAATGGATGGACAGACCCCTAGGATAAATGGTGAAAGCAAAGCTATACAGACAAAATCACACACAGAAGCATACACATACACACTCACAAAAAGAGAAAAAGGTGAAAAGATAATGTATCTTTGCTCCCAAAGTCCACCTCCTCAATTTGGGATGATTCGTTGCCTATTCAGGTATTCCACAGATGCAGGGTACATCAAGTTGACTGTGGAGATTTCATCCACTGCTCCTGAGGCTGCTGGGAGAGATTTCCCTTTCTCTTCTTTGTTCGCACAGTTCCTGGGGTTCAGCTTTGGGTTTGGACCCGCCTCTGCGTGTAGGTCACCTGAGGGCGTCTGTTCTTCACTCAGACAGTACGGGGTTAAAGGAGCAGCTGATTCAGGCGCTCTAGCTCACTCAGGCCGAGGGGGGGCAAGGGTTCGGATGCCTGTTGAGCCTACAACGGCAGAGGCCGGCATGACGTTGCACCAGCCTGAGGCGCGTCGTGCGTTCTCCCAGGGAAGTTGTCCGTGGATCACGGGACCCTGGCGGTGGCGGGCTGCACAGGCTCCCGGGAGGAGACGTGTGGATAGTGACCTGTGCTTGCAGACAGGCTTCTTGGCAGCGGCAGCAGCAGCATCCTCAGCATTTCATGCCTGTGTCTGGCTTCTGCGCCGATAGCTGCGGCTCGCGCCTGTCTCTGGAGCTCCTTGAAGCGGCGCTCTTACAGCCCTCTCCTCGTGCACCAGGAAACAAAGAGGGAAGAAAAAGTCTCTTGCCTCTTCGGCAGGTCCAGACTTTTTCCTGGATTCCCTCCCGGCCAGCCGTGGCGCACTAGCCCCCTTCAGTCTGTGTTTACGCCGTCAACCCCAGTCCTCTCCCTGGGATCCGAGCGAAGACCGAGACTCAGCTCCCAGCCCCTGCCCATCCCGGCGGTGAGCAGACAAGACACTTGGGCTGGTGAGTGCTGGTCGGCACCGATCCTCCATGCGAGAATCTCTCCGCTTTGCCCTCTACACCCCTGTTGCTGCGCTCTCCTCCGTGACTCTGAAGCTCCCCCCCGTCCGCCACCTCAGTGTCTGCCCGCGAAGGGGCTTCCTAATGTGTGTAAACCTTTCCTCCTTCACAGCGCCCTCCCACTGGTGCAGGTCCCGTCCCTATTCTTTGTCTCTTTTTTCTTTTTTCTTTTGCCCTACCCAGGTACGTGGGGAGTTTCTTGCCTTTTGGGAGGTCAGAGGTCTTCTGCCAGCGTTCAGTAGCTGTTCTATAGGAGCAGTTCCACCTGTGGATGTAGTTCTGATGTATCTGTGGGGAGGAAGGTGATCTCCGAGTCTTATTCTTGCGCCATCTTGAAGCTATCTGTCTACTCTTTTTTTTTTTTTTTTTTTTTTGCGGTATGCAGGCCTCTCACTGTTGTGGCCTCTCCCATTGCGGAGCACAGGCGCCGGACGCGCAGGCTCAGTGGCTATGGCTCACAGGCCTAGTTGCTCCGCGGCATGTGGGATCTTCCTGGGCCGGGGCACGAACCTGTGTCCTCTGCATCGGTAGGCGGACTCTCAACCACTGCGCCACCAGGAAGCCCCTCTCTGTCTACTCTTGTTTTTTTTTATTTTTTAAGGAGATGTTGGTAGGAGTTTATAAATTAATTTATTTTTGCTGTGTTGGGTCTTTTTTCCTGTGCGAGGGCTTTCTCTCGTTGTGGGAAGCGGGGTCCACTCTTCATCACGGTTACTGGCCTCTCACTATCGCGGCCTCACTCGTTGCGGAGAGCAGGCTCAGTAGTTGTGGCTCACGGGCCTAGTTGCTCCGCGGCATGTGGGATCCTCCCAGACCAGGGCTCGAACCCGTGTCCCCTGCATTAGCAGGCAGATTCTCAACCACTGCGCCACCAGGGAAGCCCCCTCCATTGAGTTTTAATTTCAATTATTGTGTTTTCTTCCTAGGAGTTTTATTTACTTCTGTCTAAAATCTAAGTCTTTTTCTTTTTTAATAGGTTTACTGTTCTCCACAGTATTTTCAACCTTGATTTTTTATTTCTTTAAATGTAATTAACCTAGTTACTTTATAATGTGTGCTTACTAATTCTAACATGTTAATTCTTTGAGTTTGGTTCTGCTTTCTACCACTTTTACTGGTTCTTGCTCATGATGCCGTTTCATTATGTCATTTTTTATTTGAAAAATTAATTTTGGGAAGTCTTTGGGTCTGAAGTGAAAGTGTGTATTCATTCCCCCAAGAGGAATTGTATTTGCTTTTGCTACTGAAGTCACTTAACAGTCTGGAAACACTTTGGGCTAAATTCAAAATGTAAAGTGCTTTGGACACCCAGGTCAAGAGAATTTGGATTGCAGTTCTGTGTGATGGGTGACTTTGAACTACAATTTCTCAGCAACAGGATCCTTTCCCTGCCCTTCCTCACTTTCACCTTCAGTACCAAGGCAACTTTCTTGGGAGTACTCTAGGGTATAAGAGAAGTTGGGTCAGCTTACTTCTTTGCTTTTATGTTGAGAATGTAGTGCTTAAGCGTTAAAGGTTTACAGTGGGGATGGTTGTCTGTTAGATTTCCTACCTTTGGCAGGCCTAGACTTTGCTACTTTCATCTTGATTTTAAAAGCTGTATAACTCTTTTGCTCTGAGTTCATGTTCAAGACTCTCAGTTATCTATCACCATATAGCTTATACATAACAATTTTCTTTTTACCATTCTCCACTTTTATTTGATTCTGCAGGAGGAACAGGAACAAATGTCACCCTCATCTCTTCTGTTTGCTGAGCTAATTATAGGCCACAAGCATTCTCTCTCATTTTTCTGCTTCACTGGATATAGTATCCCCCAACATTTTAGTAGTTATTTTGCCCTGGAGTTCTAGGATAGGCTTAGGATCCTGAGAGCCATGGCTCTCAGAATCTTAGGAGATTTTATTTTCAGAGTTGGCCTCTAGGATCTCGGGAATTCTGGACCAATATAGCAAAGGGAAAAATTTTAGTAAGTTTTGTTTAAGTTCGAAAAAGTTTTCAAACCATAGCCACATTTCACAGTACTTTTGCACTTGAGCGCCTCGTATTACCATAGAGTCCAGTTTTCATGACGAGTAATAGTAATCCATGTTAGACGCAACTAGAGGATGTGGAAGAGCAAATCTTTGCAGACCATCATTTCATTTTTTGCCATGGAGGTGTCATATGCTTGTGTACTTTCAGCCTCTAGGGAATACAAGGTGCTCCATAAACATTTGAATGTTTCTAGGTAGATCTGAGCTCTACTTGATATTGTGGGATTGTTTCTATGTTCAGTTTTAGACAAATATATAAATCATATCTGTCAACTAGGGGGAAGGTAAAAAATGTAATGTCCAAAGATAAAAGAAAGGGTAGATTATCATAGGGTGGACTTGAGATAAGAAAATGCATGGTTGATAGAGGCCTAGTGCTGGAAAACAAATGGAAATCGACACTATCCAAAGATTTGATTGCATACCTCTGCTGTTAAAGTGGAGAACCTGGACTAGTTTTCAGTTTGGGTTGAAGCCCTCTGTTTTCATATGTCTTTTTCCCTCCTTTCTTCCCTCCAGTCCTTGCCTTCCCTCCTCCTGCCCCCCTCCCCCCCGCCCCGAACCCCATACACACTCTCAATACACAGACACTAACTACGATTCTAAGCCAAAGTGTATTTGGCTCTGTCCTGGCTTTTGACATTGGAGGTTCACAAGTTGAAGAACTGGTATACTTACCAGCCAAGGAATTCCGTCATCTGCAACCATGGCACCTTGCTGCTAGGAAGGGAGTAGGATTGGCTCTCCCAAGTATAGAATATAGATCTATACTTTGGTAGGGACTTAGAGTACCTTTCTGTTCCACCTGGATTTCCCTTTCTCTCCCTCCAGCTCACCTTAGTAATGCTTGATTTTAACTACGTGAAGGCCATGTGGACTATAGTAATTCATGTGAACAGTTTATCACTTATGCTTGATTGCCATGTAAGAACAGTAATGATAAGTTCTTATCATTATGACATTATTAAATAAATGTCAGGTTAGTATTGTAAATTTAATATAATTATGGTATTTTATCACTAATGGATACACATTTAAAGAAGTTATTGCTCAACACTATAGGAAGAATATCAAAAAATTTAAATCTAATTTTAAAAATTAGATTTTAAAAATCTAATAATTATTTACTGTGGAAGCTATAGTAGTATGTCTTCCTTATACATAGCTAAATAGTATTTAAAATGTGATTCTGGGTGGAGAAAAGGAAACAAGAGCCCCCTGCTGCCGTCAGGAAGCCAAAGGAGTAGAGAAAAGAGAAGGTACGTTGTTGCCTTTGCCCATGAAGAGGCCACTCACCATTCTCATTTTTCTCTATTAATTTTGGCATTGAAACACATTCTAGATTTTAAAATAAATTTTTTCTTCAAATAATATATATCAGTTTGAGCACTCTTGAAAGACTTATTTTCAGAGTTGAGGGCTAAACTCAGGGCATGTTTAGAATACTTAAATAGATCACAATTAAAATGTAATATGTTAATGCATCTCAAACTATTAAACTTTTTTTGTAAGTTAAACAAAGATAAGTTAAAGTTTGGATGATTAATGTAGTGTGGTACTGTCATGATGGTGATGGCAGCGGGTTTTGTTTTGTTTTGAATACTGAGAAAACTTTACTAAATTTGTATGATTATTGCCTAGTAAACACTAGGTGGTGCAATTGTGTAAGGACCGTATAATGAATTAGGTGGAGGGTTTTTTGTTGTTTTGGGGGGAGGCAGGAGGATGAAATTAAAATTCTGGCCTGAGGAAACTCTGGAAAGGAGAATTCTCAAAATATTAAAATGAATGGATGACTCTTGCTCTTTTATTAGTTGTTCCGGGCTTCAAATGAGGGCCTGTCTTGTAATTTAGACGACAAAGGTTTCGAAGTATTTGTACTTTCTATATTGCATTTTAAGCTCAACTAACTACAGAAGGAAAAAAACCCCACAAAAAACAGAAAAGAAAACTAATCTAATTTGTTTTTCTACAAACATTTAAATATTGAATTGCTCTGTGACTGCAACTAGACAGGCTTACCCTCTACTATTTCAAGTCATTTAAAATGCCATAGGAACAATTGAACAATAATCTGTAATATTATATTTCATCATATCAAGGGATTGTTGATCAGTTAAAACTAGAAAAGTAGCTTTTCTCTTGGCATGTTTTTTGTCTTCTTTTATCCACTTTATAAAAAACCCTTGCATTCCTATGTAAGTTCAGGTCATTAAATTATTAAACTGAAGATTTAGTTTCTGAAATGAAATAATTATTGTTGATTTACTTGTATATTAATGAGAAGAAAATATTTCTATACAGATAATTATTTAAAGTCTTAAGTCTTAACTCTGAAAGGTTTTTTTCCCCCCTTTCAACTTCTTTTCCAATTTGAGATAGGTTTTTTTCCTGAAATTAAAAAAAAAGTAATTTATGTTTTCTAGCAATTTAGTGAATAATGTTTTTTCAGTTACATTCGTATTTAAATGTCTTTCGATATTTTGGAAGCACAAAGTGAAGCTGTCCTACCGTCTTAAAACATTCACTGATAATCACAGAAAAATCAGAATTAATTTAAGTACTTAAGTAGCCTATCATAACTGATAGAATTACATAAACTGTACATTTTTACATTTTTCTAACTGTGAATCATATCCTCTGTCAGACAGAGTTATACAAAACTGATTTTACTTTTCACTAATGTAATGAAACAGCATAGGACTTTAAATTTCTTTAAAACTTATCTTCCATATACAACTATACAAAAATTACATTTTTAGAAATTTAGATTTATATCTTATGAAATTCTTTCCCTCTAACGTTTATAATAATACTTCTCTTCAAGTCTACCACTTTTAGTATTTTTCTTTTGAATTTTTGATATTTCTGTTTTGAGGTAATATTACTTCATTAATTATGAATAAATTATATATTACACGTTTATTTCAAAAGATGTTCAAACTTCCTTATAATGTATAATGCCAGGTAGGTTATTATCAGTAATTAGCAGAGGAGGTTTGAAAGACAGTCATTTTTCTTTCTGTTTATGAAATAGGGATGTATGTGTGCACAGACTCACAGACACACACACATCAGAGATAGTTTGGGAGAACTCTAAGTTCAAGCAGTTGGGCCGTGGCTTATTGGATGATACATATTTTTATTTAAAATTTATTTTCTGTCCCCTTTGTAACTTTTGGAATGTAACGTGATTACTATTTTATTTAAACAATATAGATTTTGTTTTTGAGTAATGTAAACCAGTTTTAGATAAAATGTCATAGAAACAATTCTGTGGAATTGAAAAATCAGTATTTTTGTAGTAGTTGGCAGCTTTTATAAAATGACTTGCTGCTCTTGCAGATATATCCATTATCTCAATTGTCACTATTTAATGGCACCCATGTTAGCTACATTAGCCAGGGGGCTGAATAGCCATGAAAATGGGAGTAACCTCTGACCTCAGAAATGGTTCTTTTAAAAGAGGATTGAAACATTGGTGATAGGAAATTTGAATTGCTCCTGCAGCTGCAGTGTTTGTTCTGTGACTACTTAATTTAGTTTGGAGCTATACTTTTTCTTCTCAATCTGTCAGTCTTTCAGAAGCATCAAATTCACTTCAGGAAGGAAAAAAAATACTTCCTTCCCAGGCCTGTATTACTGAATGCAGTATTCAGGCTTCAAACAGTTTCATTTAGGTAATACATATAGTCTTAAGAATGGGAATCCTCACATTTGACATGCTCTGTTAAATATATAGCTCATTCAGCTATCCAAGATATTGCTATTCAGCCAGTTATTTTGGATAATCCTTTTAATGACTGTAACTCAACTTCTTAGCTATGTAGAAGACTGGTGGAGTGTGGAGATATAATGTGTGTTGTGTGTGTGTAGTACGTATACATATATTATTGATGTGTAAATATGTATATATACATTATATAAATTTGTTAAGGTTTTATAAATAATTTGGATTTTGTATTATATATGTACATATTTATTTAGATATTTGAAAGATAAACTGTGCAAGCCTTGTGTTTGATGCATGGGGAATTACATATGGAATACTCAGAGTAATGGGATCGCTATGGCTGATTCTCACATGCTGACGAAAATTTAGCCCAAAGAGATTTGAAAGTGATGATGTAAAAAAAAAAAAAAAACCAAGTTGGTCTTCGGTTTCATTAGTTTGAAGTTATTAAGTAGTATGGCTTTTACTCAACTCTTCTTCCCTTACTTTTAAACATTTAATAAAGCATTTGTCAATTAGAGAATGAGGGGGAAGAAAAGGGCAGAAACCCCGCAATTGCTGCTTTAATACCAACTGAGGCAAAAATGAAACATTTGCTATATATTTTAATATTTGCTCCTCTATTTTTATGTTAAATGATTTTGCAAAAAAACAGAATATTATGGTAAAAAATTATTTATGAAAGTAATCTTTCATATGAAAGAAGTAAGTTTTCAACATTATACAATTAAGAATAATGTGAAATTAGAAAACCATGTATGATTGTAACTTTATTACACACTGTATTGAATTATAAATTCTGACAGTGAGCACTGTTTGCATATAGTTTAAAAAATCAAAGAGTACATATACTACCAAATGTAAAATAGATAGCTAAGCAGACGCATAGCACAGAGAGATCAGCTTGGCGCTTTGTGACCATCTAGAGAGGTGGGATAGGGAAGGTGGGAGGGAGACGCAAGAGGGAGGAGATACGGGGATAGATGTATATCTATATATCCTGATATGTATGTATAGCTGATTTACTTTGTTATGCAGCAGAAACTAACACACCATTGTAAAGCAATTATACTCCAATAACGATGTTAAAAAAAATCAAAGAGTTACTGAAGTGCATTTGAGTTAAAAACTTATTAAATCAAAATGGGATCAATTAAAAACTGAAATACAGAATTTAATCGTGTTTTAATTAGGAAAATATGTAATAGATGTAGTTCTAGCATACTGCTTTTCTGTATTTCATATTTAACATAAGCAATCACGTATAGAGATATGATTATTAGAATATATAATATAAAACACACTCTTACGCATTTTCTGGTTCACTGTTAGCATTTCTTTGTGTGTGATTGGCTAGGGGTGCCTCTAGAAAGCACCAAGTTCATTCCTTAGCCAGCCGTAAGAGGGGGCTTCTATACCAACAAGCTGCTGTCTCTACCCTCTTTACTTGAATAGTGTGTATAATGATCTGCTCTGAAAGTGAACATTTTATGTACTGAATTTTCTGAATTCCATACCTTCTTTTAATTCATCAGATTAATTTGTTTGCACTAGTTGTTAATATTGACTTTGTAAAAGTTTAAGTAAACTAATTATAAAAGAAAAACAAATACTTTGATGTTTTGGAAGAATGTTAACAGAGGCCAAATAATATTTATGTCTCGTTTATAGAAATAGTAAATTAAATACTATTTCTTAATATAGAAAACTTGTTTCTGTCTTGAATAGAATTGTACAGACCATCTTTAAGCCACCGTTAAATCAAGATACAGAAAACGATTTCTGTATAGTTTTTTTTTTTTTTTTTTTTTTTTTGCGGTACTAGGGCCTCTCCGGCTGCGGAGCACAGGCTCCGGACGCGCAGGCTCAGCGGCCATGGCTCACGGGCCCAGCCGCTCCGCGGCATGTGGGATCTTCCCAGACCGGGGCACGAACCCGTGTCCCCTGCATCGGCAGGCGGACTCCCAACCACTGCGCCACCAGGGAAGCCCCTCTGTATAGTTTTTAAAGGTCTAGTTGTTTTTTAAAATTTAACTGCTTTTCAAAGTGGTACTTGTTACAAAGCTCCTAGAACATAACCTTTTAATAGAATAACTTGCTTCTATTTAGAATACCAATAAAAATGATGAAATTGTTAAACTCTTTAAGAAATTAAGAATACAAAACATGTCCTGAATCACTCAAGAACTAATTTATTAACTATTATCTACCTATCTATCCATTTATCTCTAAATTATGATACTTAATAGAATTATTGTTTCAAATTCTCCATTTGCCTATAGATAATATTTCAACTACTAGAAAGAAATATATTACTAAAAAATTAATATGATAATACTTGGAGTAATCAGAGTTTTTCTAGAATTTTTTTTTTAACCATTGTTTATGGAGCAGACCTTATTCAGCATACTCAGTTTATTCTATATGTTACAAAGGCTTTGACAATGTGAAAGAATTCTGTCTGCTTTCACCTTGCAATATCTGTACAGTTTCTACTGCAAATGAAAAGAGTGGCTTTCTGTGTCAAAAAATTGGCCAGATTGCAGTGAGATAATACAATTTTCTACATAGGTGTAAATTGTGGGTTTACTGTCTTAGAAGAAAATACAAATTGATTTTTAAAAATTAATAATTTAATTGTGTATATATTTGGGAAGAGTTTCACTTTTCATCAAATGCTATTTTTGCTAAAATAGGTTTCTTTGAAATACTTTAGCAACAGATGTTGAAACAATATTCTTAATAGTTTATTAAAAGCTCTAGGAGGCATGGGTTTGAGAATTACAAAGGGAAAAATTGAGAAAAGTCTGTGAAAAGACACCAGCCCATGAATTCTAATGACTGGCACTATATTGCTTTGAAAATATCTACACTAATCATAGATAGTGGTTGCATCTCACCTCGTGATTTTTCAGATCAAAATAAAAGTAACCGATTTTTGTAAATAATTTTCCTTGAGTGTTTCTTCATTAGAAGCGATAGGATTCTGACTCAGAACCATTAGACAGTGAAATTCTGTCAGGCTAGTTTCATCTTTTCTGCTAGCTTTATTACATTAAAACCTTATAATTGTTGAGTTCTTGTCAATTTGAAAATACATGTCAAAGTAGTATATTAAAAATATTTTTCTTGAATGATACATGAATGAATGTTTTTAAAGGAGGTGTTGACACTAGTGATTCTTACTCATATTAAGCTGTAAAGAAAATATACAGCATGATGTAGTACATTTAAAGCAGACTTGTGTTAGTAATATATGCTAAAATTTTGGGGATATGGAAATCATCTTCATAGCTGGACAACCTTGCTTGTATGAATTTCTTTCCATTTGAATACCCGAAGCAATTTGTCAAAAGCAAATTTTTTCTTTTGAAGTGATGGTTTAAAATATTTTATAATGATAAAAGCTCTAAACTCATGTAGATTACAGCATCCTAATTCTGTAAGGTAGTCACATTTGTCTTATTTTTCTACAGTAGCATATTAATGAATCATTTCATAATGTAGTGAGTCAGTTTTTATTTTAACGTCTTAGTTGGGATTCTGTAGATTCCATTATTTTAAATAATATTGCTAACAATAATTTATAAATACTTGGTCATATATAACTGAGGGATTGATAATATTTTACTGGTTTAAAAGCAGGGCCCTAGACTGTATGACTCTTGAGGTTCCTTTCTAGCATTTTGAGCTGTACTTCTATAATTCAGATTATGTTCTTTGAAATTTAAGCCTTATTTTGTCCTATCTGAAATACAAAAAAAAAATCTTGTTTTTCTGAGCCTAGCATATGGTGACTGAAAATTTATTAGACTCAGATTTTGCCATTGGGAGACTTCTGCTTTTTTTTTTTTTTTTTTTTTTAGCAAAGATAAGACATGCCTTCATTTGACAACACATATTTATAAAACATCTGGTATGTTCTATACGAGTAAGTAAGTTATCCTCATTGCTCAAGTTGCTTACATTCTGCGGGGGGGGGGAACAGATAAATAGGTAATTAAAATTTAAATATATAAGTTGATGAGTGCTATGATTGGGAAAAGTACAAAGTACTCTGAAAGTACCTGTGATGGAATTAGGTTTAGCCAACTAACCAAATCTTAGTGAGGCCTGGTGTTGGGGAGAGCTTTCTGGAGAAAGTTTTGGCTAACCTTGAGGCCTAGCATGTGTAAGAGTTAGCCAGACGAAGTGTTGGAAGGGAGAGAGAAGTGGGGATAGTTAAGTGAGTTTCACTTGAAATCACCATATGTGCAAAGGCAAAGAGGAGCTGGAGAACGTGGCATGACTTAATGGGACCCCAAGACTTCAGTGTTGAGAGATGAAGCTCGAACTGTGAGCAAGGACCATTTCATGCATGGTCTGTGTATCACTGGAATTTCATCCTTGGTGCAATGGGAAGTCATTAAGGCATTTCAGAGAAGTGACATGGTTATTGTTGCTGTTTGGCAGTATTGCACTGGCAGCAGTGTGGAGAATGGATTGGAAGGAGTGAGATTAGAGGCAGGGACATAATGTGAGGACTTTCTGAGTAACTGAGATGTACTGGAGTCATAAACTTTTTTGATAGCAATAGAGTTGGAGAGAATTAGATGAATTTATGAAATATTTAACTAGTAAGAGCAAAAGAGTTGGTGATTGATGGAATGTGAAGGCTTGTGGAAGAAATAGCAATAAAGGTGACACCTAAATTTCTGGCAGGTAACTAGGTAGATGGTGCTTCCATTCCATGTGATTGGAACCATGGAAGAAGTCTGAAAGGGAAGAATATGAATTTAGTTAGAGAAATGGTGAACTTAAAGTTAATTTGGAATATTGCATGGAGATGGCCAGTAAAAGTTGAATTTTATATAACCAGATGCTCAGGAGAAAAATGGGAACTAGTGATTAAGAGTCATCAGCATGTAGGTAGTAATTGGAGTAGATGTGATGTCTTAAAGGGAGGATATAAAGAGAAGAGAGGAGGATCCTGGATAAGACACTGAAGGGATCCAACATTTAAGAGATGGTCAGAGGAAGAAGAACCAGTGAAGAAGTAGCTGGAGAGAGATAGGAGGAAAATGAGGAGAGTGCAGTGTCACTGATTTAAAAAGGTATTAAGGCAGAGTAGAAAATACACACTATATGGGAAATACAGATAAAGTGCTGAGTAATTTCAGATGAAGAAAAGATTTCGTCTGACTAGGGAACAGGAATGCTTCATGGAGGAGGTAGCATCTGAAAAGCACATTTTCTTTTTACATCTTTATTGGAGTATAGTTGCTTTGCAATGTTTTGTTAGTTTCTGCTGTACAACAAAGTGAATCAGCTATATGTATAACCATATCCCCTCCCTCTTGAGCCTCCCTTCCACCCTCCCCATCCCACCCCTCTAGGTGGTCACAAAGCACCGAGCTGATATCCCTGTGCTATGCAGCTGCTTCCCACTAGCTAACTGTTTTACACATGGTAGTGTATATATGTCAATGCTACTCTCTCAATTCCTCCCACCCTCCCCTTCCCCCACTGTGTCCATAAGTCTGTTCTCTACATCTGCGTCTCTATTCCTGCCCTGCCAAGCACATTAAAGAAGCTACTGAATGATAGGAAATATATTCCAGGTAAAGGAGACAGCATAGTAAAAGATAGGAAAGTATCAATATAAGGCTATAGAGGTAGCAAGTTGTATGTAAGCTAGCAACAGTTTTAGGGTTTGTGTTAGAGATAGGACTAGAAACGTAGTAGGGGGAAATGAATATGAAGGCCTTGATTGCCATGCTAAAGCTCTGTGCTCTTTTTTTTAATAGCCTTTTTTTTTTCTTTTTTTAGTTTGTGTGTATTTTTATTCATCTGACAATTTTTATGTATTGCAAGTAATTTTGAGAAGCTGGCATCATCACATTTTATCATGATTACTACTACTGCCAGCACCACCAGCACTAAGCTGCCATGCCTTCGTGGGAGAAGCCCTGCTGTCACCAGCTTTGTTTTCTTTTAAAAATTCCCACTGTGGGTCTCTTCTCTGGTCTTTCGCCCCCATAAGGGTCTAGAGCTAGCAGAGGAACGGCCTCACACTCCCCTCCTGGCTGCAGCCTACCTAAAGTTCTGTGCTCTTAGCAATAGGAAGCTATAGGAAGATTTTAAATACAGGGATGATTTCATTCCTTTTAAAGCTGAATAATATTCCATTGTATAGCTATATCACATCTTGTTTATCTGTCCATCAGCAGTATTCTTTAGGGATGCATATATAGGCAGTAATCTATTTTGAAAAAGAGAAGGGAAGGAATAACCCAAAATTCAAGTTCTAGTCACCTCGGAAGGAGGGAATGGGAGGAATACAATTTGGGAGGAGACATGAGAATCTTAAGGTACTTATATTGTTCTGTTTCTTAAGCTGGATGGTAGGTAGATATTCATTTTATTATTCATTAAATAGTACTTACATGTTTCATACTTTAGTATGTATATTTCACAGTAAAAAAATTCAAATGATAATGCATTAGTTTAATTTTCAGTATCTTACGAATAGAGGAATGATATTGTGAGATTTGATTTTTCATAAGATTAATCTATCAGTAGGTTGGGTTGGGGCAAAGAGAGGTTCTTTGGAGAGATTACTGAAATAGCCCAGGAAAGGAGTGGGGGGCCTGAATCAAATCAAACCATAGTATGGGAGAGGACATAAAATTAATACAAATCAGGCAAAAAAACCCAAACAAAAAAAAAGTGTTCGCCAACTGGTGGAAGGGACAGGGTAAAGAGATGTTCATTTCTAGTTTGCTTTTTTCCCTCTTCCTTGGAACGACTATATCCAAAACCACTCGTGTTAAATCCCCCACTATTTTCCCTGCCTCACTTAGCAGAAGACTTCTCTTCAGTTTTTGTTAGAAAAAAAAAGGACATTAAGCTTTAATGTCTCACTTTTTGTCCTTCCTGCTTCACATCAAGAACTATGAAGAGTCTGAGATATTACCCTACTTGCAAATCAAAACAGCCTGCCAGTTTCATGGGTGCTGGTAGAAAATATAAGACTCCTGGGTCAGAGATGAAGGACAGTTTATTCATAGCAATAGAGTAGTTGAAGTATCAGTGTTTTTGGACTAGTTCCCTGAGCCCCAGTTCCCTTCAGTGACATGAAGTGGGTCAGATGACACCTGTATGTTCAGTGGGTTGAATTATAGGAAAGGAGCCCTGAGCTTAAGGAACCCAAATCTTTTATAATGGGCAGTAAGCATGCCTCCTCTTTGCCCCATGAGAGACATTACCTCTATTTTCCAGGGCTGTTTGCTATGCTTGAAAAGATAGTCTAGCACAAAGGGCATTCAGTGCCTCTTTTTTTTTTTCTGCGGTATGCGGGCCTCTCACTGTTGTGGCCTCTCCCGTTGCGGAGCACAGACTCCGGACGCGCAGGCTCAGCAGCCATGGCTCACGGGCCCAGCTGCTCCGCGGCATGTGGGATCTTCCCGGACTGGGGCACGAACCCGTGTCCCCTGCATTGGCAGGCGGAGTCTCAACTTCTGCGCCACTAGGGAAGCCCTTCAGTGCCTCTTTTAAGGGAACATGAGAGACCTATGGAGAATTGTCTGCTAGCATCTCAAAACATATCTTAATTTTTATCCTTCTTTCATTCCCATGTATCTCAGAAATAAGTTATTTCTTTTCATGGCTAAGGCTCCAACTTTGATGTTGATGCCATTTCTCTTGCCTTCCTTGAGACCTTGTGTCATTGGCTGTGTCTTCTTTCCCAAATTTTCATTCATCAAATATTTATTGAATACTCATGATACAGTGAGGAATACTACAGAACAGCTTTAGGTAGTGTTTATGCCAGCTGAGGAGCTCAGACAAGTAAGCAAAGAAGTAATGAAGATAATATTAGAGTAGGATAAGTTCAATACTGTTAAAACCAAAATAGAATGATGTGACAGAAACTGAGATGGAGCTATTTTATTAGATGGTCACTGGAGAAGACATTCAGGAAGAAGTGACATTTGCACAGAGATCTGAATCGTGAAAAGCCTCAGATTTCCACATTAAGAGAACAAAGGCTCTGAAGGAATAAGCTTGATATTTTTTGAGGAACAGAAAGAAAGTCTATGTTTCTGGAGTGTATCAAGCTAAGGAGGAAAGTGGTAAATGATGAATTTGGAGAGGTAGATCATGGCAGGCGTTTGAATTTTATTGATATCTTTAACTTTTGTTATTCCACTACATCTTTTTTTTTTTTTTACATCTTCTTTATAGATATTCTAGGGCCTTTTTCCTTTCTAAATCATTTTCGTATAGATGCCACTACTTCCTTTTCTTTTCCAAATTCTTTGAAACAGGGAAATAAAAGATAAATTCTTAATGTCTGTTGGACAAAAATAGTATCATTAGAAATTGTGAGAATTCCTGAGAGACAAGAAAGCAGAAGACTGGAAAATGAGTACCCAGAGTGGCACTGAAAAGAAAACAACTCTGTATGAAGGGAGAGCCTCAAAATTTTCAAGTTCCTGGTGATAGGAGTAATAATTTAAAGTAATTATTTAAAGGTCTATTTAAAAGTAATTATTTAAAGTATAAACACACACATGCTTTTTCTCCTTCTCTCTCCCTCTCCTGAGTGGCACACACACACAGTAGCAACAGCAGGCAGCAGTGGCATTTGTCAGTTGTTGAAATTCAAAAGCTATGTGTGAGGTAAACTACCTATCTCAGAAAGGCTTCCAATGTGGCTGTAGGGGCATGAGAAAAGAGAAGAACATAGTAACTGAGATGGAAAGAAGTAGAAAAGTTGAGATATGTTTGGGATGAAGCAGAGCCAAAAAGGGAAAAGAAGACATGACAGTGGTGACTGATAGTGAGAAGGACTTGCAAGAGTGGTTTTTTGTTTTCCTTTTTTTTCTTTCCCTCTCCTTTCCTCTTTCCTCCCCGCATCCCCCCAACCCCCCGTTTCCCTTTCTCCTTCAGTAAAACCAAGCATTTCTATGTAGCCAGAGTGTATTTCATGTTGTTGGAAAAGGGAAAAGAGTTGGTGATAATAAGATTGGAAAGGATGCCGTCATTCAAATTTAGTTACTCATATATTTAATAAAAGACTAGAAGAACTTAAATAAACATTTGTTATCCTTATAGTTTGTGCATGTCAAATATTCAAAGGTCACAAAGCTGGGCAGTTCTGGCTCAGGATCTTTCACGAGGTTGCAGTCATCCGAAGGCTGGCCTGGACCTGTTAGATCTAAGTCTCAGGTGGCTCGTATATGTGGTTGGCAAGGGGGTGCTGGTTGTTGGCCGAGAGGCTAGCTCTTCCTCTTCCATTGTTGAAAGACGATGTCTTCACAGGCTTGCTCTGAGTGTTTTCACAACATGGTGGCCAGTCACACCCTCTCCCTCTGGCCTGGGGCTGACAAGTGTCTGTGAAGGAAAACTCGAGCTCATGGAGGGCTGTAGCAGCTGGAACACTGGGTAGAGCAGCAACTTAAAAAAAATTGTTTTAAATACCCCACAGTGAAAGAAGCACGTAGTGACAAAATGATGGATTTTGGAATTAGACAAATTTGTGTTAAAAGTATGCCTCCATCATTTTTGTATTTTGTAAAATAGAGAAATACTTCTTCATATGGTGTTGTAAAGTCTAAATGAGAAAATGAATATAAAGCATTCAGCATATGGTAGGTGCTCTCTAATTAGCTGAAAAAAGAACTTTCTTCTTTCTTTTTTGATCAGACATAAAATGAACAACACTAAAACCCTGGAGATTTCCCAAACTTGGTGAGGTTTAGAAATAAGTAAATGTAATTTCTAAAGGTAAATTGCACATATTTCCTTATTGACATAATCAGTGATTTAGATGTGGGAGGTTAACAACACCCAACACAAATGTAGTTTTCAGGAATGGACCATTGCACTGTAACAGTATTAAACCTTTTACTGAGTATCTTTAATGGAAAGTACTTTTGAGTGAGCCGCATATTGAATAATTTGTAACAAAGTCATACCATAAAACTTACGTTTGAAATAAGTAAATCATGTCCAAACATCAATTTCATAAATTAGGTAACTTACATAAGTGTAAATTGGAATGTTCATGCAAAGAGGATGCATAGTTACCAGTGTTCATATCAAATCCACCATTTACTCATATTATCTGTATTGTTATAAATAAAAAAATTCTTTGCAATTAAAGTATGTATATCATCCACATTTCCTTTATTAGAAAATAACTGACATATAATATTTACTAACTACTGAAAAAACAGCAAACCCTACTTTGAAGACTTAGATACCTTGTCTTTGGCTGGCACCGTCTGTGACAAATCCTGCACTGTATTGTTTACAGACACACAGCTGCAGCCTGAGATGGCACCAAAACCAATTATTGATGCTGTGCTCTTTGCAGCCCTGGCCCTATTTCCTCTAGAAAGGAGGACGTGGGAAGAGAGGTTGCAAATACAGGAGTGATGAGAATAATTGATAGTTTATGTCTCTTCTATCTTAAAAAAACCACAAAAAACACCTCGCCCTCCATGTTGAGACTCCTCTAGCTACCACTCTCTCTCTCCATCCACATCTGTGGCTTCAATTACATCTTTGGCTTCTAAACCTATATTTTCATTCTAGATCTCACTCCTGAGCTCGATTTCTCTATTTGGGTGTTTAGTGTCTACCTAAAGCTTTAAGTTAGCCTGACACTCCACAGAATATGCATCTCCTAAATAGTAATTGCTAACTATTACTATTAGCAGCCTAGCCATTTTGCATGTATTTTTAAATGTCTGTTGACATAATGGAATGTCACAAAGTCAAAATGGTAAGTTATCTCAGAAAAATCCTAGTTGTCTTTCTAAAAGAAAATATTCTTTCATGGAAGGTGCCTTTCAAAGGAGTATGATTAACTCTATCAATGGTATAACTGGTTCTCCATCAATTTGAAGGAGAATAAAGGATGCTTACATTAAAGGCATTAGCACAAGAGTGGGTGAAGCACCTGGAATGAGGCATTTACTCAGTGTTCACTGCTATTTCCATCTGCAAATGTATTCTGAATAAAATTAGTAGGAGGTGGGAAGCTTTTTCTATAAATCAAAATAACACATACACAGTATAAAAAGTTAGAGCTCTACAGACTCATAACTAACAATGACATTTATCTTCCCAGCACTCTCCAGAGGCAACCACTTTCAATTCTTCAGTTATTTCCTCTGGTATTTACCTCCATATTTGTAAACAGCATGCATGTATTTCTTTATTTTGAAAATTTTAGTTTTTAACCTATTAACATTTTACTTTGGAAGAGGAGAACTTCACCACCACCTCAGCAGTTATCACCTCTAATGCGTGCTTCCTCTCCTTTCTAACATAGTTTACCACAATTTTTGGTTAATCAATATTGTGTGCTTACATTATTCTAACTATGTAAATAATCAAAGTTTAGCCATGTAGCATACTATGATTACATTTTTGTTCTTCTATAACTTTTTGTTTTCTCTGCAGTTAATAATTGCCTTACTTTTTTATTGGGTTATTTCTTGCTGACCTATTATTTTTCATTGCCAACTTCGCCAGCAGAAGTGTAAATTTTCTTTCAGTAAGTTTAAATGATCAGGTAATCTATTACTTTCAATTTTATTTTTTCTTGCCAATATCCTTCCTAGAGTTCTCTGCTCTCCTGCTTCAATCTGCATGATATACAATTATCCTTCACTGTTACTTTGGGACTCTTTTTTTCCTTATTCTTATGTTGGATCCTTTATTTCCTGGATCTCATCCTCTTTTCTTGGTTTATTCCATCCTTTGGTGGGACACATCCTCCAGTAACTTTCTGAAAAACAATGCGTGCTTATTAAATTTTAAGCCATTGCCTCTTATGTGTCTTTATTCTAACCTCACTCTGAAGTGACAGTTTGGTTACATATATAGTTAGAGGTAGAAAATAATTTTCCTTCAAAAATTGAAAGCATTGGAGATTGGTTCAAGATGGCGGAGTAGAAGGCCGTGCTCTCACTCCCTCTTGTGAGAACACTGGAATCACAACTAACTGCTTAACAATCATCAACAGGAAGACACTGGAACTCACCAAAAAAGATACCCCCCATCCAAAGATAAAGGAGAAGCCACAGTGAGACGGTAGGAGGGGTGCAATCAAAATAAAATCAAATCCCATAGCTGCTGAGTGCATCACTCACAAACCGGAGAACACTTATACCACAGAAGTCCACCCACTGGAGTGAAGGTTCTGAGCCCCACATCAGGCTTCCGAACCTGGGGGTCTGGCAACGGGAGGAGGAATTCCTAGAGAATCAGACTTTGAAGGCTAGCGGGATTTGATTTCAGGACTTCAACAGGACTGGGGGAAACAGAGACTCCACTCTTGGAGGGCACACACAAAGTAGTGTGCACATCGGGACCCAGGGAAAGGAGCAGTTACCCTATAGGAGACTGAACCAGACCTACCTGCTAGTGTTGGAGGGTCTCCTGCAGAGGCAGGGGGTGGCTGTGTCTCACTGTGATGACAAGGACACTGGCAGCAGAAGTTCTGGGAAGTACTCCTTGGCATGAGCCCTCCCAGAGTCCGCCGTTAGCCCCAGCAAAGAGCCCCCAGGTAGGCTCCAGTGTTGGATTGCCTCAGGCCAAACAAACAACAGGGAGGGAACCCAGCCGCACTCATCAGCAGACAAGTGGATTAAAGTTTTACTGAGCTCTGCCCGCCAGAGCAATAGCCAGCCCTACCCACCACCAGCCCCTCCCATCAGGAAACTTGCACAAGCCTCTTAGATAGCCTCATCCACCAGAGGGCAGACAGTGGAAGCAAGAACTACAATCCTGCAGCTTGTGGAACAAAAACCACATTCACAGAAAGACAGACAAGATGAAAAGGCAGAGGGCTGTATACCAGATGAAGGAACAAGATAAAACCCCAGAAAAACAACTAAATGAAGTGGAGATAGGCAACCTTACAGAGAAAGAATTCAGAATAATGATAGTGAAGATGATCCAGGACCTCGGAAAAAGAATGGAGGCAAAGATCGAGAAGATGCAAGAAATGTTTAACAAAGACCTAGAAGAATTAAAGAACAAACAAACAGATGGACGATACAAAAACTGAAATGAAAAATACACTAGAAGGAATCAATAGCAGAATAACTGAGATAGGAGAAAGGAAAAGTGACCTGGAAGACAGAATGGTGGAATTCACTGCTGTGGAACAGAATAAAGAAAAAAGAATGAAAATAAATGAAGACAGCCTAAGAGACCTCTGGGATAACATTAAATGCAACAACATTCTCATTATAGGGGTCCCAGGAGGAGAAGAGAGAGAGAAAGGACCTGAGAAAATATTTGAAGAGATTATGGTAGAAAACTTCCCTAACATGGGAAAGGAAATGCCACCCAAGTCCAGGAAGCACAGAGAGTCCCATACAGGATAAACCGAGGGGGAAACACGCCGAGGCACATAGTAATCAAATTGGCAAAAATTAAAGACAAAGAAAAATTACTGAAAGCAGCAAGGGATAAATGACAAATAACATATAAGGGAACTCCCATAATGTTAACAGCTTATTTGTCAGCAGAAACTCTACAAGCCAGAAGGGAGGGCATGATATACCTAAAGCGATGAAAGAGAAGAACCTACAACCAAGATTACTCTACCTGACAAGGATCTCTTTCAGATTCGATGAAGAAATCAAAAGCTTTACAGAGAAGCAAAAGCTAAGAGAATTCACCACCACCAAACCAGCTCTACAGCAAATGCTAGAGGAATTTCTCTAAGTGGGAAACACAAGAGAAGAAAAGGACCTACAAAAACAAACCCAAAACAATTAAGAAAATGGTAATAGGAACATACATATCGATAATTACCTTAAACGTGAATGGATTAAATGCTCCCACCAAAAGACACAGACTGGCTGAATGGATACAAAAACAAGACCCATATATATTCTGTCTACAAGAGACCCACTTCAGACCTAGGGCCACATACAGACTGAAAGTGAGGGGATGGAAAGAGATACTCCATGCAAATAGAAATCAAAAGAAAGCTGGAGGAGCAATTCTCATATCAGCCAAAATAGACTTTAAAATAAAGACTATTACAAGAGACAAAGAAGGACACTACATAATGATCAAAGGATCAATCCAAGAAGATATAACAATTATAAATATATATGCACCCAACATAGGAGCACCTCAATACATAAGGCAACTGCTAACAGCTATAAAAGAGGAAATTGACAGGAACACAATAATAGTGGGGGACTTTAACACCTCACTTACACCAACGGACAGATCATCCAAACAGAAAATTAATAAGGAAACACAAGCTTTAAATGACACAATAGACCAGATAGATTTAATTGATACTTATAGGATATTCCATCAAAAACAGCAGATTACACTTTCTTCTCAAGTGTGCATGGAACATTCTCCAGGATAGATCACATCTTGGGTCACAAATCAAGCCTCAGTAAATTTAAGAAAATTGAAATCATGTCATGCACTTTTCTGACCACAGTGTTATGAGATTACAAATCAATTACAGTGAAGAAAATGTCAAAAACACAAACACGTGGAAGCTAAACAATACATTACTAAATAACCAAGAGATCACTGAAGAAATCAAAGAGGAAATCAAAAAATACCTAGAGACAAATGACAATGAAAACACGATGATCTGAAACCTGTGGGATGCAGCAAAAGCAGTTCTAACAGGGAAGTTTATAGCTATACAAGCCTACCTCAAGAAACAAGAAAAATCTCAAATAATCTAACCTTACACCTAAAGGAACTAGAGAAAGAAGAGCAAACAAAACCCAAAGTTAGCAGAAGGAAAGAAATCATAAGGATCAGAGCAGAAATAAATGAAATAGAAACAAAGAAGACAATAGCAAAGATCAATGAAACTAAAAGCTGGTTCTTTGAGAAGATAAACAAAATTGATAAACCATTAGCCAGACTCATCAAGAAAAAGAGGGAGAGGACTGAAATCAATAAAATTAGAAATGAAAAAGGAGAAGTTACAACAGACACCGCAGAAATACAAAGCATCCTAAGAGACTCCTAAAAGTAACTCCATGCCAAGAAAATGGACAATCTGGAAGAAATGGACAAATTCTAAGAAAGGTATAACCTTCCAAGACTGAACCAGGAAGAAATAGAAAATATGAACAGACCAGTCACAAGTAATGAAATTGAAACTGTGATTAAAAATCTTCCAACAAACAAAAGTCCAGGACCAGATGGCTTCACAGGTGAATTCTATCAAACATTTAGAGAAGAGCTAACACCCATCCTTCTCAAACTCTTCCAAAAAATTGCAGAGGAATGAACATTCCCAAACTCATTCTATGAGGCCACCATCACCTTGATACCAAAACCAGATGAAGATACTGCAAAAAAAGAAAATTACAGACCAATATCACTGATGAATATAGATGCAAAAATCCTCAACAAAATACTAGCAAGCAGAATCCAGCAACACATTAAAAGGATCATACACCATGATCAAGTGAGATTTATCCCAGGGATGCAAGGATTCTTCAATACATGCAAATCAATCAATGTGATACACCATATTAACAAATTGAAGAGTAAAAACCATATGATCATCTCAATAAATGTAGGAAAAGCTTTTCACAAAATTCAACACCAATCTATGATAAAAACTCTCCAGAAAGTGGGCATAGAGGGAACCTACCTCAACATAATAAAGGCCATATATGACAAACCCACAGCAAACATTATTCAGTAAAAAAGTGAAAGCATTTCCTCTAAGATCAGGAACAAGACAACGATGTCCACTCTCACCACTATTATTCAACATAGTTTTGGAAGTCCTAGCCATGGCAATCAGAGAAGAAAAAGAAATAAAATGAATACAAATTGGAAAAGAAGTAAAACTCACTGTTTACAGTTCACATGATACTATACATAGAGAATCCTAAAAATGCCAGCAGAAAACTACTAGAGCTAATCAATGAATTTGGTAAAATTGGAGGATACAAAATTAATGCACAGAAATTTCTTTCATTCCTATACAATAATGAAAAATCTGAAAGAGAAATTAAGGAAATACTTGCATTTACCATTGCAACAAAAAGAATAAAATACCTAGGATAAAACCTACCTAGGGAGACAGAAGACCTGTATGCAGAAAAGTAAGACACTGCTGAAAGAAATTAAAGATGATACCAACAGATGGAAAGATACTCCATGTTCTTGGATTGGAGGAATCAATATTGTGAAAATAATTATACTACCCAAAGCAATATACAGATTCAATGCAATCCCTATCAAATTACCAACGGCATTTTTTACAGAACTAGAACAAAAAATCTTAAAATGTGTATGGAGACACAAAAGACCCCGAATAGCCAAAGCAGTCTTGAGGGAAGAAAGCAGAGCTGGACGAATCAGACTCCCTGACTTCAGACTATACTACAAATCTACAGTAATCAAGACAGTATGGTACTGGCACAAAAACAGAAATATAGATCAATGGAACAAGATAGAAAGCCCAGAGATAAACCCACGCATCTATGGTCAACTAATCTATGACAAAGGAGGCAAAGATAGCTAATGGTGAAAAGACAGTCTCTTCAGTAAGTGGTGATGGGAAAACTGGACAGCTACATGTGAAAGATGAAATTAGAACACTCTCTAACACCATACACAAAAATAAACTCAAAATGTATCCGAGATCTGAATGTAAGACCAGACTATAAAACTCTTAGAGGAAAACATAGGAAGAACACTCTTTGACATAAATAACAGCAAGATCTTTTTTGATCCACCTCCTAGAGTAATGGAAATAAAAAGAAAAATAAACAAATGGGACCTAATGAAACTTAAAAGTTTTTGCAGAGCAAAGGAAACCATAAATAAGATGAAAAGACAACCCTCAGAATGGGAGAAAATATTTGCAAACGAAGCAACGGACAAAGGATTAGTCTCCAAAATATTTAAACAGCTCATGCAGCTCAATATTAAAAAAACAAACAACCCAATCCAAAAATGCGCAGAAGACCTAAATAGACATTTCTCTAAAGGAGACATACAGATGGCCAAGAAGCACATGAAAAGCTGCTCAACATCACTAATTATTAGAGAAATGCACATCAAAACTGCAGTGAGGTATTACCTCACACCAGTTAGAATGGGCATCATCAGAAAATCTACAAACAACAAATGCTGGAGAGGGTGTGGAGAAAAGGGAACCCTCTTGCACTGTTGGTGGGAATGTAAATTGATACAGGTACTATGGAGAACAGTATGGCGGTTCCTTAAAAATCTAAAAATAGAATTACCATATGACCCAGCAATCCCACTACTGGGCATATACCCAGAGAAACCCATAATTCCTAAAGACATGCACCCCAATATTCATTGCAGCACTATTTACAATAGCCAGGTCATGGAAGCAACTTAAATGCCCATCGACAGACGAATGGGTAAAGAAGATGAGGGTAGATATATACAATGGAATATTACTTAGTCATCAAAAGAAGCAAAAGTGGTTCACTTGTAGAGACGTGGATGGGTCTAGAGACTGTCATATAGAGTGAAGTAAGTCAGAAAGAGAAAAGCAAATATGGTATATTAACACATATATGTGGAACCTAGAAAAATGGTACAGATGAACCGGTTTGCAGGTCAGAAATTGAGACACAGGTGCAGAGAACAAACGTATGGACACCAAGGGGGGAAAGTGGTGGGGAGTGGGGGTGGTGATGTGATGAATTGGGAGATTGGGATTGACATGTATACACTGATGTGTATTAAATATATGACTATTAAGAACCTGCTGTATAAAAAAATAAAATTAAGAAAAAATTGAGTACTTTACCCTGTTGTCTTTTAAAGCGTAATGTTGGTGTTGAGAATTTTGATTCCTTTCATCATTTTCGAGAGACCTGGTTTTGTTGTTTTTTTTTTTCTTCTCTGGAAACTTTTAGGATTTTTATTTATCCCCTATGTTTTGAGATTTCATAATGATATGCCTGGAGGTTGAGTCTTTTATAAATTCATTGTGTTGGGTACTTGGTGATTTCTTTCAACCTGGAAACTCATGTACTTTAGTTATGGGAAATTTTCTTCTATTATATCTTCCTTTTCATTGTCTCTTTTCTCTCTCTTAGTCAGGTAATGTGACTGAGGACCAGTCTGTCTGATCCTCCAAACTCCGTGTGTGTGTGTGTGTGTGCGCGCGCGCGCGTGTGTAAGTATGCAATTGTTTTTTGCTTCTGGGAGATTTCCTGAACAGTTTCTTTCAAGTCTTCTTTTGAATTATTTACATGACTCTCATATTTTTATTTATAAGAGTTCCTTTTCTCCCTCTATTCAGAATAGCTCTCCTACTCTCAGTTACCTTTTTTCTTAACAAGTTGCTCTAATACAACCTTTCAATAGAGTCAATTTCCATTTTTCTTCAGTGGTGGAGAGGGAAAATTCCCCAGCTATGCTTAAAGAGAAAAGCACCTAGAAGTCTAAGTATTATTTACATAGAATTCCAAACAATTCTCTTGTTATCAATCCTAACCACAGGCACTCCATCAAAAGTACTTGGTGCCTTCAGTTTCTGAGCCTCTCTAAGCTTCTAATGCATGTGATCTTTGGCTCTCAGTCATCCATCCTCCGTAGGTTCTTGGTTTTGTACTTTTTTGACCCTTTTGTCAGTACTTGTGACCATCTGGTTTTTTCTCTCTAAAATTTTGTTAATATCTATTTTTTGTTATCTTGCCTCTAATTCCTTTTGCCTTGTGAGTTTGTCTTTTTTATTGCCTTATTGTCATTTTAGTGTGGGTTTGGAAGGAAGTGAAGGTAACTACATGTGCTCAGTCCCCCATCTTTATTGAGATGGTCCTCTATGCTGGATTTTGTGCATGTTGCCAACTCACTTGGAGCTGGTCATGCTACCAAAAGAAACCATTCAAGCATTGGCATATACCATGTTTCCTTGATTCTAATTTACCACTGATTATAAAGTACTATTGATTTACTATCGAATTCTGATGAAAAAGCAATACTATATATTTATTGAAGTATAGTTGATTAATAATATTGTATTAGTGATTCAATATTGTTATAGGTTATACTCCATTTAAAGGTATTACAAAATGATAATAATGACTGTATTTCCCTGTACTGTACAACATATCCTTTTTGCTTTATTAATTTATACACAGTAGTTTGAATCTCTTAATTCCCTACCCTGTCTTGCCCCTACCCCACACCTCTCCCCACTAGTAACCATTAGTTTGTTCTCTGTATCTGTGAGTCAGCTTCTGTTTTGTTATATTAATTTGTTTTATTTATTAGATTCCACCTATAAGTGTTTATACAGAGTATTTGTCTTTCTCTGACTTACTTCACTAAGTATATTATTCTCTAGGTCCATCTAAGGTCCATCCACATTGTTATAAATGGTTTCATTCTTTTTTATGGCTGAATAATATTCCATTGTACATATATACACACACACACACACACACACACACACACACACACACACACACACCAGAATCTTCTTTATCCATTCATCTGTTGATGGATGCTTAGATGGCATTCATATCTTGGCAGTTGTAAATAATGCTGCCATGAACATTGGGGTGCATGTATCTTTCTGTATTAGTGTTTTCAGTTTTTAGATGCATAGCCAGGGATGGAATATCTGGATCATATAGTAGTTCTATTTTTAGTTTTTTGAGGGACCTCCATACTGTTTTCCTTAGTGGCTGCACCAATTTACATTCCCAGAAAGAGGGTACAGTTGTTCCCTTTTCTTCGTATCCTTGCCAGCATTTGTTATTTGTAGACTTTTTGATGATAGCCGTTCCGACAGGTTTGAGATAGTAATCTCATTGTGGTTTTAATTGGCATTTCTCTGATGATTAGTGATTTTGAGCATCCTTTCATGTGCTTGTTGTCCATCTGTATGTTTCTTTGGAAAAATGTCTATTCAGGTCTTCTGCCCATTGTTAACTGTGTTGTTTGTTTATATTGAATTGTATGACCTGTTTATATATTTTGGATATTAATCCCTTAGTGGTCATATCATTTGTGAATATTTTCTCCCATTCCGTGGGTTGTCTTTTTGTTTTTTTGAGTTTCCTTTGCTGTGCAAGAGCTTTTAAGTTTAATTAGGTCCCATTTGTTTATTTTTGCTATTGTTTCCTTTGCCTTAGGAGGCAGATCCAAAAAAAAATTTCTAAGATTTACGTTAGAGTGTTCTGTGTATGTTTTCTTCTAGGCGTTTTATGGTTTCTTGTCTTACATTTAGGTCTTTAATCCATTTTAAGTTTATTTTTGTATGTGATATGAGAAAATGTTCTAATTTCATTCTTTTACATTTAGCTGTCCAGTTTCCCCAGCACCACTTATTGAAGAGCCTGTCTTATCCCTTTTGTATATTCTTGAGCCTTTTGTTATAGATTAACTGACCATAGGTGTGTGGGTTATTTTTCTGCTCTCTATTCTGTTCCATTGATCTGTGTGTCTGGTTTTTTTTGACAGTACCATACTGTTTTGATTACTGTAGCTTTGTAGTATAGTCTGAAGTCAGAGCATGTGATACCCTCAGTTTTTTTCTTTTTTTTCAATATTGCTTTGGTCATTTGGGTTCTTTTGTGATTCTATATACATTTAAAAATTATTTGCTCTAGTTTTGTTAAAAATGCCCATGGTATTTTGATAGATATTGCATTAAATCTGTAGAGTGTTTTGGACAGTATGGTCATTTTAACAATATAAATTCTTCCAATCCGTGAACAAGGGATATCTTTCCATTTTTCTGGTATCATCTTCAGTTTTCTTTTTCAATGTTTTCAGTGTATAGGTCTTTCACCTTCTTGGGTAAGTTTATTCCAGAGTATTTTATTCTTTTTGATGTGATTTTAAACATTATTGTTTTCTTGCTTTCTCTGTCTGATGATTCATTATTAGTGTATAGAAATGCATAGATTTCAGTGTATTAATCTTGTGTCCTGAAACTGTATTGAATTCATTTATTAGTTGTAATAGATTTTTGGTGGAGACTGTATATATAGTATTATATCATCTGCAAATAGTGACAGTTTTACTTCTTTCCTTCCAGTTTGGATGCTTTTTATTTCTTTTCCTTGTTCCATTTGTGGAGCCAGGACTTCCAATACTATGTAAAATAGAAGTGGTGAGAGTGGGTATTCTTGTCTTGTTCATGATTTTAGAGGAAAAGCTTTCAGCTTTTCACCACTGAGTATGATGTTAGCTGTGGGTTTGTCATAAATGGATTGTATTATGTTGAGATATGTTTCCTCTATACCAACTTTAATGAGAGTTCTTACCATGAATGGATGTTGAATTTTGTCAAATGCTTTTTCTTCACTTATTCAGATGATCATGCGATTTTCATCCTGCATTTTTATTAATGTGTTGTCATATGGGTTGATTTTGCAAATCTTAAACCATCCTTATATGCCTGGAATAAATCTCACTTGATCATGGTGTATGATCTTTTTTATATATTGTCGAATTTGGTTTGCTCATTTTTTGTTGAGGATTTTTGCATCTATATTTATCAGAGATGTCAATCTGTCATTTCTTCTGGAGCGTTCATCTGGTTTTGGTATCAGGGTAATGGTGAATCTCATAGAATGACTTTGGGAATGTTCTCTCCTCTTCAGTTTTTAGAATAGTTTGAGAATGACAGGTATTAGCTCACCTTTATATGTTTGGTAGAACTCCCTGTGAAGCTGTCCAGTCCTGGATTTTTGTTTGCTGGGCGTTTTTTTTTAAATTACAAGTTCGATTTCATTACACATGGTCCATCTGTTCAGATTGTCTGTTTCTTCCTGATTCAGTAGGTTGCGTGTTTCTAGAAATTTGTCCATTTCTTCTAAGTTGTCCAGTTTATTGGCATATAGCTGTTCATCGTATTCTCTTATGGTTTTTTGTGTATCTGTGGTATCAGTTTTTATTTCCCTTCTTTCATTTCTTATTTTGTTTATTTGTATTCTCTTTCATTTTTTTCTTAATCAACCTGGCTAAAGGTTTATCAATTTTGTGTATCTTTTCAAAAAGCCATCTCTTGGTTTAATTGATTGTTTCTTTTTTTGGGGGGGGTGCTCTATTTTATTTACTTCCTCTCTGACTTTATTATTTCCTTCTTTCTGCTGACTTTGGGCTTTGTTTGTTCTTCTTTTTTCTAATTCCTTTAGATGGTAGGTTATATTGTTAATTTGAGATTTTTCTTATTTCTTGAGGTAGGCCTATATCTCTATAAACTTCCCTCTTAGAACTGCTTTTGCTGCATCCTATAGATTTTGGAAAGTTGTGTTTCCCTTTTCATTGTCTTGAGGTATTTACTGAGTTACTTTTTGATTTTTTCATTGACGCATTGTTTTTTTAGTAGCATGTTTTTTAGTCACCATGTTTGTGTTTTTCCCATTTTTCTTATTGTAATTGATTTCTAGTTTCACACTGTTGTGGTCAGAAAAAAATGCTTGATATAATTTCTATCCTCTTGAATTTGCTGAGACTTGTTTTGTGGCCTAGCATCTGATCTGTTGTGGAGAATGTTCCATGTGCACTTGAAAAAATGTGTATTTTGCTGCTTTTGGATGGAATGTCCCGTAGATATCTATTAAGTCCAACTGATCTATTGTGCCATTTAAGACCACTGTTTCCTTATTGGTTTTCTGTCTGGGTGACCATCCATTGATGTCAGTAGAGTGTTAAAGACCCCTGCTATTATTATATTATTGTCAATTTCTCCTTTTATGTCTGTTAATATTTGCTTTATATATTTAGGTGCTCCTGTATTAGGTGCTTATGTTGTCTGATAACGAGCATTGTTGCCCCTGGTTTCTTGTCCTCTCCATTTACATGAAGTATCTTTTTACAACTCTTAACTTTCAGTTTGTGTGTGTCTTTAGGTCTAATGTGAGTCTCTTGTATACAGCATACAAATGGGTCTTGTTTTCTTTTCATCCAGTCAGCTACCCTGTCTTTTGATTCGAGCATTTAGTCCATTGACATTTTTTTTTTTTCAGTACGCGGGCCTCTCACTGTTGTGGCCTCTCCCGTTGCGGAGCACAGGCTCCGGATGCACAGGCTCAGCCGCCATGGCTCATGGGCCCAGCCGCTCCGCGGCATGTGGGATCTTCCTGGACTGGGGCATGAACCCGTGTCCCCTGCATCAGGAGGCGGACTCTCAACCACTGCGCCTCCAGGAAAGCCCCTCCATTGACATTTAAAGTGATTATTAATAGCTATGTACTTATTACCATTTTGTTACTTTTTTTGATTTTTGTAGCTCTTTCTCTGTTCTTTTCTTCTTTTAGTTTCTTCCTTTGTGGTTTGATGATTTTCTTTAGTGGTATGTTTGTGTTCCTTTCTCTCTTGTTTTTGTGTGTCTATTGTAGGTTTTTGATTTGTGGTTACCATGAGTTTCCTGTATGTTGCACTATAACTATATCTACTTGTTTTAGACTAGTAGTCATTTAAGTTCAAACATGTTCTTAAAATCTACCTTTTTTTAGTTTTCTCCCCCACATCTTGTGTTTTTGATATCCTAGTTTACATTTTCATATATATCTCTTTACTATTTGTTGTAGTTATAGTTGATTTTAAAATTTTTGGTGTTATACTTTTTTTTTTTTTTTTTGCGGTACGCAGGCCTCTCACTGTTGTGGCCTCTCCCGTTGTGGAGCACAGGCTCCGGACACACAGGCTCAGCCGCCATGGCTCACGGGCCCAGCCGCTCCGTGGCATGTGGGATCCTCCCGGACTGGGGCATGAACCCGTGTCCCCTGCATCGGCAGGCGGACTCTCAACCACTGCGCCACCAGGGAAGCCCTGGTGTTTTACTTTTTATACTAGCTTACTTAAGTGGTTGATCCTCAGCCTGTACCATATATTTTCTTTTACTAGTGGGTTTTTCCTTTCCTATAGATATTTCTTGTTGTAGCCTTTTTTTTTCTACATAGAGAAGACACGTTAAAATTTCTTTTAGGGTAGGATTAGTATTGATGAAATCTTTTAATTTTTGCTTGTCTGAGAACTTCTTTATCTTTCCTTCAATTTTAAATGATAATATATCTGAGTAGAGTGTCATAGGTTGCAGGTTTTTCCCTTTAAACTCTCTGAATATATTGTGTCACTCCCTTCTGGCCTGCAATTTTTTTTTTTTTTTTTTTGAGAAAAATCAACTGATAGCCTATGGAGGTTCCCATGTATATGACTCTTTGTTTTTCTCTTCCCAGCTTCTCTCTTTAAAGATAAAGAGAATTCTCTTGTTATCTTTAACTTTTGCCATCTTAATTATGGTATGTCTTGGTAGGGTCTGTTTGCGTTCATCTTGTTTGGGACCTTTTGTGCTTCCTGTGTCTGGATATCTGTTTCCTTCTTCGGATTTGGGAATTCTTAATAATTTCATTAAATACATTTTCAATCTCTTTCTTTCTCCCTTTGCCTTCTGAGACCCCTAAATGTGGATATTTGTACACGTGATGTTGTTCCAGAGGTTTCTTAAACTGTTCCATTTTTTTGTTTTTCTTTTCTCTGTTCTGACTGCGTGATTTCCATTATTCTACTTTCCAGATCACTTATGCATTCTTCTGTATCACCTAGTCTGTTGTTCATTCTGTCTAATGTGGTTTTCATTTCAGCTACTGTGTTTCAGTTCTATTAAAAAAATATATTTTCTATATCCTTCTTTAAATTATCACTGTGTTCATCTATTGTTTTCCCGATTCAGTTAGTCATTATTACTAATGACTTGGATTCTTTTTTCTTCTTTTTTAAAAAAATTATTCATTTTATTTATTCATTTCATTCATTTTATTTATTCATTTTTGGCTATATTGTGTCTTCGTTGCTGTGTGCAGGATTTCTCTAGTTGCAGTGAGCAGGGGCTACACTTTATTGTGGTGCACGTGCTTCTTGTTGCAGTGTTTTCTCTTGTTGCAGAGCAGAGGCTCTAGGCACGTGGGCTCCATAGTTGTGGCTCACGGGCTCTGTAGTTGTGGCTTGTGGGCTCTAGAGTGCAGGCTCAGTATTTGTGGGGCATGGGCTTAGTTACTCTGCAGCATGTGGGATCTTCCCGGACCAGGGCTTGAACCTGTGTCCCCTGCATTGGCAGGCAGATTCTTAACCACTGCGCCACCAGGGAAGCCCGATTTGGATTCTTTATCTGGTAAATTTTTTTTTTCATTTTTTTCATGTGTTTTCTCTTGCTCTGTCAAGTAAACCAGTTCCTCTCTTCTCATTTTGCTTAATTTTCTTTATCTCTATGAATTTAGGTAAAACAGTTACTTATTGAGGTCTTGAAGGCATGTCCTTATGTGGGAGCATCGTTATATAATCTGTGTGTGCCCAGTGGCTTTGGTAGGAGAGCTAGATTTGACGTGTGCACAAGTCATGTCTTTCCTCAGGGTGTAGTGGCAGCTATAACCTTGGTAGGAGGTGGGGCTGGAGCCAGGTGTGACCTGGGGCTTCTCCTCTGTTCGGTGGCCAACACCACCCTATTGGGGACAGGGACAGGTCCCAAGTTGCTGGAGTAGAAGCCCTGAGGGTCAGGGAGTGTGTTCTCTCCCCGCTTCCAGCTCCAGTACCCTTGCCCAAGTGTGGAGCTGCATCTCAGAGCCAACAGAGCAGTTATGGGTGCTCAGTATAGGTCTGGGCCTGGGCTGTGGTGGCCCTGGCTGCAGTCAGAGTCTGGGACCACCTCTGATGTGCTCGCTGCCTCTGAAAGCCAGTAATGGCTGCCCCCACCTGGTTCAGATGTTAGAGGGGTCTGAGCTGGCACTGTCCCTCAGAACTGAACACTCTCCTTGGTTGTGGCAGCCCTCACTCCTGTGTGGAGCCAAGCAAGCTAGACGGAGCGGGCACTGGGCTCAGGCTGGGTTGTGCACTGGAGTGGTTGTGGGAAACTGGCCAGAATCTCGTGCAGTTTTAATCTGTTTTTTTTTCCCCCACATTGTTTTGGGAGTAAGCAAAACATACTTTTGTATGCATACTTTTTACAAGCAGATTCTAGGTTTCTTACAGACTTCCTGTTAGTCCCACCAGCCCTCCAACCTCCAGCCAAAGGGATTCACCTTCCTGGTGTCAGATCCCAGAGCTGGGGTACCCAATATGTGGCTCAAACCACTCACTCCTGAGGGAGGATCTGGCTGTTACATTCCACCCTCTTCTGTGTTCCCTCCCAGGGGCACAGGTCCCAAGCTGATCACTCCTCTTCCCTTCCTACCTGATTCTGTGTGGCTCCTTCTTATAGCCTTGGTTGTACAAAAGTCTTTTCTGCATATCTCTAGTTTCAGTGAGAATTACTCCACACATAGATGTATTTTCGATGTGTGTGTGGTAGGAGGTGAGTTCCATGTCCTCCTACTCTGCCATCTTGATCTCCCTTCCCAGCAAGAATGTTTTGATAGAGAAATATCAAAGCAACACTATATTAAATAGAAACATTGATTACATGATACCATTTCAGAAACCATCAAATGTGAATTATGGTGATGCTGGAATTGAGGAAGTACACTATGTTCATGTGACTGGGTTATATGCTAGTCATTCATTTTCTTTGAAGAGGTCTTAGGTTCTGAAATTGGATATATAATTTCTATTTTTGTGATTGAGATTGTATTAGATGTCTCAATTAATAATTTGCTTTCCTGTACTTTCTTCCTTTGACAAGGTTCTGTTTTATTTGCCATTCTCTGATGTAATCGTATTCATTGTTTTTATCCTCCCACTACCCCCATCCCTCACTAAGTTGTGCCCTCCTCAAGTGCAGGTACTTGTATTTTTTCCTTCATATTCTGAATGCCTAGCATGGTGCCTGGTCCCCTGGTTGGCACTTAGTAGATGCTTCACAAATGTGGGTTGAACCAAACTAAAAATCAGAAGATGAAATGATAAATGCTAAAATAATTAAAATATTTTCCCCTAGGTATTATTGAAAACAGAATCTAAGGATACTGAGTATTCAGGAAAAGGAAACTGACATTTATTGAATAATTATTGTTTGCCACATATTTTCAAATAATTATCCCATTTACTCTCTTATAACTTAAAATATATAGTATAGTTTTAAAAGCATAGGAAACATTTTTTATTAATCCATGATTTGTTCGGGTTTTAGGGCAAAACATGACCGTGATCTAGAATCTTCTGTGGTTTTTTTTATTCTACTGATTTTTAAATATCAGGTAAAAATTTCCTACTGCATTAAAGGATTATTAACATTTAAGCCCTGATGATATATGCCTATGTTAAATATGTTAAGGTGAAATTGATCCCCTCTCAGGGGACCTTGGCGGTTACTCACAGGCCTTCATTTCAATAAGAAAAGGCTGTTCTTTCGTGAATGAACTACTTTGGTTCTCCATTCAACCAGTGAAACAAAATACTAAAAATATTATATGAGTAATAATGCTGTGATACACTCTTACTAAAGATGAAAAATAACCAATCAGAGGAGAAAGAGTATGAAGGAAGATCCAATCACAATATGAAAAGATTCACCACAAAACTCTTATAAACTGTGAGCATTTGGGGCTTTTTTACATTTTATTAAGAACTTGTCATAGAGAGTGAGGGCCTGACAACTTAGTGAGAGCCGCTACCAAATAAGGGAAGTCAAAGTAGAAATAAAGCTTCTCTGATATAATTATAGTAACTTATAAAGAAGATGTTAGTTTATTTAGCACTCATCCATAAAGCATTACTATTTCATGTTGGAGCTTATTTTTATATTATCTATGAAGTTTGCTAAGCAAATAGTGTGAATATTCTTTAGTGCCTAAGAAATACCAATTATAATCATGTTTTAGGTACATCAGTTTGCTTATGAGCTACTGATATACTAATTAAAAATAATCCTTAAATAGTCATTCAAGTAACTTCGCTCAAAGGCTTTCTTAAGAAAAATAAAGTAAATTTGGCCAGAAAATAGTTTCCATCTATGTATATCTTTCACCATGGATTAATTATACAAGCCTAAATTGACACCTGTCTCAGGTGCTTAAGCAGAAGCTTAACTAAAAGGCTCTATTTAGCACAGCATTAGCCAAAGGGAGGTTAATTAGAATGAGCACCACACAGATATCATGGACAGGAATTCTAGTTCTGTTCTAGCAAGCGGACTGAGCTTTTGCAAATTACTTTACCACCCTACACCTCAGTTTCCATATCTGTAAATTAAGAGGTTTAGAGTTCATCAGAGTTGATGGGAGACAGGGGTGTGTAAATGGACTCCTTGGAAAAACTGCTATTCCCTGCTCATAAAAATACTTTTGTGTACACAAACACACACAATTTAGTATGCAATTTCAGGGAGTTACTGTGAGAATTAAATGAAATAGTGAATATAAAGTGCATTTAGTAGGTATTTTAAATTACCGTTTAGTTCCCCACATTGGGAGGGTTCTCTAGCTTCTCAGTTTTCATAAAAGCCACAGAAAATGTTTTTCAAGTCTCTTTGGGGGAAAAAAAAAGATTTTAAAGTATATAGCTATCAAGTTGCATGAGATAATATTCCACTTTTTATAAGAAGCCATCTCTTTCATCAGTTACTAGGATTTGTTTTTTAGAGGAGCGGGTGGCAATCTGTCATCAAAGTGTTGACAAGTGAAATCTGACAAGGTTAAGGTGATATAGCTGCGGGCCACTTCAGGATTTTTCACTGTCTTTCCTGTTTGAAGAGAAAGGATCTCTTTTTTCATTCTTGCTCACTTTGCAATAGTGTTTGATTTATACGCTTTTTAAAACAGTAACTCTAAACTGACAAATTATTTCGGCAGTTAACATTGTTTCAGATAAGAGCATTTCAGTGTTCTCTTGTCTTTAACTCATCTTTGTAGGAATTATTCTTGAAATTCAGTGTATTTTCTCTTCAAAGTTACATTTCTTTCTATATATTCAAATGTAGCATAAAACTATATTTATGGAACTACAATCTAGAATTACTTATCATGATCACATTTCTCACATTTCTGTTTTCCCTGTCTTTGTAGTGTTGTAGTTGAGATATATCCTTAAAAGAAGAATAAGTCCATATTTTTGAAGATCAGAAAGTGGGTACATATGTTAGAGGTGGTGGTGAGCAAAGATTATTTTATGGTTGTTGTTATTATTTGCTTATGCAAGCATACTTTTTTCCCTAAAATGCCTGATATAAGCCATTGTGATTATTTTGCAAATCGTGGAAGAAATGCACTTCAACTAGATACAGGTCTCTTTGGAATAATGGAAAATTGTGTGCAGCAAAATATTTGAAATGAGCATCAGCAAACAAGATGTTTGTATTAACAGGAACCTAGAAAATGGCTATGCAAAGGTCAACACTGATCTTTAAATATTAGTGAAATTTAATTTGTTGCATGTAATGAGTAGAAAGAAGAGGAGGAAGCAGGCCACAATGAGGAAGCCATTGATGAACTGTCCAAATGTCAAAACTGCTTACAGTACAGAAAATGTTAAATTGACATGATCTATTTACCTAAGTGAATTAAACAGTTTGAACAATGCTCTAGAGAAATATTTTCCAAATTTAAGTATAACAGGAGATTTATAAAGATTTTTGCCATAATTTATTTTGGGAAAATGAGGAGAATCCTACTATTCTTTCTAGGTATAGAATTTCTTCTAACCTCTTTAAGAAAGTATGATGCACAGTTTCTCTTGAAACGGGCATCTATTGCCATTTGCATCATCTAGAAATAACATCACCTGACCAATTGTTAGCAGCTATGAAGAATCACCCTGGCCATGACACTCTGCACAGCACTAGCTGAATTGAGTTCAGAGAGTTTTCTGGGGTGTTATGCCCAATTTTAAAAAAATGTGAATTCTATGTTCTCTTATTTTCTTCATGTACAAAGTTGATGAAAAATTTTTAAGAGAATTAAATATGTCTAATGTATATAACCAAGGTTTAATATTAATGCACAGAGAATGGGACAGAGAACTCAGTAGAAAGATGGGCAAAAGCTAGGAACAGGTAATTCATAGAAGAAACAAGATTGTTAAAAAAAATACATGAAATGATGTTTGATTCCTTTAATCAATGGAAAATTGAAACTTAATACTACGAGAATCCATTTTTCACCTACCAGATTGGCAAAAATTTAAAACTTTGTTAATATTCCATGTTGTTGAGGAAATAGGGAAAAGGGTAGTCACGTTATTGGTGGAAATGTAAATTGGTACTGTCATCTTGGCAGCCTGTTTGGCAGTACCTATTAAAATGTAAGGTGTGCATGTATATTTTCATAGTATTATTATTTGTAAGATGAAAAGAAGAAACAATTGTGTTCATTAAGGGAATGGTTAAGTAAATTATGATCGGTATACAATGGAACATCTGGTAGCTATTAAAAACAATGAGGTAAATCTTTATATGCTAACAAGGATATCCATGCTGTGGTATTCAGTGAAAAAAAAGCAAATTGTTGAGTAAAATCCTGTCTTTACTAAAATACAAAACAAGTCAGTGTGGGTGTGGACATACTGTAAGTATCTCAAGAAGTTCTGGAAGGCCACCTGCCATGTTGTGTAGTGGCTCCCTTCAGAGTGGGGAGGGCCTCTGGGAAGGGGACACATTTGTTTTAACATCAAATACTTCAGTATTGTTTGCATTTTTTAAAACAATAAGCATGTATTACTATTATAATTTTAAAACCCAAGAGGACACAAAAGACCAGACAGATTGTCTAATAGATTTTGAAGTTTCTCTCTTCATTTTTTGTATGCTTTTAGGTTCTATAGCTGTTTTAAAAATAAGGACATGATAGATGGTATTTTTAACACACTGCTTTGTGCTTTTGCATTTCGCTCCTACCATTTCATTGCTTAGTGTTATTTGTTAAATCTAAAGTTTTGTAAGTTGAAGTCTTTATTACCTTTTAGCATTTATTGACTAATTATAGTGGGTGCTCACTATCAGATAAATATGTTCTGAATATTTACATTTAATATTTAGGTGTTAGGTGAAAAGGTGTTCTAGACTTCTGAAGTGATCTAGATCTTTATGTGCTGAGATAACATGATATAGCATAGAAAAGATCTAGATATATTTAAAATAATAATTTAATAACATTTGAAGGTAAATGTCACTAAGGAAGCTAGAACATTTATTTGATAACTATTGTTTGAGTAAAATTTAAGAATAACATTTTCAGTGTTATAGGCAATTAGTTATATAATGCCCACTAATAATATTCAGTGCTTTTCATCTTCAGAACATTACACAGAATTAATTAATCCTTACAACAGTCTTGGAAATGTAGATCAATGTCATTATCCCTGTTTTTGTTGGTGGGGAAATTGAGGCAGAGAGGTTGAATGATTCGGGGTAAGTTTGTTACAGCATGGTTAGAATTAAGGCATTTGGGCTCAGAGCCCAGCATTTAGAGCAATAGAATCACACCTTCTTTAGAAGACTTAATCTTTGTGTCCTTGATAAAACTCTATTTCTCATTAAACCATTGCTGAGGTCATCTCTATATTAAAATTCAGAAACAACAAGTTTGATCACTATATAACCACTTAAAAACACACACCATTTTCTCCTCCATGCCTTTTCTGGCACTATATTGGCTTAATCTGCCTTTTCCATTGTCTCCTTGTTGGAGAATTACCGAAATATCTATCCTTGACTTTATTTTTCTTCTGGGATCTTTTTCAGTAGCTTTAGCTTTACTTTCTATTTAGAAAATTCCAAAATAGTTTTTATATAGTCCAGACCCCCTTTCTATATTTCTAGCTATCAGCTAGACATTTCTACTCATATCAACCCTTATAACTTAAACTCCCACTGTGTCTGAAATTCAGTTTATTGACAACAAAACTTGCTCCTCTTCTAGACTGACCTGTTTCTATGTATGTTTCAATCCAAGTCCTGCCCTTGAAACTAGGATAAACCAGGTGGGAACAGGTCTGGGTAAGGGGTTTCTGGGAACCAGGTGTGGCCAGAACAGTGGTATTTGAGTCCTTTGCCCGGGTGAAGAAGCTGAATCACAGTCTAAGGAAGAGGAAGAGCCAGATTACAAACTGAAAGGCAAGACTAAAGTATAGCAGGAGACCGAGTGGCCAGGTCAGTGGCTAGGAAAATTGAGGTTGTTGGTTGAGTAGTTGAGTTAGTCATTGTGAATGCGCTGGTACTCTTTTACTGGCATATGATGATGGAGGCGTGTCAGCTCACTAGAGCCATGTTCAAGGCAAGGGTCATGTCTGTACAGTAACCAGATCCCTATTTCATGGTGGTCACTCCGGATTCTTCCTCCTTCCTTACTTCCACAATTCATCAGTTCCCATATGCCTTTGATACTTTATTCAAATGAATCTGATTCTTTTTTTACATTCCAACTTCCACCATCTCAATTCAAATCCTTGTTGCTAAATATTGGTGTTGCCTGTTACTTTATTACCTTTCTAACAGGTCACTTGTATAAAAAAATCCCTCCAATATTCCCATCCACAAAGTTAATCTTCCAACAACAATTCTGATCTGTTGATTACCGTTTCTAAAATACCTTACCAGATCAGAAACTATTCATAATTTCTCCGTAGCCACCTAACAAGATATAAAGTCCTAAGTTTGGCATTTAAAGACTTACTTAGTATGGCCCTGATATATCTCTTCTATTTGTGCACCAAACCAATTGCTTACTACCTCTTAAATATGCCTTGCATCTTTCTGTCTAATTTATGTTTTTGTATATTGTTTCCTCCTTTTTCTCTCTCTCCCTTTATCAAAATCTAAGAATTCTTCAGTGTCCTCTACTTTATAAGAGAATTTCTTTATTATCAAACTAGAACATCTGAACACCCACAGCCCTTTGTTTATGTTGCTAAATTTGCACTTATCACAAACTTCATATTGGTTTTGTGATTATTTTATCTGCTATACTAGATTTTAGCTATTTGATAGTAGAGACCCTGATTTATATATCCTGTATCTGTGACTCAGTAAAATGTCAAACACCTAAAGTGCTCAAAGTATTTGTGATATTTAATTAATAATTAGATATCATAGGACTCTCTGAGGTACAAATGACCCAGTGTACCTACTAATCTAGTCTTTTGTTAGAGTATGTTCAATCTAAGCTTGAGGTCTCTTTGAGAGCCCTCTGCCCTTTTACACAAACTTTATCATTGCATGATTGTTTGATTTAGTGTTGAATATTTCAAAAATCTTTATTTCTGATAATGTGAAATTGATTAAATATGTTCATGCATATCTTAACAGATAATTAATGTAATTCTGTGTAGATAGCATTAGACAAGGGATTGTGGGGGAATACACTGTATTTTAGGTAATTTTGAAATTACCTAATGATGACTAGAACACCTAATACAACTAGTGGTTTCTTTTAAATTTGTGCTATTTAGTTGTCTTTAATTTTGTACATTTTAAATTGGTAAGTAGATAATCCTCAGAAAGTCTATTGATAATAAATAGCAAGTATATGTTCTAACTTTATGCCCAAGAAATATTTCCTTAGGCTCTTTGAGGTATTTGCTAATACACATTTCATTTTAAATGTCTCATTGGCACCATGGTATCATTAATCTTTATTAAACTACAGCAATGTCTTCTTCTCTTAGTTAATTTTTCTATCCCATCATGTTTGACATTAGGGTTTTATTTGCCCTCAGGCTTCCTCTCCTTTCTAAAGCAGTCAAAATAGCTGACTTCAGAAACCAGGGAAGACAAATATTCTGAAGATTTATTTAGTGGCACGTAATCTTTACCTCTAAAAGTTTTTATTTTCCAAAATAATGTTATCAAAAGTATAAAAAAGTCACAGCATCTTAGTGCAATGGTTTCTATTTTCCGTGATACTTTCTTAAAATTTACCTATATGGTAACAATCTTAAGGCAAATAAATATTTATTATAATGTAATCTGTTTTGGAAGGAAGACTTCAAAGCTTTCGAGGGTGTAACTAGAAAGTGAGAAAGGCTAAGATCCTCCCATTTCTCTGTGCTCAAAATTTGGGCTATCATAGATTCTCCCCCCTACAAGAGAACAATCAAGATTTACATCAAGCTCAGTTTAAATCATGCTCCTTATTTTGTCACGGAGACTGGACATTTGGATTTAGAATGGGCTTCTGACACATCTGAGACTGTCATCAACTGCCTTATAAAATTAAACAGAAAATTGAAAAAGTTAAAAAGATATTTTAAATGAAAATTAAATTAAGGGCAATTTTTTGTTTAGGTTTTCCCTTCTGCTGTTCTTTTCATTTGGCTAATTATTTTTCCTATTCAATATTAAAATTTGCTGTATTTTTTAGTCATTCATTCTTTTATTCATTTTTGCCCTGTGTAACTAGTTTTGGTCTAGTTCTAAGTCATGTGTATTGGGTTTTATCCCCAGAGAAATGCACAAGGGCACTGAGTGGGGCAATATTTCTCCACTTTGGTAGGTACTCTCTATTTCACTACCTTTTTAATCCCTGCCCATGCCCCCTCCCAAAATGCAGAATGCAGAATTCTACTGAAATTCTTTTCTTTCCTCCTTCAAAACAACTATTTATGCATTAATACAATATTTGAATAATATGAGCTCAGTCTTGACTGCTTCCTTCGGGCAGATTTTTCAAACAAGGAAATTACAGCATTGTTTTTAACTGGTGGCATTCTTGAGTAAGATGCAAGGCCTTCAGAGGTCTGCGTCTTTCAAAAACCTGCAGAGTGTAAAAGATGGCAAGACATTTTGAGGACTAAAAAGGTTATTGATTTGGTCCCCTCCCACCATGTCCATCTAGTAATTATAGATTTTTACAAATGTTAAAAAATTTACTCCATTAATTCTTTTTAACTTTATATCGTCTTATTAGCAGATATTTGAAGTTCAGAGGAAAAGAAGGATGAATAACCCACATTTGACTATCTTTTGCCTGCCTGCTAATGCATGACCCTGCAAAGCCTCCTCCTTAATCACACATATTTTGGGGAGCCTGCAGGAGTCGTCACATGTGTTCATAAATAAGTCGAATCATTTACTAATGGACACTGGCCATTTCCTTCTCACTTGCCTCACTTGCTAGACCTGCTCCATCAACTCGTTATTGCTGCCGCCGTGTCTACTTTTGCTGGGTGTGGATCCCACTTTGTCTGGATACCACCACTCTGAGTACATTAATGTGAAGGGCTACCAGTCCTGCTTACGTTCTATGTTCATCATTTAATTCCTATGCTTCTCTGAGGTCCTACTGACATTTTACAACTTGTCTGTAGCTTTCTCAGAGCACTGCTATTCCAAGCAGGGTTGAGCCCTTCTTTTATGCTGTGAAATTGTTCACTCTGCCATTTCAATAATTAGTACACTGTGTCTCATTAGTTGAACATGCATCTGATTCTTGATGATGGTAAGTGCATTGAGGTCAAATGTAAAGGTGAAGGAAGGACCAACAACGTTTGTGTTATGTCTAAAATTATTTTGGATTATCACCCATATGAATAGTATGGGAAAATATTTTTAGTCACTCCAAATGTTAAAGAAGCTGAAGGCTTTTTCCTCTATATGAAAGATGTCTTAAAATATTTTTCAAGCATTTTTTGTTATTCAGAAGTTTGTTGGAAATAATAAAGTTTTTATAATGTCCATCACTAGCCCCTGCTGTTAAAACTAGGAGAAAATATAAGATGTACATTATTGCTATCTCTTTTTTTTTAACACAGGTAGAGTAGACTATCTGGATCTATCACAACATGCAGATTAACAAACTAATCTGAATGCTAATGTGGTTTCACACAGTTTACTTCTAAGTAAATATGTTTCCTATAATAATAACTATATATCATTTACCTTGAAAATTCCACTTTAATTAGCCTTTTAGTATGTGGGAGATTGTAAATATTTGCTTTGTATATTAAAGATAGACCACAAAATGTGTTTGTACTTACTAACTACATAACAGATGTTTCTTTTCCTTAAAAATATTTTTAAAAAATGCTTAAATGCTAAATAATTATAAATTATAATGCTAAATAATTCTAATTTCTAATTAGAAATCAAACGTATATTATTGGAAACCCAAATACATATATTCTTCTTACTACATTTCTCAATGCAATGACATACTAAATCTAGGAAAAGAAGTGCTTTTTTCCTTTTTCTAGAGTTCATTTCTGGGTGGTTAACTAAGGATACATTAAAGTGTGTTTATTCTAATGAACCGTATCTCAAATATCAGTAGTGGCAAGTGATTCTTTTTATTATTTCTAAGGGATCTTGGTTTTATTGGCAATAGAAGATAATTAATTGGCACCTCTTCTTAATTATTTTTTTAAACAGGACAGAGATTCCTTCTGCCATCAGATGTCTTTCTGCTTGACTGAACTGCACCTGTGGTCTTTGAAGAATACCTTACACATTGGGGGTAAATAAGCTCTGGATTAATTTCAATATTTTTAAAATATAAGTTACAACAATATAAATAAGTACTAGCAAAGGTTAGAGCCTAGATTCTCCAGCTGGAATTGGATTATTTTCTTTATACGTAATGAAAAATTGGCTAGTGTATAGTAATTTCTTTTAGTTAACTCTGCTTATGTTTTTTCAACTTGAGTTACATTTTCTGCTTTGAACATTAATTTTATTGGCCTAATATCTGTTTCTTCTTAAGATACACAAATGTTCCATTTTTTTCCTGGGATTATTCATAATAACTGATTTATATTCATAAATATTTGCAGGCTTGCTAGTGGTAAATGCATTTCTATTTGATATTAAAGTAATATTTCAAACATAAAGTAATATTTCAAACATACAACTAAGAGGTACAATTATATTCATTTTTTAAAAAATAAATAAATAAATTTATTTATTTATTTATTTATTTTTAGCTGTGTTGGGTCTTCGTTTCTGTGCGAGGGCTTTCTCTAGTTGCGGCGAGCAGGGGCCACTCTTCATCGTGGTGCACTGGCCTCTCACTATTGCAGCCTCTCCTGTTGCAGAGCACAGGCTCCAGACGCGCAGGCTCAGTATTTGTGGCTCATGGGCCCAGTTGCTCTGCGGCATGTGGGATCTTCCCAGACCAGGGCTCAAACCCCTGTCCCCTGCATTGGCAGGCAGATTCTAAACCACTGCACCACCAGGGAAGCCCTATTCATGTTTTTTGAATCTCACATTTTTTGGGGAAGAGAGTAATATAAATGTGTTTTAACAATGTTTATTAGTATTTCAGGATAAAGTATGTATCATTAGGAAACATCTTTTAAAAAAGTCTTTTCCTTTCTGAGTATCTAAAGCAACTCTTGTATTTAGGAGGACAGATTTATTTACATCTTTAGCATCATTACTAAGAAAATGGTTTACCTTGCAAAGCATTATTTCTTTATATCAAATATATAATTACAGATGATGTCATTATAATTTCATTAAGTTTAGCTTGCTTAAAATGGATAAGGTTAGAATTTCCAGTTAAGCAAAGTGGACTTAACACCCATTTGCTTCCTTCCCCGATTCTTCTAAAATGAGAGTAAACGAATTACTATTAAAAAGGTGTACAGCACTGGACCCTGCAGGCATTTTGGTGGGGATAATGGCAGACTTCAGGAGGGCTCATGCCAAGGAGTACTTCCCAGAACTTCTGCTGCCAGTGTCCTTGTCCCCGCAGTGAGCCACAGCTGCCCCCGGCCTCTGCAGGAGACCCTCCGAAACTAGCAGCCATGTGGCTGACAGGGTCTTGGTGCTCTGGCCTGGTGTCAGGCCTGAGCCTCTGAGGTAGGAGAGCTGAGTTCAGGACATTGGACCACCAGAGACCTCCTGGCCCCATGTAATATCAATCGGCAAGAGCTCTCCCAGAGATCTCTGTTGCAAAACTAAGACCCATCTCCACCCAACAGCCAGCAAGCTCCAGTGCTGGACGCCCCATGCCAAACAACTAGCAAGACAGGAACACAACCCCACCCATTAGCAGAGAGGCAGCCTAAAATTATAGTAAGTTCACAGACGCTCCAAAACACACCACCAGATGTGGCCCTGCCCACCAGAAAGACATGATCCAGCCTCATCCACCAGAACACAGACACCAGTCCCCTCCACCAGGAAGCCTACACAACCCACTGAACCAATCTCACCCACTGGGGGCACACACCTAAAACGACAGGAACTATGAACCTGCAGTCTGAGAAAAGGAGACCTTAAACAAAACGAGAAGGCAAAGAAATATGCAGCAGGTGAAGGACAAAGGCAGAAACGCACCAGACCAAACAAATGAAGGGGAAATAGGCAGTCTACCTGAAAAACAATTCACTGTAATGAAAGTAAAGATGATCCAAAATATTGGAAATAAAATGGAGAAAATGTAAGAAACATTTAACAAGGACCAAGAAGAACTAAAGAGCAAACAAACAAGGATGAACAACGTAAAAAATGAAATTAAAAATTCTCTTGAAGGAATCAATAGCAGAATAACTGAGGCAGAAGAATGGATAAGTGACCTGGAAGATAAAATAGTGGAAATAACTGCCACAGAGTAGAGTAAAGAAAAAAGAATGAAAAGAATTGAGGACAGTCTCAGAGACCTCCGGGACAACAGACCTCAGAGACAACAGTAAACCCACCAACATTTGAATTATAGGGGTCCCAGAAGAAGAAGAGAAAAAGAAAGGGTTTGAGAAAATATTTGAGGAGATTATAGTTGAACACTTCCCCAACATGTGAAAGGAAATAGTCAAGTCCAGGAAGCTCAGAGAGTCCCATACAGGATAAATCCAAGGAGAAACACGTCAAGACATATTAATCAAACTATCAAAAATTAAATACAAAGAAAAAATATTAAAAGCATCAAGGGAAAAACAACAAATAACATACAAGGGAATCCCCATAAGGTTAACAGGTGATCTTTCAGCAGAAACTCTGCAAGCCAGAAGGCAGTGGCAGGACATATTTAAAGAGATGAAAGGGAAGAATCTACAACCAAGATTACCCAGCAAGGATCTCATTCAGATTTAACAGAGAAATCAAAAGCTTTATAGACAAGCAAAAGTTAAGAGAATTCAGCACCACTAAACCAACTTTACAACAAATGCTAAAGCAACTTCTCTAGGCAGGAAACACAGGAGAAGGAAAAGACCTAGAAAAACAAACGCAAAACAATTAAGAAAATGGTAATAGGAACATATGTATCGATAACTACCTTAAATGTAAATGGATTAAATGCTCCAACCGAAAGACACAGACTGGCTGAATGGGTATAAAAACAAGTCACGTATATATGCTGTCTACAAGAGACCCACTTCAGATCTAGGGCCACATACAGACTGAAAGTGAGGGGACGGAAAAAGGTACTCCATGCAAATGGAAATCAAAAGAAAGCTGGAGGAGCAATTCTCGTATCAGACAAGATAGACTTTGAAATAAAGACTATTAGAAGAGACAAAGAAGGACACTACATAATGATCAAAGGATCAATCCAAGAAGATATAACAGTTGTAAATATTTATGCACCCAGTATAGGAGCACCTCAGTACATAAGGCAAATGCTAACAGCCATAAAAGGGGAAAACAACAGTAACACAATGATAGTAGGGGACTTTAACACCCCACTTTCACCAATGGACATATCATGCAGAATGAAAATAAATAAGGAAACACAAGCTTTAAATGACACTCTAGACAAGATAGACTTAATTGATATTTATAGGACATTACCCCCCAAAACAACAGAATACGGTTTATTTTCAAGTGTTCATGGAACGTTCTCCAGGATAGATCGTATCTTGGCTCACAAATCAAACCTTAGTAAATTTAAGAAAAGTGAAATCATATCAAGTATCTTTTCCTACCAGAATGCCATGAGACTAGATATTGATTACAGGGAAGAAACTGTAAGAAATACAAACACATGGAGGATAAACAATACGCTACTAAATAACCAAGAGATCACTGAAGGAATCAAAGAGGAAATCATAAAATACCTAGAAACAGGGGCTTCCCTGGTGGCGCAGTGGTTGAGAGTCCGCCTGCGATGCAGGGGACGTGGGTTCGTGCCCCGGTCTGGGAAGATCCCACATGCCGCGGAGCGGCTAGGCCCGTGAGCCATGGACGCTGAGCTTGCGCGTCCGGAGCCTGTGCTCCGCAACGGGAGAGGCCACAACAGTGAGAGGCCCGAGTACCGCAAAAAAAACAAAACAAAACAAAAAAAATACCTAGAAACAAATGACAATGAAATCACAACGACTCAAAACCTATGGGACTCAGCAAAGGCAGTTCTAAGAAGTTTGTAGCAATACAATCCTACCACAAGAAACAAAAATCTCAAACAACCTAACCTTACACCTAAAGCAATTACAGAAAGAAGAAAAAAAGACCCAAAGATAGCAGAAGGAAGGAAATCATAAAGATCAGGTCAGAAATAAAAAGAAATGAAGGAAATGATAGCAAAGATCAAGAAAACTAAAAGCTGTTTCTTTGAGAAGATAAACAAAATTGATAAACCGTTAGCCAGACTCATCAAGAAAAAAAGGGAGAAGACTCAAATCAACAGAATTAGAAATGAAAAAAGGAGAAGTAACAGCTGACACTGCAGAAATACGAAGGATCATGAGAGATTACTACAAGCAACTCTATGCCAATAAAATGGACAACCTGGAAGAAATGGACAAATTCTTAGAAAAGGACAACCTTCCAAGAATGAACCAGGAACAAACAAAATATAAACAGACCAATCACAAGCACTGAAATTGAAACTGTGATCAGAAATCTTCGAACAAACAGAATCCCAGGACAAGATGGCTTCACAGGCGAATTCTGTCTAACATTTAGAGAAGAGCTAATACCTATCCTGATCAAACTCTTGCAAAATATAGCAGAGGGAGAAACATGCCCAAACTCATTCTATGGGGCCACCATCATCCTGATACCAAAACCAGACAAAGATGTCACAAAGAAGGAAAACTATGGCCAATATCACTGATGAACATAGATGCAAAAATCCTCAACAAAATACTAGCAAACAGAATCCAACAGCACACTAAAAGGATCATACACCATGATCAAGTGGGGTTTATCCCAGGAATGCAAGGATTCTTTAACATACACAAATCAATCAATGTGATACACCATATTAACAAATTGAAGGATAAAAACCACATGATAATCTCAATAGATGCAGAAAAAGTTTTCAACAGAATTCAACACCAATTTATGATAAAAACTCTCCAGAAAGTAGCCATAGAGGGAACCTACCTCAACATAAAAAAGGCCATATACGACAAACAGGGAACAGAAAACCCACTCCTAAAGGATGTGCATGCAAACTCACTTGACCTGAAAACCAGCACAAAAACAGCATACTGAGAAGCACATGGACCATAGGTGAAGGGGACCCACTTACTAATCTTGAAGCATCTGCCAGAGAGTCAGGAACCAACTGAGACACTCCCTGGGAACAGAGACACTGGCCAAAGCATTTTTGCAATTTCAGGCTGCCTTCATAGTTCTGGTGCAGGTGAGCACCATTTTGAAATTTTCCCTCTAACCTTTTAGAAAGGAGAGGGATAAATAGAAAGGACTTTAGAAAGGACTGGGAGAAATAACTGATTTACTTAATACATAAAAATAAACACAGAGACTTAGGCAAAATGAGACAGAAACATATTCCAATCAGAAAAATATGACAAAACCTCAGAAAAAGAGCTAAGGAAAATGGACGTAAGCAATCTAGTGTATAAAGAACTTACAGTAATTATAAAAATGCTCACTGAGCTCTGGAGAAGAATGGATGAATACTGTGAAAACTTCAACAAAGATATAGGAAATATAAGAAAGTAATAAACAGAAGTTATAACTGAACTAAAGAATATGCTAGAGGGGTTCAACAGCAGACTGCATGAGGTAGAAGAATGAATCAGTGGGCTAGAAAACAGAACAATGGAACTCACCCACACAGAGCAACTAAATGAAAAATGAATTTAAAAAAGTGCAGATAACTTAAGAGACCTTTGGTACAACATCAAGCAGAATAACATTTGGACTATAGGGGTCCCAGAAGGAGGAGAGAGCGAGCAAGGGCTAGAAAAATTATTTGAAGAAATAGTGGCTGAAAACTTCCCTATTTGGGGAAAGGAAACAGACAGGTCCAGGAAGCCCAGAGAATTCCGAATAAGATGAACCCAAAGAGATGCACACCAAGACACATTATAATTAAAATGGGAGAGGTTAAGGGTAAAGAGAGAATCCAGAAAGCAGCAAGAAAAAAACAACTAATTTTGTACAAGGGAAACCCCATAAAGGCTATGAGCAGAAATTTTCAGCAGAAACTTGACAGGCCAGAAGGGAGTGGCATGTCATGTTCAAAGTGCTGCAAGAAAAAACTTCCAACCAAGGATTCTCTACCTAATGAGGTCATCATTCATAATTGAAGGAGAGATGAAGGGTTTCAGATAAGCAAAAACTAAAGGAATCTGTTACTGGCCCTACAGGAAATGTTGAAAGGACTTCTTTAATTTTAAAGGAAAAGAAATGGTACTAATTAATAATAAGAAAATATACAAAAATAAAAATCTCACTAGAAAAGGTAACTATATAATAAATATAGTTTATATATGGATCAATCACTTTTATAAGGCAAGCATGCAGGTTAAAAGACAAATGAAGTAAAATTAACTAAAATTACAATAATTAGTTAAGACATGCATAAAATAAAAAGATGTAAAGTGTGTCAATGAAAGTATAAAATGTTGGGGGGATAAAAAGATAAAACTTTGGAATGTGTTCAAATTTAAGTTGTTACCAACTTAAAACAGGCCACTATTTAAATAGGAAGTTATATGTGAACCTCACTAACTATAAGGAAAAAATTATAGTAACTACACTAAAGAAAATGAGAAAGGAATCTAAATATAATGTTAGAGTAAACTACTAAAGCACAACGGAAGAGAGAAAGAGAAGAAAAAAGGAACAGAGAACTTCAAAAATAGCCAGAAAACATTTAACAAAATGGAATAATTATGTACTTATCAATTATTACTTTAAATGCAAATGGACTAAATTTGCCAATCAAAAGTGGCTGAATGGATAAAAAAAGACCCATCTATTGGTTACCTACAAGAGAATTACTTCTCTTGTAATTCTTGAAAGGAAACACACAGACTTAAAGTGAAGAGATGGAAAAAAATATTCCATGCAAATGGATGTGAAAAGAAAGCTGGATTAGCTATACTCATATCAGACAAAATAGACTTTAAAACAGAGACAGTAATAAAAGACAAAGAAGGGCATTACATAATGATAAAGGGGTCTGTCCAGCAAGAAAATATTAACATTTATAAATGTATTTGCACCCAACAGCGGAGAACCAATATATATTAAGCAAATAATAACAGACTTACAGAGAAAAATTGAAAGCAATACAATAATACTAGGGGACTTTAACACCCCATTTACATCAACAAATCATCCAGACAGAAAATCAATACAGAAACATTGGAGTTAAATGACACATTAGTCCAGATTGACTTAATAGATAAACATAGAACATCCCATTCAAAATCAGCAGAATACATATTTTTCTTAAGTACACGTAGAAACATTCTCCAGGATAGATCACTATTAGGTCATAAAACAAGTCTCAGTAAATTGAAGAAGATTGAAATCACATTAAACATCTTCTTTGGCCACAGTGGTATGAAACTAGATATCAATCACAAGGAAAAGGCCAGGAAAAAACACAAAAAGGTGGATATTAAATAGCATGCTACTGAGCAACCAGTGGGTCATCAAAGAAATCAATACCTAGATACAAATGAAAACAGAAATATGTCATATCAAAATCTATGTCACACAGCAAAAGGAGTTCTAAGAGGGAAGGTCATAGCAATATAGGCCTACTTCAGAAAGCAAGAGAAATCCCAAATAAACAATCTAACTTTACACCTAAAGGAGCTAGAAAGAGAAGAACAAATGAAGCCCCAATTAGTAGAAGGAAGGAATAATGAAGATCAGAGCAGGAATAAATGAAATAGAGACTAAAAAAAAAAAAAAAAATGAGAAGATAAGTGAAACAAAGAGCCAGTTCTTTGAAAAGATAAACAAAACCAACAAACCTTTAGCTAGAATAACCAAGGAGAAAAGAGAGAGGACTCAAATAAAATCAGAAATGAAAGAAAAGTTACAGCTGATACCACAGAAATGCAAAGGATCATAAGAGACTACTGTGAACAGTTACACACCAACAAATTGGACAACATAGAAGATAAATTCCTAGAAAGATACAATCTTTACAGACTGAATCATGAAGAAATAGAAAATCTGTGTAGACTGATTACTAGTAAGGACATTGAAACAGTAATCAAAAGCTTCCCAACAAACAAAAATAGAGGACCAGATAGCTCTTCTGGTGAATTTTTACAAAACAGAGATTTAGTACCTGTTCTTCTCAAACTATTCCAAAAGGTTGAAGAGGAGGGAAACATTCCAAACATTTTATACTACCAAAACCAGGCAAGGACACCACACAAAAAAAGAAAATTACAGGCCAATTCTTGATGAACATACATGTAAAAATCCTCAACAGAATATTGGTAAACCAAATCCAACAATACATTAAAAGGACTGTGCACCATGATCAAGTAGGATTCAGGGATACAAAAATGTTTTATCACCCACAAAGCAATCAACATGATATATCATATTAACAAAATGAAGGATAAAAATCATACAATTATCTCAATAGATGCAGAAAAAAATATTTGACAAAATTCAACATCCATCTATGCTAAAAACTTACAGCAAAGTTGGTAAAGCAGAATTTACCTCAACATAATAAAGGCCATATATGACAAACCCAAGCTAACATCAGTGGTGAAAAGCTGAAATCTTTTCCCTTAAAATCAGGAATAAGACAAAGATGTCTATTCTCACCACTTTTATTCAACATAATATTGGAAATCCTAGCCATAGCAGTTAGGTGAGGAGAAAATAGGTATTCAGATCAGAAAGGAAGAAATAAAACTCACTATTTGCAGATGACATGATACTATATAGAGATAACCCCAAAGACTCTGCCAAAAAAATGGTATAACTAATAAATGAATTTAGTTAAGTTGCTGTATACAAAATCAATGTACAGAAGTCTGTGGCATATCTATGCACTAATAACAAGCTATCAGAGAAATAAAACAATCCCATTTACAATTGCATCAAAAAGAATATAATACCTAGGAATAAATGTAACCAAGGAGTCGAAAGACCTATACACCAAAAAGTACAAGATGCTGATGTAAGAAATTGAAAAATATATAAATAAATGGAAATAATATTCCATGTTCATGGACTGGAAGCATTAATATTGTTAAAATGTCCATTCTACCCAAAGCTGTCTACAGGCATACCTTAGAGACATTGTGGGTTCAGTTCTAGACCACTCCAAAAAAGCAGATATCTCAAAGTGAGTCACAAATGTTTTGGTTTCCCAGTGCATCTAAAAGTTATGTTTACACTATACTGTCATCTATTAAGTGTACAGTAGCATTATGTCTTTAAAAACATTGTACATACCTTAATTAAAAAATATTTTATTGCTAAAAAATGCTAAATATCGTATGAGCTTACAGCAAGTTGTAATCTATTTGCTGGTGGAGGGTTTTGCCTCAGTGTTGATGGGTGGTGGTTGCTGAAGGTTGGGGTGCCTGTGGCAATTTCTTAAAATAAGACACCAGTGAAGTTTGCCACATTGATGGACTCTTCCTTTCACACATGATTTCTCTGTAGCATGTAGTGCTGTTTGATAGCATTTTACCCAGAGTAAAACTTCTTTCAAAATTGTAGTCAATCCTCTAGAATCCTGCTGCTGCTTTATCAACTAAGTTTACATAATATTCTAAATCCCTTGTTGTCATTTCAGTAATCTTCATAGCATTTATACCAGGAGTAGACTTATTTCATCTCAAGAAACAACTTTCTTTGATCATTCATAAGAAGCAACTCCTTAAGTGTTAAAGTTTTCTCATGAGATTGCAACAAAATTCAGTCCTATATTCAGGCTCCACTTCTAATTCTAGTTCTTTTGCTGTTTTCCCCACATCTGCAGTTACTACCTCCACTGAAGTCTTCAACCCCTCAAAGTTATCCATGAGGGTTGGAAAGAACTTCTTCCAAACTCCTGTTAATGTTGCTATTTTGACTTTTTCCCGTGAATCATGAATGTTCTTAATGGCACCTAGAATGGAGAATCCTTTCCAGGTTTTCTTTTCTTATCCTGTTTTTTTTGGCCATGCCACATGGCTTGCAGGATCTTAGTTCTCTGACCAGGGATTGAACCCGGGCCCCAGCTGTGAAAGCACTGAGTACTAACCACTGGACCACCAGGGAATTCCTAGAAGGTTTTCAATTGAATTTGCCCAGATCCATCGGAGGAATCACTGTCTGTGGCAGCTATAGCCTTAAGAATTGTTTTTCTTAAACCATAAGACTCGAATGTCAAAATTACTCCTTGATCTATGGGCTGCAGAATGGATGTTGTGCTTGTGCTACCAGGCATAAAAACAACATTAATCTCATTGTACATCTCCATCAGAGTTCTTGGGTGACCAGGTGCATTGTCAATGAGTAGTAATATTTTGAAAGAAATCTTTGTTTCTGAGCTGTAGGTCTCAAGGGTGGGCTTAAATTATTCATTAAATCATGTTGTAAACAGATGTGCTGTCATCCAGGCTTTGTGGTTCCATTTATAGGGCACAGATAGAGTAGATTTAGCAGAATCTTAAGGTCCCTAGGATTGCTGAGCATTGGCTTCTACTTCAAGTTGGCAGCTGTATTAGCCCCTAACAAGAAAGTCATCCTGTCTGTTGAAGCTTTGAAAACAGTCATTGACTTTTCCTCTCTAGCTATGTAATTCCTAGATGGCACCTTCTTTCAATAGAAGGTTGTTTGTCTACATTGAAAATTTATTGTTTAGTGTAGCCAGCTTCATTAATTTTATCTTAGCTAGGTCTTCCAGATAACTTGCTGTAGGTTCTACATCTGCACTTGCTGCTTCACCTTGTACCTTTATGTTCTGGACACGGTTTCTTGCCTTAAACCTCATGAACCAACCTCTGCTAGCTTTAAACATTTCTTCTGCAGCTTCCTCACCTCTCTCAGTCTTCATAAAATTGAAAACAGTTAGGTCCTTGTTTTGCATTAGGGTTTGGCTTAGGGAATGTTGTGGCTGATCTATCCAGGCCACCAAAACTTTATATCAGCAATAAAGTTGTTTCATTTTCTTATTATTTGTGTGTTCAGTGGAGTAGCACTTTTAATTTCCTTTAAGAACTTTTCCTTTGCAGTCACAACTTAGCTAACTGTTTGGCTCAGGAGGCCTAGCTCTCAGCCTGTCTTGACTTTCAACATGCCTCAATAAGCTTAATCATTTCTTTTTTTAAAGTTAAATTAAATTAAATTTTTTTGTTTATTTATTTTTGGCTGCATTGGGTCTTTGTTGCTGAGCATGGGCTTTCTCTAGTTGCGGCGAGCAGGGGCTTCTCATTGCAGTGGCTTCTCTTGTTGTGGAGCATGGGCTTAGGTGCGTGGGCTTCAGTGGTTGTGGCTCATGGGCTCTAGAGCACAGGCTTAGTAGTTGTGGTGCATGGGCTTGGTAGCTCCACGGCATGTGGGATCTTCCCAGACCAGGGCTCGAACCCATGTCCCCTGCATTGGCAGGCAGATTCTTAACCACTGTGCCACCAGGAAAGCCAACTGTTTCTAACTTTTGATTTAAAGTGAGGGACATGCAACTCTTCCTTTTACTTGAACACTTAGAGGCCACTGTAGGATTATCAACTAGCCTAATTTCAATATTGTTGTGTCTCAGGGAATAGGAAGGCATGAAGAGAGGGAGAGAGATGGGAGAACAGCCTGTCAGTGGAGCAGTCAAAACACACACATGACATTTATCACTTAAGTCAGCCTTCTTATATAGGTGTGGTTCATGGTGCCCCAAAACAATTACAGTAGTAACATCAAAGATCACTTATCACAGATCACCATAAAAAAATAATAGTAATGAAAATGTTTGAAATATTGCAAGAATTACCAAAATGTGACAGAGACATGAATTAAGCAAATGCTATTGGAAAATGGTGCCTGTCGACTTGCTCAGTGCAGGGCTGCCACAAACCTTCAGTTTGCAAAAAAGCAATGTCTGCGAAGCACAATAAAGTGAAGTGCAGTAAAAGAGTTATGCCTATATAGATTCAATGTAATCCTTACCAAAATTCCAATGGCACATTTTGCAAAACTAGAACAAATAATTCTGAATTTTGTATGGAACCACAAAAGATCCCGAGTAATCAAAACAATTTTAAGAAACAGTAACAAAGCTGGAGGTACTACACTTCCTGATTTCAAACTATACTACAAAGCTGTGGTAAGCAAAATGGTATGAGAGACCAGAAATAAACCCACACATAAATGGACATTTAACTTATGACAAAGGAGCAAAGAACATAGAGTGGAGAAAGGATAGTCTCTTCAATAAATTGTGTTGGGAAAACTGGATAGCCACATGGAAAAGAATGAAACTAGACCACTATCTTATACCATACAGAAAAATTAACTGAAGATGGATTAAAGACCTGAATGTAAGATCCAATATCTTAAAATTCCTAGAAAAAAACGTAGGTGGTAGTCTCCTTGACATCGATCTTGGAGATGATTTTTGACATCAAAAGCAAAGGCAACGAAAGTAAAAATAAACAAGTGGGACTACATCAAACTAGAAAGCTCCTGCACAGCAAGGGAATCCACCAACAAAATGGAGAAGACATTTGCCAATCATATATCTGATAAGTCCAACATATAAACTCAATAACAACAACAACAAAAAAAACTGATTAAAAATGGGCAGAGGATCAGAATAGACATTTTTCCAAAGAAGACATACAGATGGCCAACAGGCACATGAAAAGATGTTCAACATCACTAATAATAGGGAAATGCAAATCAAAACCACAATGAGATACCACCTCACACCTGTTAAAACGGCTATTATCAAAAAAACAAGAAGTAACATTTATTGGAGAGGCTGTAGAGAAAAGGGAACCTTACACACTGTTGTTGGAACTATAAATTTGTATAGCCACTATGGAAAACAATATGGAGATTCCTCAAAAAATTAAGAGTAGAGCTACCATATGACCCAACTATTCCACTTCTGGGTATTTATCCAAAGAACATGAGAACAGTAATTTGAAAAGATATATGCACCCCCATGTTCATTGCAGCATTATTTACCATAGCCAAGACATGGAAACAACCTGAGTGTCCATTGATGGATGAATGCATATAGATGATGTGTTATATTTATACAATGGAATAATACCCTAAAAAAGAATGAAATCTTGCCTCGTGCAGCAACATGGATGAACCTTGAAGGTATTTTGTTCAATGAAATAAATCAGATGGAAAAAGACAAATACCCTGTAATTTTTACTCTTCAGTGGAATCTAAAAAACATTAACAAAGGAATGAACAAAATAAAACAATAGCAAACTCAGAGATACAGAGATCAGATTAGTGGTTACCAGAGAGGAAGGGGATTAGGGGTTGGGTGAAATGGCTGAAAGGGGCAACTGTATGGTGATGTATGGTAACTAGACTTGTGGTGGTGATCACTTTGTAGTGTGTAAGATGTCGAATTTTAATGCTGTACACCTGGAACTTATATAATAAATGTTCTTTTTTTTAGATTTGTGTATTTTTTAATTTTACATATATTCTTGTGTTTTGTTTTTAAACATTACATATAATCTTTTATATTTATCCAATAATTAAAACAATTTAAAACCAAAAATGTTAAACATCATTTTCAGCATAAGACTTTTATTTAGTAATATACATTCAGAGAAAAACTCTGAGAGACAACAAAATGTTGTTAATAGCTGTCTCCAAAGAGTGGAAATACCGGAAATTAAACTTTTTTGTTCTTTCCTTATTTTCTCAATTTTATACAGTGAACATATTACTTTTATAATCAAGAAACCAAATTATATTGAAATATGTATAAATATGATAGAAAAAAGGAAATGAATGCTCTGACCAAAGACAGTAGTGCACAAAGGCCCCAGGGGGCAGTAAGATCTTCTGCCCCAACTGGATCTTCAGCAGAGCTATCTATTCTCCCTGCTGGGGGCATTCTTCTCTTTGAACCCGTGTGCAGTCATACTTCTTCTTTAGGGCACAGCTTTAGTAAGTCACCTAGAGAAGCCTTCCCTGCCATTTAGACTAAGTTAGTAACCCTCTTACATGCTCTCATTATGCTTGACATTTAAAGTTGTGTTTTTTTTGCGGTACGCGCGCCTCTCACTGCTGTGGCCTCTCCCGTTGCGGAGCACGGGCTCCGGACGCGCAGGCTCAGCGGCCATGGCTCACGGGCCCAGCCCCTCCGCGGCATGTGGGATCCTCCCAGACCGGGGCACGAGCCTGCGTCCTCTGCATCGGCAGGCGGACTCTCAACCACTGCGCCACCAGGGAAGCCCCTAAAGTATTTTTTGAATTGAGGTATAATTGACTTATTATAGTAGTTTCTGGTGTACAGCATGACGATTTGATAAGTCTAGTTAACATCCACCACCATACATGGTTACAAAATTTTTTTCTTGCGATAGGAACTTTTAATATTTACTGTCTTAGCAACTTTCAAATATGCAATACATTATTATTAACTATAGTCTCCATGCTGTACATGATATCCCCATGACTTGTTTATTTTATAACTGGAAGTTTGTACCTTTTGACCCCCTTCACCCATTTCACCCACCTTCCCCTTCACCCTCCTGACTCTGACAACCAATCTGTTCCCTGTATCTTTGAGCTTGTGTTTTGTTTGTTTGTTTTTAAGATTCTGCATATAAGTGAAGTCATATGGCATTTGTCTTTCTCTGACTTATTTCACTTAGCATAACGCCCTCAAGGTCCATTCAAGATGTCACAAATGGTAGGATTTCATTCTTCTGATGGCTTAGTAGTATTACATTGTATATATATACCATGTCTTCTTTATCCATTCATCCATCGATGGACACTTAGATCTTGGCTATTGTAGATAATTCTGCAACGAACATGAAATAATGGTACCTATATCTTTTTGAATTAGTGTTTTCATGTTCTTTGGATAAATACCCAGAGGTGAAGTTGCTGCATCACATGATAGTTCTATTTTTGAGAAACCTCCATACTGTTTTCCATAGTGAGTGCACTGATTTGCATTCCCACCAGCAGTGCTGAAGAGTTCCCTATTCCCCACATCCTCGCCAACACTTGTTATTTCTTGTCTTTTTGATAAATGCTATTCTAATTTGAAGTAATCACAAACTTTTACAGAAAACTTGTTAGTACAGAGAATTTTTTTTCTTGAACCATTTTAGAGTAAGTTTCAGATCTGATGCCTCACCACCCCCAAATACTTTAGTGTGTATTTCCTATAGAAAATGTGTTGTCCCACATCATCTATATAACCATCAAAATCAAGAAATTAACAATGATAATAGTACTACCATCTAATACTCAGAGTTTCACCAGTTGTTCCTCCAGTGTCATTTTTTATAGCAAATGGTTCTCGTTCAGAATTACTTGGGTTTTTTTAGTAAAAGAAGGTGTGAAGAATGAAAAATACTGAAAAGAGTTATGTGTGATCAGGATTTTCTAAGACTGGATTGAATTTAGATGGGTAAATGGATTTTGTTAGGAATGGGCTAGAACAAGGCTGGGTTTGGTTTCTCCCTCCAAAGTATTCTTGAAATTCTGCTTTTGACAACAGATTGTGAGTTTCTTTGCCTTTAAGTGACTTGTATTTGCTTTTGAGATCTTTTGTAACTTTGGTTAAGGAATAAGTATTGTCTCACAGTGACCTATGATCTTATTTGACCAAGTGTTTTAAAACTTTTTGACAAACTTCCCAAATATCAAATTTTAATTGTTTCTTTTGATTTCCAGCTAACTTTGGGGTACCTTAGAGGTCCCCTGAGGTATCTTAAAGAGAAATATTTAACTAGGATTATTTGGTATGTTAAGTTAAATGTAATCATTTGGAATTCTGGTTATTATAACCAAGTTTCTTTATTGATTACACTATAATCAGATGTTTAACCATGGCTTTTAAGTCTTTGGTCATTTATAGATATTTTTGTACTCTGATGCTTTTACAAAAAGTGCTTCATCATCAAGATTCATAGAAAGGCTATGGAAGCAGTTACAACAGTTCCACACCAATATGATGGCTATGTGAGGATTACAGCCCATACTGACTTAAAACAAGGAGCTGTCCTGCCTCTGGGGCCCCTAGATCAGGCATCCAGAGATTTTTACTCCCTAACAGGCAGGGTCGACACCCCCCACTCAGCTCTGAAGCAGTTACAGAAGACGGACGATTGCCCTTCTGCTCTCATAAGAATATGGGAGTAAAATATCTGAGGGGGGAATGAAACAGGAGGGAAGGAGGCAGGGCACAACCTTTGAAAGAATGACATAGCCCGAGGACATGACATAAACTGATTAGAACCAAATGGGTCCAAGATGGTGGACATGTCGACTTCCACTAGACCTTAAGCCTCAGTATACCTCACTGTAACACATCAGCATGCTAAATGACACGCCCACAGGCGTCATGACAGTTCCAAGACCAACCATAAGGATCAAAAAAGTGGGTGGTGGCCCAATTCCTGGAAATCCCCACCCCTTCCTGAAATAGCTGCAATAAGCCTCCCACTCACGAGCCTATGAGATTACCCACCCCTATAAAAACTGACAACCCCATACCCTGGTGCCTTTCTCACCTTCTGAGATGGCCCACACTGTCTGTGGAGTGTGTTTCTCTCTAAATAAATCCACTTCTTACATAAAAAAAAAAGAAAAAAGAAAAAAAGACATGTTACATTTAGTTATCATGTCTCTTTATGCTCTTTAATTCTGGAACAAATCTTTCATCCTTTTAATTTTTTTTAATTTATTTTTTAACTTTTGTGACTTTAACACTTTTGAAGATTTTTTTAGCACTCATTTTGTAGTATGTCCCTAAATTTAGATCATTGAAGTTTCCTCATAAGTAGGTTCAAATTATGCATATCTGGTGGGAATATTCCAGAAGTGATGCTGTATTCTCAATGCATCCTAACAGGCAGTGCACAATTTCAATTCGTGTCTTTATTGATGATGTTCATGATCACTTGGTTAAGGTGATGTCTGCTAGGTTTCTCCACTGCAAAGTTACTTTCTTCTTTGGAATTAATTAGTATTTTGTAAGGGAGATACCTTGAAAATATGTGAATATCTTATTCCTCATTAAACTTTAAATATATTTTTAATTTATTTTATCCCTGTGGGCTCAGGTACTGTTTTAGTCAATGATTTTAATCCATTAGTACCATTATTTATTTTGATGTTTAAGTTGTCCCTGATGTGGCCAGTGGGACCCCTTGCAAGCTGGCTTCTCTGTCTTTGTGCCATGTCCCTGTCAATATTTGAGCATTTCCATTCTTTCTGGCACAACAGATCTTTCAGGCTCTTATTATACTTTCCCTTCCTCAGTGCTGGAATCAGCCAATTCTCAAAGGAGCTTGGTTCCTTTTAGAGGAGAATAGTATCTAGAAGCCAAGGTGTGCTTTAGGTGCACTCATTGCTCTTGGAGTATCACTGCTCCCAGGTACTCTCAGTGGCCAGAGCTTAGGGAATGTATGTATGTACGCATACACACATACTTGCACACATTCACTTCTGTATCTCAATATATCGAAAACCATGAGTTCATACCAGTACCTCAAATTCTAATCTATCACCACAGGGTTCATTCTAATGTTCTCTCTTTTTATATTTGTACTTCTCTCTCACTGGGAAAGCTGACGCTTCCATATCTTTATTTTATTTACTTAAAATCACCCTGTATGCAGACAGTCTTCTGTCTCTATGACAGTTCCCTTCCCTGCATGGATGTCCTTCTCACCCCGTGTACGTTCTGACACACTATGTTGGGCTGCCCCTGTATGTGGATGTCCTCCTCACTTTATTCAGCCTCTAACACCCAAGACGAGGCCATTGCTCCTATGAATGTGCTTCTCACCCTGCTAGGGTTCTGACGTACTATGTCAGACTGACTTTCCCTGTGGACACCTTCCTCATCTAGCTTAGGCTCTGGCACTCCATGGGACGTGGGTCTTATGTGGATGCCTTTCTATTCCTGCTTCGGTTTTAAGAGCCCCACTCTGGGCCAGATGCAGTAGGTCAGACTTGTGCATAGAATTCAGGACCCCTTATTATCCCCATAGTTCTATTCTAGAGCTGTAATACTTGGATGCATGGAATATTCATTATGTACACATATTCTTTATGTACACAGGATATGGCCTGTGTACATAATGCATATGGTTCTTGGATTTTTTAAGAATCTTTTTATTAAAAGTATTACATGTATATTGAAAAGTGTAAAGATTATAAAGATATGTTTTGAACTATCAAAAAGTGAACACACCCATAAAATCTTCACCCAGGTAAAGAAATAAAATATTATCAGTACCCTAGGAGCCATACTCGTGACCTTTCCCTGGCACTCCTTATTAGGTATCTTCAATATAACCAACAGAAATAAACTGCATTCTTTAAATTATATGTCCCAATTAGTGGCATGATGAATAAAATAGAGCTTCAGTAAGTACGCATGATTGACTGTTTTGAAAAACTATTTGAAAAGTTAATTATAGCTTTTTTGAGGAAGTTTTATCATTCAGTTTGAGAAAGTTTGGAGCAATCAGTCACTAGGGGGCAGCCTGCACTGCTTCCATTTCTTTAGAAATAGTTGTATCCTTTTGTTAGTAACTAGAATTATTTTGCATGGAAGGAAACAAATGTTATTTCAAAGAAAGAAATATTTCACTATTCACAGATAGGAAGAAAGTGGACACAATTATTTTGTTCTCCTGTAATTCAACTGCAGGAACGGATTCCATGGTCAAATCACTCTCAGCTTCTTGGAAGCCTAGCTTTGCTTTTGTAACCCCAGCAGAGCATCCGAATTGGAATGGTTTGGAAGGTTTTTTGAATCTAAACAAGCTTCAGATAATTTATCCACACCTTCCTCTAAACCTTTCTTTTCTGCAGATTTCTCCCAAATACCCTACTAAACTCGAGTTAAATTAGAGAAGAGAAAGCCACAGCTCAGAATTCTATCCACTGATTTCATTTCGCCTTGCTTAGTGGTAGTTTCTTTTGGTAGCACCCTGTGAAAAATATCAGAGGAAGCATGAGAGAAAAAAGTCGGTCTTCCTTGGCGTCAATTCTTTATCACTTCTTTCCTCATGCCATTCTAGTTTTGTGTATTTCTTTCCTAACTGGACTGATAAACTATCCAGTTCCTGAATATCCCTAGAATAGATAAACCCATGTCCACATACTTTTGAAGTATTTTATTTCCAGTAACATAAAGAGATTGTTTCTGCCCTCCTCCCTGCCCTACTGACCCTGCCGTACAGTATGGGTTGGCTTCTTATTCTCCATAACTTTTTACCATAATCTAATGTCATTTCTTCCTTTCTACAGATAGAGACATCGGGATCTACCAGTATTATGACAAGAAAGAGCCACCAGGTAAAGTATCTGTTCTACTAAAGTGATTTTTATAAACTTTTTATTTTAAACTATAAAATACTGACTTGAAAACTCTGTTTTTATGAGTCTTAGATGAATTCTAGAATTTCAAGAAAGGTTACTCCAGTTCTTCAGAAAAATGCTGAGGTTGATATCTATTCTATATAAAATAAAGCAATATTGAGAAAATGCTATAGCAGAATCTGAAAATTTTCATTTTACTGCTGATTAGACTGATAACTGGACAGTCTATTCTCGTTTATTTATCAGTGTCCCAGTAGAGGGCATTGTTAATGCATGGGTCCCACTGATGCTGGCCTCCCAGATCCTCACCTGATATCTGAAATAGGCATTTCTGAGTGAGTGATCAATTTTCTTTATCTGATTAATCCTGTTAATCCCAGAAGTTTCATGATGGGCCAAAAGGTCTTTCTAGCTAGAGTTACTTCCTGTTTTGGTCTCTGTTGAAGTGAGGCTTGTGTGGGCATCCTGTGTGCTTAGCTTGGTGGCTAATAGGCTGACTTCATGGTTCTGATGACAGACTGAAGCAGCTTCTGTTCTGGGCTCAGTTGCAGTTCTGTTCCCTATCTGATGAGATTGCGAACTCAGGATATTGGCCCACCTGTTGTGCTTTGTAAGCCTTTTCACTACAAATTTAGGAAATCTTCTATGAAATGAAAACATCCCAATTATGGCATTTTTCAACTGCCTTTTTTAAAGTTTAGCATATTTTATTAATCTCAATAGCATGTATAAATAATTATTTATGCACATATTAAAAATACAAAGTATTATAATAAAAATAATTTCCACTTTTTTTTTTTTTAACATCTCTCCACTACCACAATATCAGCAACAGAGCATGGTAACTTAGAAGAAAAGCAGAAGCTGGCAGAATGTAAGTTTTACTTTATATTTTTTTGGAATAATTATAAAAGTGGAATTTTAATATCCCTGAAAATTCAGTCTTAAAACATATTTTAAACTTTCTGCACAAATAGAAAATGTTATTCCTTACAAATTTCTTATAAATTCCCATTGTTTAGGTACATAAACGTGAATAAGAATTATATTGTTAGGAATTTTTCGTTTAGACCATTGAAATCTCTGTCCATTGTTCGGTGAGATATATGCTTCTGTAAACACAAACTTTCTTATTGAACCATATTTATATTATTTAATATATTTAAAAAGTGTGCCATGCTTAAATTCTGATAACATTTTATTATCCATATTATGCCTAAATTATTAATATGTTTTACCCATTGTAAGAGAATAAGATTTGTAATTATCAGTATTAGCATTTTATTCTCTTTAGTCTTTCCTGTTTTCAAATATATAAACGTGTTATATATGTAATATGGGTACAGTATAATGTGGTTAAAATATGACTGTTTTATTTGGAATATAGGTGGAGCTGAATATCCTACTTATTCTCATTTTAAATGATCAAGCTAACATTTAATTTTTAAAAATACTGTATTAGTACCTGCAACAGAGATTTAAAACTTTTTACATATGCTCTGCACATCATAAATTATGTTTATAGAATGTCATTAATTTGCTTTAATAAGATAATAGCAATTCTATAAAAATTTAAATGCCTATATATACTGTATATTATATGTACATACACACAAAACACATGTACACACGCATTTAGAATTATTAGGAGAATTCAGAGATGAATTCGTTTTCGTGATGAAATAGATATCATTATAATGAATTTAATATTCTGTTAATTCTTTTAAACAGAACTATTTTTAGTTTGTCTTAGGCTAACATTGAGACTCTACTAAATAATTTTATCTTTTAATTTAAAACAAAACAAAGGCTTATCATTATTGAATTGTGGTGTAGATTTTAAAGAGAATTATTTTAAATAGAAAAGAGCACTGTTAGTGTCTAATCTGTTAAGACTTGGATTTCCCTCAAATTTGTCCTTAGTTTAAATGTGTGATGCTTAATTTTAAATTCATTTTCTCTGTGTTATTTTTTAAATTTTATTTCTTTCCTCACTATATTCATTTACTCATAGGAATTTTCAGATCTGATAAGGCTACTTGCACAGTTTGGAATTTCTTTCGGATTGACTCTTTATTTATATGAAAATGTTACTTCTGTGGTAAAGAGTGGGTCATTTACTGTTAAGTGCTAGATTCACAGGCCTAGGAAACTTTCCCAGGGATTCTCCGAGCCTTGTTAGTTGTCATCATAAAATTTTGATCAGGGAGATTGTTTTGTGGTAAAAATCCTGTTTTTATGACAGAGCCTTTCAAAAACTGTCATTTGATGATGGAAGTGAAGCCTGCTTCCTTTCAGTTAAGGAGGTGTCTTATTTTAATCTCCTAAGGCACATTGCTAAGCAGAGTTTCCTTTTTAAACCATGTTTAACTAACTGTAGTACACGTTTTGTTTGCCAGCACGAGATTTTCCATGGACGCTCAAAAACAGACGCCCAGAAAAACTTCGAGACTCACTCAAGGAGTTGGAGGTATCTTTCCAGAAGTTTCAAAAATGGCAACAAACAAATCTGTTTTAAAACATCTTTCAACAGCTTTAATTTTCATAAAGGATCAACTCTCCTGGTGATGATAGCTTTGCTTTTGTCCAGTGAGGAGTTCCAAAACAGTTGCATCTTTGTGAGGCATGCTGATCTTTTTTTTTGCTTGCAAATCAGAAGCACTTTAACTGGTAACGACAATGTGTATAGCCAACTGCACTCTCTTTTTCTGTTTCCTTCAGGAGCTGATGCAAAATAGTCAGTGTGTGCTGAGCAAATGGAAGAACAAATATGTCTGTCAGGTAAAAAGGTTTGACATGCTTTCGCAGTGTTTAACCAGTGGAGCTGAAAACTATGCAGTAATTGGTATTCTTGTGTTATGATAGGTAATGGACAAAAACTTTTTAGGAACAGGTATTTCATAGTTTGAATTCTAGTCATTCTATAACTAACATTAGACAGATTGACTCAGGCTACCTCATTAATCAGTATAGTTGTACTGACACTATAAGCACTAGTAACAGTCTTTTCAGATGGTATTTTTTGTTTGTCATAGATTTAATCATATTTATGAATGAAGGTAAAACCATAGGACAAAAGGTATTTTGACCACTCTTGTAAGCACTTGTGAACACCATGCTTATGGAAATCAACAAGCAGACTAGAGTTAGACCTAACAAAACAAGACATTTGCTCTTACTTTTTGAACCTTCTAAACTGTACTGTTTAATATGGTAGCTGGTAGTCACCTGTGGCTATTTAAATATAAATCTAAACTAATTAAGATTAAAAATTCAATTCCTCAGTTGCACTACCCACATTTTAAGTGCTCAGTAGCCACATGTTATCATATGGACAATATATATACAGAGCATTTCCATCACAGAAAGTTCTTCTGTACAGCACTATTAGATCCTGGACAAGGTGAGCTACATGTTGAATGGGTCTAGATTCAGGACATAATAATCACTTGTCCGTTGATCATAAAATAATGGACAAATATCTCAGCTGTGTCAGTAGGCTTAAAAAATGCTATTTGCCTAGAAAAATTTTACTCGCTTATGATAAAACGAATCATTAGTAATATTCTACTCCTACATGTAGTTGAAGTTACATCAGTACTAATAATTATAACTGTTTTATGGAATTAAATATCCTGTATCAATTTAAATTCTTACTTGCTTACAATGTGATTCACGAATTTTAGGTCTAACTACTCTTGTTTGAAGTTTAGACCCATGGCTCTATCCATAAATCTACCACATTGAATTTGTAGTGATTATAAACTTGTGTTAATCTACTATTTGAATATAGATCTCATTTTAGTGGACTCTGGTTTGTGCTCATTTTTTGTTTAAACTAGTCTACCTTTATTCATGAAAGTGACTTTAGTTACCTCCTCAACTGTCATAATTATTATTTTCCAGAGACTGTTTACAAGGTTGAATTAATATTTTTAGAACCATAATACTTCTTTTTTTTTTTAACATTTTTATTGGAGTATAATTGCTTTACAATGGTGTGTTAGTTTCTGCTTTATAACAAAGTGCATCAGTTATACGTATATCCCCATATCTCCTTCCCCTTTCATCTCCCTCCCACCCTCCCTATCCCACCCTTCTAGCTGGTCACAAAGCACCGAGCTGATCTCCCTGTGCTATGCTACTGCTTCCCACTATCTATCTATTTTACGTTTGGTAATGTATATATGTCCATATATACACTACCACTCTCTCACTTTGTCCCAGCTTACCCTTCCCCCTCCACGTGTCCTCAAGTCCATTCTCTAGTAGGTCTGTGTCTTTATTCCGTCTTGCCCCTAGGTTCTTCATGAGCTTTTTTTTTTTTTTTAGATTCCATATATATGTGTTAGCATATGGTATTTGTTTTTCTCTTTCTGACTTACTTCAGTCTGTATGACAGACTCTAGGTCCATCCACCTCACTACAAATAACTCAATTTCATTTCTTTTTTAGAACCATAGTACTTCTTAAATTAGACTTAGGATACTATTGAAAAGGATGGAATTATTTAAAAATTCATAATTTGTTTTCATAAAAATTTTAATCAGACTTTAAAACTTGAATACAAAATATACTCCAGAAAGTTTTAAACTTAGTACAACTCAAATTGTACTTCTCAATGCCATTACTCACTTTAAAAGCTGGTTCAAAATTATTTGACTGCAGGGGAAGCCTACCACCTATAGTAAGAGGTGTGTCTCATGGCCTCACCCTTACTGTTGCACAGGTAAGTTGGAACATGTCAGGCATCTGAAAATATGCAGTGGAGCATCTCAGTACGCAATCCGTTTTAAATAGACTTTATTGCATTTTGATTTAATAAGCAGGTTTGTGTGCATGTATGTATGGGAGAGTATGAAGATGGATATTCCTCACTATTGAATTAATTCAACTCAGAAAAGGAATTTGTGTGATAGAATATATACAAAATTACTTCCGTAATTTATAGGAAACTGAAAATACTGATTTCATAGGCTGTTGTACCAATGAGTCTGTGTTTAACATTTCCACTGGAGCTTATCATTATGTTCTGTCATATTTTGTGCTTTATTTCTATGATTGATAAGATATGCCTTAAATAGACCTTTTACTACCAGCACATTCTTGATGTGATATATTTCAACAACATAACTTGACCTCCACCGTGTCCACAGGTCCAGGTTATTCCCCATATCTTTAGGGCCTTTGAAAGACCTCCTAACGTTATCCATCCACTACCACAGTTTCTAGACAGGACTATTAGCTAGGTCTTCTAAAAATATGAATATGTGTGTTATTCTTAAAGATCTCTAATATGACAGAAAATTAAAAATTTGGTGCTCAAGCTAAATTTTCGTAAGGATCCCCTTAACCTTTTGTTAGCTGCAAAATCAGTAAATCATCTCTACAGGCTCCCATAGGGTCCCCCTTTTGTACATCATCCAGTGTGGTAACTCTAAAGGTAACATATGCTTTCATTTCTATTAGTAATTTCCCCCATATATTTAACCCTAAAATGGCAGCCATTGATCACAACGTAAAGTTCTCTAATTCTTAGAAAAGAAGTGAAAAAAGTTCCTCAGTATCTTGGTGCTAACATAGTTAGACTCTTCAGTTTTTGACTGTGCCACTCCTTAACTAATGTAAATCTTTTATCCCCCCCTCAAAAAGGGGCAACTTTAGGCTATATGGAATTTATCTTGGTTGTCTTCTTTTTAAGGGATCCTTATTTCTTCGAAAGGTTCAGTTGTTCAGGAATTAGTGATGCAACTACAACAACATAAAGAATTTCAGAGGATGCAATCTGAGCCTGGATTTTTCCCTCTGTTGAATAACAAGGGTTTTTTTTTGATAGGTTATCATCAGTATCAAAGCTTAATTCATGTTGTTGATTCAGTGATTCAATGACCTGTAAATTGTACCATTTAAAAAATAATTCCATTTGTAAATTCAGAACAGTTTATAAATCAAGACTTACCGATACATATGTTCTATATGAAAACTTTCTTTTGAAGTTGGTTTTTCAGACTGTACCTGTTACTAGTTTGAAATGAATTAAAAGTGTATCACATATATTTCTCACTGTTTTTTTGATCTCCTAAAATTATTTTATTATGAGAAAGTATTTAATAATTTTCTGCTTTGAATTTCTTAAACCATTTTCCAAACTATTCTTAGGGAATAATAGTTTCAGCATTAAGCTACTATTAAATTGTACACTGCTGTGGTGGAATATTTTAATTCCTTAAATTGTGCTTCAAGTCACATTCATATTTGCAGATTACTGCATAATTAGTTAAAAGCAATATTATCATTAAGATAGATGTAACTTCATATATATTGATTTTAGATTAAATTATTTGAATCATATATGTACATTTGAGCATAAAAGTATGATATAGTCATCTTTACCCTGATTTCTTTCTATACTTATTTGACATTTCCAGATACAATTTTAAAATGCCAAGAAAAGATAGTTTTCTTTTTAAATTCTTGTAATGAATTACTTGACAGGCTATGTAAAAGTAGAGATTATTTTCCAAGCATATCACAGATAAACTGTGACCTTAAGGAACTTATTTTATTATAACTTCCTCAGTTGTATAATGAATAGCATCGTTACCTGATCTTTCACCAAACTGTGTGAAAATGAGTTTCGATTTCCTCATAAAATAATAATTGACAAACCATGGTTTTAAGTTACAACTATTAGTAATAGCATATTATTTATACAAAACCCATCACACAGTATTTACTGACTGCCACCATTGCAGGAGGCACTAAAGATGTGTGAAGTGTGGGCTGAGTTGCCAGTATAACCTAGTCAAGGGAAACAGACATGTAAAATCACTAGGACACTAGTGAGTGCTAAGTTGTATGACACCAAGTTAAAAAGGTAATAAGAATTTAGAGAAAGCACAGAGATTAGCCTGGCAGTGGGATGTAGGCTAAAACATGAAAACCAGAGGTGGTTTCTACAAAGAACAAATGAAATGGGATAATTATTTTCTGGAAACACCAAACTAGGGGGTTTCTGGACTTGAAGATTCTAAGCACAGAGCAGAAGTAAGGTGGCTAGACTGAAAATAAGGGGATTAAGTAAGAGTCTGTATCTGGAATGGTGAGATCTTCCCCAACTCTTTACCCGCTCCAGCACCGAGGGTATATCTCAATGTAACTTATTTAGAAGACCCTTCTCTGACAAAATAGATTATTACTCCCAGAGCAAAGCCTATGCATACTGATATTTGGTAGTTCCCTTTGAAAATATAGGTGTGCCAACAAATCTCCTTACAGTGAAGCCCAAGTTAACAAGCCTGTTTGTACACACCAAGCTTCCAATCAATTTTTTGGAGACTCACTTTTAAATATAACCAGGGATGGGAATGTAAATTGGTACAACCACTATGGAGAGCAGCATGGGGGTTCCTTAGAAAACAAAAAACAGAACTACCATATGACCCAGCACTCCCACTACTGGGCATATACCCTGAGAAAACCATAATTCAAAAAGAGACATGTACCACAGTGTTCATTGCAGCACTGTTTACAATAGCCAGGACATGGAAGCAACCTAAATGTCCAACAGATGAATGGATAAAAAAGATATGGCACATATATACAATGGAATATTACTCAGCCATAAAAAAAACGAAATTGAGTTATTTGTAGTGAGGTGGATGGACCTAGAGTCTGTCATACAAAGTGAAGTAAGTCAGAAAGAGAAAAACAAATACCGTCTGCTAACGCATATATGTGGAATCTAAAAAAATAATAGTACTGATGAACCTAGTGGCCAGGCAGGAATAAAGACGTAGACATAGAGAATGGACTTGAGGACACTGAGGGGGGGAGGGGGAAGCTGGGGTGAAGTGAGAGTAGCATCGACATATATACACTACCAAATGTAAAATAGATAGCTAGTGGGAAGCAGCTGCATAGCACAGGGAGATCAGCTCGATGCTTTGCGACAACCTAGAGGGGTGGGACAGGGAGGGTGGGAGGGGGCTCAAGAGGGAGGGGATATGGAGATATATGTATGCATATGGCTGATTGACTTTGTTGTACAAAAGAAACTAACACAGTGTTGTGAAGCAATTATACTCCAATAAAGATCTTTTAAAAAAATAAATATAACCAGGGAGCCAGAGATCCACAGTACTTTCAAGGAAATCTCCATCTGTAAATCTAAGATCTATGAGTCTGAGGCTAAAACAAACAGAAAAGAAAAAGAATCAGGGACAGTACAATAAACAGAGCTAAATTCAAGGAATTAAAATTAATCCCCACAGAGAAATAAGAGAAGTTCTTGCATCTTTGAAACAAGAATAGGATGCTATTTTTGAAAAAGGAATACTCAAGAAAAAGGAAAGGAGCTCTTGAGAATTAAAAATATGACAGCATAGGGGCTTCCCTGGTGGCACAGTGGTTAAGACATCCACCTGCCAATGCAGGGGACACGGGTTTGAGCCCTAGTCCAGGAAGATCTCACATGCTGCGGAGCAGCTAAGCCCATGTGCCACAACTACTGAGTCTGTGCTCTAGAGCCCGTGAGCCACAACTACTGAGCCTGTGTGCCACAACTACTGAAGCCCACGTGCCTAGAGCCCGTGCTCCGTAACAAGAGAAGCCACTGCAGTGGGAAGCCCGTGCACCGCAACGAAGAGTAGCCCCTGCTCGCCGCAACTAGAGAAGGCCCACGCACAGCAACAAAGACCCAACGCAGCCAAAAATAAATAAAAATAAAAATGAATTTTAAAAATATGACAGCATAGATAGAAGAATTAATAGAAGAATTGAACAATAAAGTTAAAATATCCCTATAATGCAGAACAGAGTGTACTAAGGGACATAGTGAACAATAGGCAATAGAAGATAAGAAGATTAGAGCATCAGGCCAGAAGGTCCAATATCTTACTAATGATAGAAAACAGGAGGGAAGAAACAAACAAACAAAATATAATAGAAGAAAATTTCCCATAACTGGAGGATGTTTGTTTCCAGTTTGAAAGGACCCAGTGGTTGAAAAAAAGACTAATACCAAGACATATTTTGTGAATTTTAGAAAACCAAAGATAAAGAGAAGATCCAGAAAGCTTTTGCAGTAAAAAAAAGAAAAATAAGGTACATAGAAAAGAATGGGAATCAGACTTCTCAACAGCAATACAAGGAGTTAGAAGACTGTGGAATCATGCCTTCAAAATTCTGAAGGGAAGAGCTTTTAGCCTAGAATTCTGTGTCTAGAATTCTAAATTGTCTTTCAAGCAAGGACATTTTCAAGCTAGTTAGCTCTCAAAAAATCTTACCTACCTGCCATGGACTTTTTCTCAGGAAGTTATTGGAAGATGTGCTGCCCTAAAGCAGTAGAGTGAACCAAGAAGCAAGATTTCTTAGGATCCAGGAAACAGAGGATCTTACACAGGAAAGAAAGGAAGAGAAATCTTAGGATGACTGTGCCTTAGGCCTAGGTAGCAGCTGGTCCAAATTGGGGCAGGGGACAGAAGGTTCTCCTAGGGATATTGGAGGGAGGGAAGAAAAGGAACTGATAGATCTGATATCTAGTCTGATCTAGGAGAATTAATAATAATATTTAATAAGATAATAAAAGATATAGGATAATTAAATTTTACTGAAAAAAAATCAGTAGGTAATGACTAAATCAAGAAATAACATATGGAAGACATTGCTAGTTGCTTGTCCAGTATCCATTTTTCTTTATGAACAGACCCTATTGTTCAGAGTGGCAAAATGAGGCAGTTCTGGCCAAAGTAAGCAGAGGTTCCTGGTAGGACTTACAAGAAAGCTTACTTTTTTTAAGTCATATTTTTGTACAGCATTTAAAAATCAGAATTAATGCCCCTCAGAAGACCTATAATGAGCAAAATATCAGAATTTTAAATAAGTATTGCACTGTTTTACTGACTCTTCCTGTTGCCTAGGGCTTCCAGTGGCTCCACAAAGCCCTGCCATTCACTGCCTGCTATGAGGGCAGAGTAGGTTGTTCAAACTAGTGGTATTATTCTCCATAGACCACTGCCCCTATCCAAAAATATGTCTTCCCCAGGCTGAGGCGTTTGAAATTCCTCTAAAAAAGCAAAATATTGTAGGAATATTGCATACTTTAAATGTATTTTTACATATAAAATACATGTACTTATTTTATATATATGTATAATGTCACACCAGACTCAATTGGGATGTGGCTTTTCAGCTTCTGCGCTTCCAGTCTGGATCTGAAATATTCCTGAAGGGACTGGGCCCTGCTTTTGACCATTCTTTCACTCAAGGCATATATATATAGTGCCTAGTATATGCCAAATAGAATTCTCATTGCTAGGGATGCCAGTGAATAAAACAGACAAAAATGACCATTATTCCTGTTCCCCTGTAGCTTAAGTTTTATCAGGGTAGACAGTCAAGAAGGGATCGATAAGTAAAATTTAGAGTATGTAAGAAAGTAATAACTGTTAAGAGAAAAGTAAAGCAAGAAAAATAGGAAGTATATGTGGGGGATGGTAGGGCAGGATGGGCCTGATATCTGGTGACCAGTAAAAACCTCGTGTGATTAAGACATAAAGGAGCAAGCCGTGGAAGGTATCTGGAGAAGAGAGTTCCAGGCAGGTACAGAGGCCCTGAGATGGAAGTATACGTGGCATGTTTGAAAAACATCAGAGTTTATCTGATTGGAGTGGGATGAGCAAGGAGAAGAGTAGTAGGAATTAAGATCAGAGAGAAAATGAGGCATTAGTTATATAAGGGCCTTCCAGGCCTTTGAAGGACTTGGCTTTTACTCTAAGTGAGATGGGAAACCCTTCGGGGCTTTTGAGCCGAGGAGGAGCTTGATCTGATTTACTTTTTAATTGGATAACTCTAGGTATTGTGATGCGAACACATTGAAGGAAATGAAGATCAAATCAGGGCAATCAGTTAGAAGGCTGCTACCATAGTCCAGGTGAACAGCCATAACGGTGGTTTTGACCGCATGGAGCGGTTAAGTGGTGAGAAGTGGCCAGATTCTGCTGATGGATCAGATGTGGAATATAGGAGAAAGTTCTGAGCAACTGGAAGAATGGCCATTTACTGAGATGGCGAAGACTGAGAAGAGACATTTTTGAGGGCAATATCAGGAGCTCAGTTTTTGACGTCAGTGTTTGAAATGCCTATTAGATATTCAAGTAGAGAAGTCAGTAGACAATTGGTTATAGGAATGTGTAGTTTAGAGAAGGGCCTGGGCTGGAGAGAGAAATTTGGGAGGCAGCAACAAAGATGGCATTGAAGCCAAGAAATCAGTGAAGATCACCAAGGGGGTGAGTGTAGATAGAGAACTAGAGGAGGCAGAAGGGCGGAGCTCTGGGGTGCTCCAGCATTGGGGATTGGAGAGAGAGAAAGGGAGAGATGGAGAAAGGAGACGAATAAGGAGTAGCCAGAGAGGTAGAGCACACTGAAGGGAATGTGGTGCCCTGGAAACTAGGTTTCAGGAAGAAAGTTGAGTGTTGCTGGTATGTAGCATACCAGTAACAGTTGCCTGAGATTGACTATCGGATGGAGTAGCATGGAGGTCATTCGTGACCTAGATTAGAGCAGGGTCAATAGATGGCATGGGCAGAAGCCTGACTGGAATGTAGTTAAGGGAAAATAGGAGGAGAGAAATTAGGGCTTTACAACATCAGAAGGGATTACTTTATAAAGGAAAATGGAGAAATAGGTCAGGAGCTTGAGAGAGAGGTGAGGTTAAAAGAGGTTTTTGGGACTTCCCTGGTGGCGCAGTGGTTGAGAGTCCGCCTGCCAATGCAGGGGACACGGGTTCGTGCCCCGGTCCGGGAAGATCCCACATGCTGCATAGCAGCTGGGCCCGTGAGCCATGGCGGCTGAGCCTGCGTCTCCGGAGCCTGTGCTCTGCAACGGGAGAGGCCCGCGTACCGCAAAAAAATAAAAAAAGAGGTTTTTGTTTCTTGTTTTAGATGCAAGGAATAACATCTATTCCTGTTGGTAAGCTAATGGGAGCAGTACAGTCGATGCAGAAAAGGGAAGAATTAATTGCTGGAGTAATGTTAATCAAAAGCCACTTAATAAAGGGAAAGGGGATGAAAAGTAGGTTTCTGGTACCTGTTGATGTCATGGAGCTGTCTTTTCAGCCGTGGACTGCTTAAGGCCATATTTCTTGTTCTGTGAGGAAGAACAAACTTCCATTCGGTTAAGTAATGACTTTTTTTTTTTAAGGTTTCTATTACATGCACCTGAATGCAGTTCTAAGTGACACAACGTATTTAGAAATATGATGGTAGAACCAGGAGAAATTACCAAGAGTTGAAATGGTTACATTTGAAAGTGGGATGAGAGGCTGTGGTGGGATAAGACAGTAAACAGCTGCTTTAATTCCAAGTATTCTTTGACATTTTAACAATTTATATGTGTATTTCTTTAATTGAAATACTTTTTTTTTTTTTTTTTGTGGTATGCGGGCCTCTCACTGTTGTGGCCTCTCCCGTTGCGTAGCACAGGCTCTGGACGCGCAGGCTCAGCGGCCATGGCTCACAGGCCCAGCCGCTCTGCGGCATGTGGGATCTTCCCGGACCGGGGCACGAACCCGTGTCCCCTGCATCGGCAGGCGGACTCTCAACCACTGCGCCACCAGGGAAGCCTTGAAATACTTTTTAAACATGCCCAGAGTGCTTCTGAGAAGCAGATGTCAAGATAGTGCTAGAACAGCAAGTGATTTATGGGGAGATGTGAAAGATAAAGGGGAAGGAATCAGGCAGGAGAGCCTTTTGACTGTGATGCTGGTCTGAGCCCTGAGCGATGAGGAGAAAGGACTGGGTATAAGGAGCCTCAGGCTGCAGCATGGTGCTCAGAAAATTTCAGCCACAGGAGAGTCCCTGAGTCAAAGTTGCTCATTAGAGGAGTCCCCCGTTGGACTAGTACCACACCATGCTCAGCCATTGGCTAGTAGCCACCTAGGGAATATTTGGTCTTGGTCAGTCAACTGTGTTCCCAGCATTCGTTCCTCCTGAAGGAGCTCTGAGTGATGCATGCCCATGGCCGTCACCCCCACAAAGGTTTATATTAAGAATAAGAATGCGTATCTGTATGTTTGCATACACACAGTACTATACCTGAGTAATCTTAATGTTCAGCTAGCCAGTTTAATATCATGCCCTAATAATTACTCTTTTAGGGAAAAAAAATCATTCCTTTCCAGGAAAAATAGAAAATTTACATTGTATCTTGACTAATTCAATCCAAAGTTTGATGACCTATGATAATTCATCAATACATTAACTATTTACTCTTAAATATACAGTAATATATGGACCCAGTTTTAGAACACGGTTATGACACAAAGAAAATTTTTATCTTCTTCATAATAATGTGTCTTTGTGTCATCAATCAGCATTTCCTTCCTGTTCTTTTCATAAATGGTCCTTTCTCTTTTATTAATTGTTTTCATTTAAAAACATTTCTTTGAAGAAACTCATAATTCCCTGCCTCTGCCCTTGGCATTTGGGTCTAATAATGTTTTGGAAGCTTCAAGGTATTTTGCCACAAAGGAAGCCAGTTCAGGACTATGAATTTCCTCCATATATCCAGTTACAGTTAATAGTAAATATGTTTAAAGCTAAATGAGTTCAAAATCTGAATAATCTAATGACTCTCATTGATTTTCGTGTGTATTTTACAAAATGGAAACAAACACATGCCAGACATGTATGTACTTTATAAAGGGAGAGTAAAGTTTTACATCGATAGCTAGCTAATGAGAAGACTTTTAGTGCATTATATTTTCGTCCTTGTACTTAATTTTTATATAAAAACTTAAAATATGACTTCAAACTTAGAACTTTGTATTAGATGCACAGTTTGGAATGTGCCAATTAGAAATGTACATATATACTTAGTATATATGGTTGGGTGTGAGAACCCAGCAACTTTACATTCATGATATTTGAGAATATTGTGTTATAGATATGCCAAAATAGCTGGTAGAGAAAACACATCAAGTGCTTTTGCCAAATTGTGATTTATACCCCTTATTTTAAAAAATAAAGTTAAAAAATAAAACTATTAGGTTAGCATTTATACTACTTAAGTGACTGAAATTAAAGGCAGCTGCAACTATGCTTCTTATAAAATAGTGTTGAATGTAAAATATTCACAGTGGCTTTCCACAGTGAAGTACCTATCATTTGGTAGTCCCCTTGGTCTAGGTAGAATCCTGGGTTGAATTGTGAGATCTCAGTTAACACTATGTGCCAAACATATAAATCTCTATCTGTATCCATCCTTCTGCCATAATAGAGGAATAATCTTTACTCCTGTTTAAAGCCAAGCATCCCACCTAGACCCACAGTTCTCAAACTGTGCACTGATACACCCTGGGAATTACAGTGAATTCACAGGAGTCCTGCAGGATATTTTAAAATTTCAAGAAAAACACAAGACTTCTGCTGGATTCTACACAAACAAGTAGCTCCAGGTAGAGCAGATTTTCAACATTAAAACACACTAAATTCCTTTGGGGGAGGTCATATCTCTATGAAGCTGGTTTTTTAGAGCTTGCTGTGATAAAAAAGCAAGTAAGTACCACACAAGAATTAACATAGAACACAATGAGGGTAAGGGTTTCCAGTCTGATTCCAAGGTTTGAGAAGTTGTGTAGTGCCCAACTTCTAATAGTGCACACATCCCATTAGTAAGTAATGTGGTTATTTAGGAATTAAATATATTTTTCTTTCAATCTCTGTGTCTTATGTTTTCAAATGGCTACCAAGTTGTTGGGATATAAATACTTAAATTGTTTGAATTCTGTTATTTCTTTTGGACTAGGGGAGCCATAAAAATTTCTGAGACACAGAGGGTGCCATGAACTGAGAAAGTTTGGGAGCCTCTGGCATAGACTTGGATCCCATTCCCTCAGAACCCCACATGATTGTCCCTTCTCTTACTGGTGGAAAGTGCAAACTGCTCCATTCTTCTTGGTATCAAATCTTGGCTTATTAGCCGTGTGACTTTGGGGAAGTTACTTCACCTGTTTGTGCCAGAGTTCACTTAACTATAAAATGAATATAAAAATACCTAACTCATAGGTTTATTATAAGAATTAAGTAAGTTAACATACTTAAAATGCTTAGAAAGAGTTTTTGCCACAGATGCCTGCTTTTTAAAAATAATCCTTTCTGTCAACTGGACCTTTCCAATAAACTTTAAAAAATTTTTTTAATGTTTATTTATTTATTTGGCTGTGTTGGGTCTTAGTTGCGGCACGTGGCGTCTAGTTCCCTGACCAGGGATCAAACCTGGGCCCCCTACATTGGGAGCGCAGTCTTAACCGCCAGACCGCCAGGGAAGTCCCAAACTTGAAACTTTTTAATTAAACAAATATTTTATTGTAAAAAACACATAAAATTTACCGTCTTAACACATCTTTAACTGTACGGTTTGGTAGTGTTAAGTATATTCACATTGTTGTGAAACATGTCCAGAACTTTTTCAGTTTGCAAAACTGAAACTCTACCCTTTAAATGACAACTCCGTTTACCCCTACCCCCAGCCCCTGGCAACCATCATTCTACTCTCTGCTTCTATGAGTTTGACTATTTTAGCTACCTCATGTAAGTGGAACCATGCAGTATTTGTCCTTCTGTGACTAGCTTATTTCACTTAGCATAATGTCCTCATGGTTCATCCATGTTGTAGCATGTGACAGAATTGTCTTCCTTTTTAACGCTGAATAATATTCCACCGGATGTATTTACCACATTATGTTTATCCATTCATCTGTTGATGAGCATGTGGATTGTTTCCTTCTCTTGGCTGTTGTGAATAGTGCTGCTGTGAACATGGGTGTACAAATAGCTCTCGAAGACCCTGCTTTCATTTCTTTTGCTTATATACCCACAAATGGGATTGCTGAATTAGATGATAGTTTTATTTTTAATTTTTTGAGGAACCTCCTGTTTTGTCCTCCTGTAAAATGAACCATTTTACAGCCCCTCCAACAGTACAGAAGGGTTCCAGTTTCTCCACATCTTCACCAACACTTGTTATTTTTTATTTTATTTATTTATTTTTTGCGGTATGCGGGCCTCTCACTGTTGTGGCCTCTCCCGTTGTGGAGCGCAGGCTCCGGACGCACCGGCTCAGCGGCCATGGCTCACAGGCCCAGCCGCTCCATGGCACGTGGGATCTTCCTGGACTGGGGCACGAAGCTGTGTTCCCTGCATCAGCAGGCGGACTCTCAACCACTGCGCCACCAGAGAAGCCCTGTGTTCTTTTTTTTTTTGATAGTTGCTATTTTGTGGGTGTGAGGTGATATCTCATTGTGGTTTTGGTATGCATTTTTCTAAAGATTAGTGATGTTGAGCATCTTTTCATATGCTTGTTGGCCATTTGTATATCATCTTTGGAGAAATGTCCATTCAAGTCCTTTGCCCATTTGTTAATTGGGTTTTTTGATTTTTTTGTTGTTGTTGAGTTATAGGAGTTTAAAAAAGTATATTTTGGATATTAATCTCTTGTCAGATACATGATTTGCAAATACTTTCTCCCACTCTGTAGGTTGCCTTTTCACTCTGTTAATTGTGTCCTCTGATGCACAAAAGTTTTATGTAGTCACATTTGTCTATTTTTGCTTTTAGTGTCATATCTAAGAAATCATTTTCAAATCCAGCGTTATGAAGCTTTTCCCCTATGGTTTCTTCAAGGAGTTTTATGGTTTTGGGTCTGAGTCCAGGTCTTTAATCCATTTTGAGTTAATTTTTGTGTGTGGTGTAAGGTAAGGGTCCATCTTCACTGTTTGCATGTGGATATCCAGTTTTCCCAGCACCATTTGTTGAAGAGACTGTTCTTTCCCTATTGAGTGATCTTGGCTCTTGTTGAAGATCATTTGAAGATCATATTTGTGAGGGTATATTTCTGGGCTCTCTATTCTGTTCCATTGGCTTGTAGATCTGTCTTTTGATAGTACCGCACTATTTTGATTATTGTGGCTTTATAATATGTCTTGAAATCAGGAAGTGTGAGAACTTTCTTCTTTTTCAAAATTGTTTTGGCTATTTGGAATTCCTTGAGATTTCTGGTCAACTTAAATAGGCTCTACTCAATCAAATAAACACAATTAGTATTCATCTCAGGTACCACCATATCTTATCCCTTTCCTTCAGAATCAAATTTCTCAAAAGAATTTCTGTTTGGGGTCTCCATTTCTCTGTTGCTCACTCAGCATTTAACCAACTTCAGCTATACTTTTCTCCTGATTACACTGAAAACCTTTTACACTGAGATTACAAAAAACCCTCTGTATTACTAAATCCAATAGACTTTTTTTTTTAAAGCATCATCTAAAATACACAGGAGGATTCAACAGTACCGACCACTCCAGTGTTCTTAAAATACTTTTTTCTGTTAGTTCTCGATGACACTTTGCTCTTCTAATATTCTTCCTACCTCTCCAGCATTCTTCTCTGTGTCCTTTTCAGGCCTATGCTTCTTTCCCCTGTCCTTGAATGTTAGGGTTCCTCAAGGCCTAATTCTAAGCCCTCTCCTCTTTACTCTGAACTCCTGGGTTATCAAATATATATTCATAGCTTCAGTGCCCCCCACCTGATGGATGAATTACTCAAGGGACTAAATTATAGATAAGAAGGCTGATTGGTGAACCGAGAATTAGAACAAAAGCAAGGAGATGTTCTTACAGGATATTTCTATCAGGCTATGGTTAGGGCTCTGACTTGCCCTTGGGCTTTTTCTTTCTTGACAACTGGCATTAGTTATCAGAGTCATATCCCTGAACAGAGTTACAGACATTTGGTACAGGCTTCCTCCAGGCTCTGATCTGAACTGTGCACTGCTCACCACTCCATTTAAAATATTTGACCTGGTCCTCATTTGTTACCTTTTCTTTATGAGAAAAGTGTTGATTAGATTTTGAGAAGCTTCCAAATCATCTGCTTGTTGGAACATGGAAAACACCTTTGCCTCCACAGCAACTCATTTACAGGTGATTTGTTCAGGTGAGCCTCAATGGAACTGGCTGACATATACAGTTGCAACAACCACAGTGTCTCCAGACATTGCCAGATGTCCCCTGCTGGCCAAAATCATCCCCACACTTGAGAACCACTGGTTTAGAGGGAAGCTGGTTTAGGTTGAAGAAGGAGCTGGAGAGAAGAAAACCAGATGGGCTACTGCATGGAAATCAACTGAGTGAGAGTTAAAGGATATTAGTTTCTAGGCGGGCCGGTTGTGGGGGGACATAGGATTTGTCCTATGTCTTGGTCTCTACTTCTCCACTAATTATGAGACCTTTGGTTAGTTACTTTACCCTTCTGATTGTGAATTAGTATGAGGATTAACCTTGTTACTATTATTTTTTAACTTACGTACTTACTATGTACCAGAGTTGTACTGGCATTTCATATGAATTATAGAGATGGTGTGTATTAAAGTCCTCTGTAAATTATAAGATTTTGTACAAAAGTAATGTGCTGTCCTGTTCACTTCTTACCACTGTTTTTATCCTTTAGATCCTTAAAACTACTGGCAAATACAAGATTTACCTTTGTACCATGTTCTTTCGTGCATTTCATAAAATATTGTATTTTCTAAGAACAATCACTTATTTTATGTAATTATTATATATATACACATATATATAAAAGAGCTGGATTTAAAATTACATTAGGAATTAAACTGTAGCATCACTCATTTTATAATGAGAATAAGTGAGAAAATGAGATTTTGTAATTTGAAATAGATTTAGCAGGCAAATTTCCAGGAATGTATCTGTTCCATATGTTGAATAACATCACAGAAATCTTTGGGAAACCCCATTGTTAGCACTTCTCTATCTAGAAAAAAATACCTGTTTATTTCTTGTTCTTTTGTTTCTTTTCCTTAGTCAATTCCCTATAGTGAGTCAATTAAATGGTTTTTTCTTATTCTTGTCTTAACTACATTCACTTTTGTCTCTCTACTTTAATGGATTAGTCAGGCATGATTTCCCTCTATACCCAGTAATGTTTGCTGAGGGCTTCCCTGGTGGCACAGTGGTTGAGAGTCCACCTGCTGATGCAGGGGACACGGGTTCGTGCCCCGGTCCGGGAAGATCCCATATGCAGCGGAGCAGCTGGGCCCGTAAGCCATGGCCGCTGGGCCTGCGTGTCCAGAGCCTATGCTCCGCAACGGGAGAGGCCACAACAGTGAGAGGCCCGCGTACCGCGAAAAAAAAAAATGTTTGCTGAATGAAGGAATAAATTACAGAAAACATGTTATCTCTCTTCCAGCAGGTTATCTGTTAAAATGATCAGTGACCCTACCTTTCATTATAGATTTCCTCAATGTAAAATTGTTTGTCTGTCTATAGTTATGAGTTTCTCCAGAATTTATCCCATGGATTGGATTGTGGGGCAGGGTTGAGGGAGGTATTGGGTCTCATCCTGATGCAAATTCACTGGGCCTCCAGAGGAATGGTTTATAATATTGATACTTTAAATATTTGCTTCAACCCTAGAATTCACTCCAGGGGTCATAATACTTTGTTGCCTCTCTGGATTGTAGTGTTTAGCACCTGCTGTCTCCCATGTCTCCTGATGATTTCATGGGATCAGTCTTGGCTGCCTGATGGATTGAACGTATCACCCAATGTTGATTTCTAGTACTGATCCTGCATGCCTTTACTTTTCACTTCTCCCCAGATGTCATAATAATCACATGATCTGGGGGGGAGTTTCCTTAGCCAGTGAGAATACTGAGTTCAATTAAATTGCTGCGATCACCATTATAAAATAGCTCATTCACAGTTATTTACTGCACCAGTTCTTCAATACATGAGACCATGATGTATCGGTCAATACATGATGTATGGTATAATATTTCTCTTCTTTATGGCTACTAAACTGCCTCTTCTAGGAAGCAGTCATCTGTCTTAACCAATATCTCCACTTCTCTGAGATGAGATTTTCGGCCGTATTCTACGCATATTCTACCAATACATGCCTGCATCATTCACCATTGTATCCCCGTCTGTGTACTTGGCATATATAGGAGGCACTCGCATATTTTTGATCTACTGAGTGAATGAAACTCGGATTCTTGTGGTTGCTTAAGTTTTGTTTTGCTTAATGATGTCATCTGGTAAAATTTTCTCTTTCTTTTCCCAGTTCCATTTCACTTCTAATCAAGTACTCAACATAAGGTTAAGAGAAACCAATTTGAAGAACCATCTGAATATCATGGGAATCATTTCTTAGTTTCTTAAAGAGAAAGCACACCTCTCTGGTATGAGCTTATTGAAGAAAATGAGAAGGAAAAAATTATAAAAGCAATAGGAAGAAACATGGTCAGAGCAGAACTAGCAAGGAAGATACTTCCTGTCTGACAGGGTATCGGAGAAAAGGAAAAGTTTCAGTTCCTATTTTGCCTTAGTCATCTTCTGCACAAGGAACGACATTAAAATTGGAACAATGTTGGGAAATCCCATGGGCCCTCTCATTTATTCATCCTGTGGATCTCTTCTCAAACTCAAATGTGCTCTGGAGGTGTCTCCCTTTGCTTCTTTGTCTGCTCTTTCTCATTTTCTGAGCTGTTGAATTCTCCAGTTCCTTGTAGTGGAGTAGGACAGTATCTTGGTGCCCTTTTTCCTTCTTGTCCTGCCAAATCTTACATAGGCTTTTCCATTTTGGAGAGCTTAAGAACTAACCTTTTGGGGAAACAGGTGGAGATACTTTACTGTCTGGGCTAGAATATTCTTTTCCTGAGATTCAGACTACTTTTTTTCCCCTAATTCTGGTTATCTCCATTACTATATTCAGGAATATCTTTGGCACCAGTGTACTTGGAAACCTTATGCTTCCCCACAGGTTGTTTTATAAAAATGCATTAATTAATTTATTAATTTGTTTATACCTTCTTATTCCAAAATCTGGTGTTAGGGATACTGCTAGGACACAAGACATTTGGAAATCTGAAATGATGGACATACCTTGATCCTAATGAGTACCCAAACTAGGTGTCAGTAGAGGACTAACCTGATCTTTTAACACCTCTAAAGATTGGAATGTCCCAGAGCTCAGACCTTGGACCTCTTTCTCTCTTTCCACTTTTTTCTTCTTAAGCAACAGAAATTTATTTTCTCACAGTTGTAGAAGCTAGACGTCTAAGACTAAGGTGCTGTGAGGGTTGGTTTCTGATGAGGCCTCTCTGCCTTACTTGTAAACAGCCATCTTCTTACTTCGTTGTCATATGGCCTTTTCTCTGTGTGTGCACATGCAAAGAGAGCCCTCTGGTGTCTCTTGCTCTTATAAGGACACCAGTCAAATTAGATTAGGGCCCCACCCTTATGATCTCTCCACTCACTTTTTAAGGAGAGCTTATTCAGTTCCATGACTTTAAACACTACCTTTACATTGTTGATGACTCCCAAATATAATCTCCAGCCACCACTTCACCCAGAACTTCAGACTACTTGATGTCTCTACTTATATGTCCATAGACACCTTAAACTTAACATGTCCACACCAAACCCTCGATTCCCCCAAGCTAAATTTACTTCTCCTCAAGTGTTTCCTATCTCAGTAAACGTAGTTGCTCAGCCCAAAAACCTTTGAGTTTTTCTCTTGTATGCCACACCCAATTCTTCAGCAAGTCCCCTTTAAAATATATCTCAAATCTATCGACATACTGTTTCCTCTAGCATTGCCATTCTAGTTCAAGCCATCATCTTCTCTCACCTGGACCACTGCAATAGCTTCCTAATGGTCTCCTTGCTTTTACTCTTGCCCTGATCCCTCTTTATTTATTTATATATATGTATATATATTTTTAATTAATTTATTTATTTATTTATTTTTGGCTCTGTTGGGTCTTCGTTTCTGTGCAAGGGCTTTCTCCAGTTGCGGCGAGCGGGGGCCACTCACTATCACGGCCTCTTGTTGCGGAGCACAGGCTCCAGACGCACAGGCTCAGTAGTTGTGGCTCATGGGCCCAGCCGCTCCGCAGCATGTGGGATCCTCCCAGACCAGGGCTCGAACCCGTGTCCCCTGCATCGGCAGGCAGACTCTCAACCACTGCGCCACCAGGGAAGCCCTGCCCTGATCCCTCTTTAAAACATAAATTATAATTCTCTGCTTTTTAAAACCCTATGGCTTCTCATCAGAAACGTCCAGTGTAACCTGGCCCCTGACTACCTTGCTAATTTCATCCTCTGAATATCCCTCTCACTCACTCCCCACAAGCCACACTGGCCTACCTTTCCTCAGTTGTCCCAGGCACATTCTAACCTCAGAGTTTTTACATTTGCTGTTCTCTGCCTCAAACTCGCTTTCTCCAAATAATCATATCACCTGTTCTTTCACTTCATTTGGATCTGTACTCAAATGTCATCTCCTCAGGGAGGCGTTTTTACTTCTCTTTATTGGTCATTTACTTAAAACAGCATCCTCCTAAAGCCTCCATCCGTATTGTGCTTTATTTTTCTCTGTAGTTCTTATTGCTTTCTGACATTATTTTAAAACTATTTTTTGTTCTCTGTGTCCACACTCAAATGCAAGCTTCCTGAAGGGAGGTAGGGCAAGGACATTGTCTGTTTTGTTCAGTGCTGTATCTTCAGTGCCTAGAACAGGGCCTGGGTCATACAAAATACTAAATATTCATTTGTGGAATGAATGAGTGAATGCATTAGTGGCTGCACCCATCCTTTGAGAAAGATTCTGAAGGAATGCCCAAGCTCAGTGGGCAGGATCCACAGTCCCCAAATCACTGCCCCTATCTCCATGTGTATATCATTTATCTACTGATGTATGTATGCTTTCCTGCTATGCCTTGACACTTCCCCTTCAAATCCTTTCCAGCTTAAGTTCCCTCTTTTACGTACTATCACAGTTGCACTTTCCATCTCCATCCGACAAAAGTGGTCTTTTAGAATTAATTTTATAACATAACAAGTGCTCATACATAGAAAAAGCAATTTCTATTAGGAGATGAGGGTTAGTTCATGATGATTGTGGTGAGAGCACAAAATAAGGAACAACAAATTTGGGACTTGGACAAATTAAATTCCAAAGTTCTGAAGGAACTTGCACATATCTTGGAGACAGTATCCTTGTTAAATCAGAGCAAATAGGAAAAGTGATAAAAAATTGTAGTGGTTATAACTCACCTGGAGTCTAGTGTTCCATATCTAACATCGAGCCCAGTCTGGGCACAAGATTTTAAAAAAGACAGAGGAATGTGTTCAGAGATGGTAAATGGTATAGTGAAAACATGTGAGTAATGTTTGAATAATAATAACAATAATTATAATTACAGACATTTACTGTGTGCCAGACATTACTCTAGATACTGTTTGTAAATAGTAGTTTAATCCTCATCCTATGAAGTAGATATTATTATATCTCGTCTCAGAGGAGGAAATGAAGTTACAGAAGTTAAGTAACTCCCTCAAGGTCACACAGCTAGTAAGAGGTAGAGCCAGTGCTGATTTCATTTTGATTTGAGTCCATGTTCTTAACCACTATGTTATTATCTTTTAATATTTAAAAAGAGCACTATTGAAGAGAAACTGGGGCTACTGTAGAAGTTCTTAGAAGGTGGTGTTAGCCTTCACCTCAAGCTCAAGCATCGCCACCTCTTCTTAGTCCCCCCAGTCTACCCAGTATGTATTCTTATGATAGGACCAGTAACGCTTTATTACACTTACTTGCTTATATCCCTACCTCTCTCTACTAACCTATATTTAACCTATTTTAAGGGTTATATTTGATTCACTTTTGAGCCACTAAATTTAGTTTAGTGTTTGGCATATAATCAACATTCAGTTTCTGTTGAATGAAAAAAAATGAAGGAATGATCTTTAAATTGATTAGGACTTTCCAGTGGTAGAACAGCTTTCCTGTAAGGTAATAAGCTTCTGGTCACTGGCAGTTTTCAAGCATGGGCTGGATGCTTGAAGGATGCTTGTAGGGATGCTGCAGAGGAACTTCCATGTCATGTGGGAGTGGAAGATTAGACCAGGTTTCCTTCTAACTATGAATTATTTGATCCTGTGATCCTATTATGATTCTTTCTCTAAACATTTAGTTAGCACCTCCTGTGTGCCTGGCATTGTTTTAGGCCCTGAAGATACAAAGATAAAAGTGGCCTAGCTAGTATCCATAAGGAGCTAGTAATCAGTGGATAATGAAGAAAAGAGATGCTTAAGAGTATAGGTATAAAGTTTTAGTAGATAAAAATAAATAGAAAAGGGCAGGTATTTGAGGTGCTTTGAATAAATGAGGAAGGGAGAAAACTATTATAAAGGGGAGAACTAGATATGAAAGATGACCCTAAGATTCCCTGTCTGAGAAGGGAGAATGTAGGGAGTAAAGACCACATTATATTATTATATAATATATTGTTATATAATATAATATGTTATATTGTTATGGGGGAATTCCCTAAAAGGGAACTATCAGTGTTTGTCATCAAGGTATATGGCAGGGCTGGATGTAATTCATAATTCAGTAGAGATTAATTAATTTGTGAAGTATTTTGAAATTCTTGGAACAAATGTGCCTTCTCTTATTAGTCTCACAGACCAATAAAGTTGATTAAATTCTCCTTTCCCCTGCCCTCCGCCCCACTTTGGGGGCATTAACATGAAATGGGCAATTCATTAAGTCATGTGGGACCCTTCAGTTTCTTTTCTGATTCATGTGCCTGGAATCTGTTAGACCGTAGGGGGGTAATGGTCTTTTTTTTTATGAACCTGGTCCCTGATGCTGCTCATCTCTCACACATGTCACAGTATGTCTTGTCACAGAATCATCCTCTCTAGCTGGGACATGATGCTTAGGTAGGTGGGGAAGTCCCCTGTTTTGTTTAAAATCATAGTTGTCTTTAGGTTTGGCTGGCATGTTCATGATTAGTTTACTGACAATTGGTTTTTTTCTTTCTATACCATATGCTATTCCATGATTCATCTGCTTTGAGTCTGCTGCCGTGAAGGTGAAACAATTTCTTCCAATGTTGATATTTCATAATCTCATAGATAACAAGCATACACATATGCATAGTCCTTTCAGAAGTTTTAAACATTTGGAGATGAATGAATTATGCTGCCACAAATGGAAAGGAGCAGTATAAAACCATAATGGTGATATCCAGACATCTTTTGTTGGGTGGTTGGGTGAACGCTAATATTAATAAAGCCTGCCTACTTTACTGTATATCTCCTTGAGAAGCTATTTCTGGTATGTGGTATTTATTTATGAATTTTTTACCATTTTACTTTAATTGCCTTGATTTACATGTATTTTAATATTTTAGACAAGATCTTTATTTGTAGAAGTGCGGTTTAAATTCCAAATAAATTGTAGGGCTTCCCTGGTGGCGCAGTGGTTGGGAGTCCACCTGCCAGTGCAGGGGACGTGGGTTCATGCCTCGGTCCGGGAGGATCCCACGTGCCGCGGAGCGGCTGGGCCCATGAGCCATGGCCGCTGGGCCTGTGCGTCCGGAGCCTGTGCTCCTCAACGGGAGAGGCCACAGCTGTGAGGGGCCCACGTACCGCAAAAAAAAAAAAATGGTAATACTTGCTGTTAATATTGTAATGATGGCATCTTTTCTCTATTTAATGTGTAGCATTGATTATTCAAAGCTTAAGAAATCTTTTAATTTCTGATATAAATAGTAATCTTTGAAAACATTTCAGTTGAAGACACATCACATTTCTGAATGCAGTGCAAAGTAATTTTTTCCACACGGTTATTTTATAAGTATTTAGAAGATTACACTTCTAATAAACATGGACTAAATTCAGTTTCTGCATATAGCACTAATCAGTGCCCTTATTGTGTTGCATCATTTAACCACCTGTATCTTTTTACTCAGAATGTCAGTGATTGTTTTTTGAAGAAGAAAAGCTCTTTATAATTCCATGGTGTAGATGCACATGTAAATATCTGTATAAGTTGTGCATTTGGAGAGAGATTTTTAAAAGATTCTAATTCTCAGTATATCTCCCTCCCCCTCTCCCCCTTTCCCTGGTTTTAGCTTCTCTTTGGTTCAGGTGTGCTGGTGTCCTTAAGCCTTTCCGGGCCGCAGCTGGAGAAAGTGGTGATTGACAGAAGCCTGGTGGGGAAGCTCATCTCAGACACCATCAGTGATGGTAATTACCCCCGTGTGCAAATCAATTGCCTGCATTAACAGTGGGGCAGGAGAAATAGTGTGTCAACAGGTAGACTAATTATTACCACTGGGGACTTGAAAACACAAGTAATTGCTTGTAATAGCATAGTTACAACCCCTGGGACCCATACAAGTTGTGACTAATATTTAATATCAAAGTTTTTGTCAAGTGTTAGGCTCATATCCTTGAGTATTTTTCACTCTTTGCTTAAAAAAATGTGAATGTATTTTCAAAAGAGGTGTTTATTTTTTTGGTGTGTTGACATTTCAGATATTTTTCATTTTCACATGAATTTTGAATAATAAATAACCCAAATTTGTCAACACAGCCACCAGTAAAAAAAACAAAAGCAAAAACAAAACCTGTGTTTTGGCTGTTAGGAAGATTCTCTGTTACCAAAGTCTGTGAATACTAACTTTTGAGAGAGTTGGGCAGTATTTATAAATATCAAAAGTCAGTGCCAAATATACTAGATAAATCTGAATCCCATTAAGTGATACCGCAATCAGTACATAATTGCTACGAAGCACATAAAAAAAGACTTTAAGCCAGTAATCGAAAAAGTAGGGTACTGACATTTATTAATTCCTAAAAGGCTCTGTGCTGTGCTAACCTACGTATATCATTTAATTTAAAATCTATTCCTTATAAGGTATAGTTATTTCCATTTTATGGGTAAGGAAATTGAAGCTGAAATACTAAGGAACATGACCACTAATGAGATACTAAGGACTAGCCCAAAAATGACTAGGTTGAGATTTGAACCCAGGTTCTGGCTGCAAAGCCCATTTTCTTTGCACTACGGTGTGCTGACTCCTGAAGTTTTAAGATTATGTTCTTTAATTCAAGGTAAAAAAAAATGGTCTAAGAAACAGATTGCATTATCATTAGAGATTGAAAATTGTCAGTATCTTTAATTGAATAATCAAAGGAAAGTGTGATCTAATGGAAAGGACAGAGGTTAGATTACAGAAACCTTCCTTCTGTTGTGTGTGCTCACTAGCTATCTCTGAATAAATATCTCTGAATAAATCCTGCAGAGAAAAGCACTCTGCAGGTTGGCTATCATTAGCCATATTCCTGATAATGAAAGCTGGTGTTAAGGTTATAAGTGTGCCATTTCCTTTTCCTTATAGGATCATGGTGCTAAGCAAGCTTCCCTATGGAAGAGGTTCCATTTTCATATGTCTAATAATTGACCCCTTCATTGACACTGCAAAGAAAATAGTGGCTGTGATGATTTTGTCATATTGATTCTCCTCCATAAGAATTAAAAGGAGACTTCCAACACTATTCATGTCACTGAGATATCTTTTTTCACTTGTTTCTTTTATTTATACCACAAATGATACACTCTCATGAGACCATGATAACAATGTGATTTCTTGGCAGTTCTCCAGATTCTCCTGTAATTGTGTAGATATACTGTTGGTTACTGCTTGCACAGTCAGGGTATGGAAGTAAAGAAAAATATATAAAACATTCAATAATTTCTTTATGCTGGGAACAATATAAAACATTTCTCAAATTCCTACTATATGTTTTTATCAACAATTTTTATAACATTAACGGCCCTTTATGTAACCTATGAATATTAATTATCTACCTGTGTGCTCTAAAAATAAAGCTGTAGAAATATTTTTGCTACTCTTCATTATCAAATATTATTTTATATAATGTGTGTATTGGATATAATATGCTTTATTTCATTCAACTAGTATACCCTCAGAAAGAAGATTCATTGATGAAAAATTTTTTTAAAAATTGGTGGAGAACACGGATCTGTATCCCCTAATAGATCCAGTTTATTCTCAGATGGTTTATATCATATAAACACAGGATTAAAGGCTAAGCACAAATAAAAGTGAACGTTTTTATCTTTACATTCAGATGTGTCTTTATTTTATGCTTTTCTTAGCCCTATTCCAAATACATCTTATTTGGAGGTTGTCCCCAAACATCAGTGTATATTGAAATGGTCTTAGGAAAAAAGAAAAAGTATCAAATCCATGCATGATTAGATTGATGATTGTTGTTTATTCCCAGTATCTTTATTATCTTTGTAAAATGTCATAATGGTATTTAGGAGACTTTAGTTATTTCAATTAATATTCATTTATCTTCTGAAAATAGTTTTTTGTAACATTTCAGTGGAAGAAACTGTTAATTCTTTATTATTTTATTCCAACTTAGTATTTGCTAGTATTATCAAATCTTTTTTTTTTTTTAAGCTCTTCTCACAGACAGCTTTATCATCTTATCATTTTTGGCACAAAACAAACTATGTTTTATTCAGTTTACCAAGAAGATGGGTTCTCCTGATATAAACAAAAGACTGGAAAAACTCTCAGCCTTGGATTATAAGGTAGAGATTTCATTTTATATAGTCATATTGTTAATTATTAAGGTATGCTAGAGTATCACATGAGTTGATGTTATGCTTGTTTTTATTGAATGATTCTGGATTTCAGAAAAACCAGAGTTATTATAAGATTAAGCTTGATCAACTAGAAACAGTGGCCATCCAGAGTTTTCTTTTTCACTCTCATTATGGGGGTCTAACAGTGGCATGCTTGGAGTAATTTATATAGTACTTACGGAAGTCAGAGACAGATAATAGAGGCAAGTTATACATTCGAAAATGGTTTTCTTGCTAGTGGTAGTATATACACCATTCTCATTTTCCCCTAAGACCCGGTATCATCCTTCTAGGCAAGGGTAGCTGCTCTGGCTTCCATTTCACAAGAAAAGAAAGAAAGAAGAAGGCACTTTCAAAGGTTAATAGAAATGTGTAATAAACGAAGAGTGGGAAGACTCCCCCGCCCCCCACACCCAACTCTAACTGTGGAGAAAAATGCAAAAAGAAATCTCCTTCCTGTGTTAGTATCTCTCCCTTCAGTAACTCCAGGTAATTTGTTTCCTTGTATCAGGGACCTTACATCTGTTAAGGCAGGATTTTTATTTTAAATGATGTATTTAATTTAAGTTTTGCCACATTACATTTTAACTGCTTGGAAGGCATACTCTCTGGTAGGATGAGTATCTAATACATTTTCCAGGCTGTTTCAGTTCAAGGCCTCTTTTCAGCAAGGACTTGTGTTTGCAAGATTGATCCAGCCTCTGTGACGTGGATTTGAGACAGTTCACTGGGAACGGGGCTGATATACAGCTTCCTTAAACAAGATGCACACTTACACCATACCTAGAGTGTCTGTAACAAGGGCAAAGATTCTTAAAAGTCAACTTTGTGTGTGTGTTTGAAAAGTAGTATTGAACCTAACCTTTTGCCCTTTTGCATTATTTCTTATTGTGACTGAGGTGGTGGTGGTATGGGAGGATTTAATTTTATTTAGTGGAAAAATCTACTCTTATAAAAAAGATTTTTAACATGGGATAAAATACATTAAATAAGTGTTTCACTGTGGTAATAAACTAAAATTTGGTTTTGTCTGCCAACTTTGTGGAGCTTCTATAACACTTTGTATAATATTGATTCTTTTAAACTGAAAATCAGTGGTATTCATATATTTTGTTTAGTAAAAAAAATTGGTTTAGCATTCTTAATGGGGTATTATTTTCCAGAATGGCTAACTGTAGATTTACTTAAAATGTTGTTTATTTACTAATACTGGTCTTTAAAATGCACCAGTATGCATTAGCTCAAGTAACTGTTTTTAATGCATTTATATAAAATTTTGTATGACTAGTTTCTCTATCTTAGGTGTGGTGGATAATTTGGCAAAGTCTTCTCAGCTGAATGATATTAGCTCCCCGTTAATGAGAGCAGAGAGAAACTGTCAGGATGTCATCTTTTCTGATGAAAAGATGTGAAAAATAGACCGAGTATATGGGCCCTATACCTTGAATAAGGGAGTTACTTATTTGTTTATTCATTCTGCCTTTAGCTTTGAGAAATTAAGCACTCCATGAGCACTCCATGTCATTTCTTTACATTAGAGAAGTAGCCTGCTTCCCTTTGGAAAACCCATGGATTTCATTTTCTGGTTCAGTATTTTAAATATAGGTATTTAAATACTTAGTAAAAACTGCCATTTGTCCATTGGAAGGATGTTTTAAGAAACTTACTCATTTCACTTGCCTTCCTGACCATTGTGATAGAACACTGATGCCATTAATACTCATAGCAAACATGAAATTTCAGATAACATATATGATTTGCATTATGTGAGGACTGAAAGTGCCAGTTCTCATCTAGAAATTCTTAAGTAACATGTTTACATGGCAGGTAGGACATCAAAATAATGTAGCTATATTTTTAAGGACTTAGCAATTCCATTGTGGTATTTCTCTTAAGAAGATAGCTAGTTACAATAGTGATATTGAGAGCTTAAATATAAGAATTTGCACTTCAAAGCATAAAGTACATCTGTGTTGTCTGTCATTGCCCATTTGGATTTTAGAACAAGGAAATAGTGTAGAGTACTATAATTCTGGTTTTCTTTACAGCTGTACCATAATTTAATCCTTTTAGATTGAAACAATTTTGGCAAAGAAAAATGTAGGGGAAATATCCTGAAAGTGTTGACCTTTAACGGGTTTTCCTGTCTACATTTTAAAAATCCAATTCAATTTATTTAACAGTGAAGGGACAGGGACAGTGCAAGGAGTTAAATGTTTACCATGAGAGAACAACATTGGTAATTACTTTGATTTCAGTTCCTTTTGATGTGCATTCAGAGGATGAAGAGGTCAATAATATTATGGGCATGCAAATAGAAAAGGGTTCCTTTTGACCATATTAAAAAAAAATAGCAGAGGATTATTAAAGCATTAACCTTGATTTTAATGGCCTTGGTTGAGTGGTGAGATCACAATTTGGATGAGCCTGATTATTTACTAAATACAATACATAAATGCAACGGGTTCTTAACACCCATTGCACTCTGGCATTATCGCATTACTGCCATCCTTTGTTGCCTTGCAGACAGGAATATGAAAGCAATCTGTCATGTAGTGAGACTGGCTCCAGAAGCATTTCTCTGATAAGAAGACCCCCTGCCCTTTGCTAGTGTCTGGTCCAGTAGGCTTAGCCATGCGCTTAATCCCCAGAAAGTGGTTCGATTATTGCTGACCAGCAATGGCAAGATAGTTTTTTTTTTTTTTTTTTGGCTTCCAAGCTATCAACCTTCCATTAATTCCTTAAGCAGAAATACGGTGCAATCTATATTTCCTTGGCATGTGTCACCCAGATGGTGCCGTGCTTATGTTTTCAAATAACCATGTTCCAAAATAACATAGTTTGAATAATAAATTCTACAAATCCGTCCTAAGAAAGAAAAGCATAATTCTCAGAAGCTGCATAAACTTTTATGCAGCATGATGCTGTGACTTATCCCTTTATGCAGAATTTTTGTGTATGTGTCTCATATATTCTTTAAAGTGATATTTGCCTCAAGTTGTTTTTCCTTTTATTGTTGTCAGTCATTCAGTCATTGTTAACATGTTATGTCTTAAACAGTAGTCAGACACTCTTGGTCAGCAGTACTGAACTTGTCATTTAATATAGCCGGTCTTAAATCCTATGTGTAGGTCGATACTGTCAAGCAACCATGACTGTACATTTTGGTATTGATTGGGATTGCTATGGCCAATTCCTCCCTAACTCACATTTCTCCTTTTCCTTTCCTCTGCTAAAAATGGGGAGAATTTTGAACATATGTCTTTTTTATATATGTGTCAAAAGAATTTGGTAAATTCTGACACCTCCTTAAGCACATGTTTAACATGCATATTTACTTGCATTTATCTACATTTACAGATGCTTTAATTTTTGCAATACTTTGAGGATTTTGCATTTTAAAAATGATCCTTGTCTGCTTTTTTTTTTTTTAACCATTAGATTTCCTATTATGAAATCCCTGGCCCAGTAACCAGGACAACACAGCGTCGTCTAGCTATCAATTGTGTTCAAGATGTAGTTGTTTGCTGGTGGCCACTGGTCAGTGATGATGCTTGGCCTTGGGCCCCCATTTCTTCTGAGAAAGACAGAGCCAATCTGCTGCTCCTGGGTTATGCTCAAGGAAGACTGGAGGTAAATCTAAAGCAAATCTATACATTTTATTGAAGAGAAAATAAAGTAGGATTATTAGTTTTCTATTCTGAAATAAGTGTGAATACTTTTAAAAACATGTAATTTATTTTCCGAATGTTCAACAAAGGCAATTACATATGAAATGGGATCCCTTAAAGTATCACATCTGGAGGATACACAGTTTCAGGACTTGCCTGAATAGCATAGTGATTAATAGCACAAGCTTCTGGGTTCAAATCCAAGCTTTGCCACTACGTAGCTCTCTGTCCTTGAGCAGATTACTAACCTCTATGGTTTCATTATTTGAAAAATAAAGTTAACGAAGATGAATGAGATAATACATGCATTTAGAGCAATAACTACATATATTAAACTCTCAATTATTATTGTGATTCTTGTCATTATCATTATTAGTACTGTCATTACTGTTTGCTCATGATTTCATGCCTATCGAAGCTATGTTATCAATCACCTTCTTTAAACTTTAGTTAGGTAGCAAACATTAGTCAAATGCCTATTTTCTGCAAGACTGTGGTGCCAAACCATGGCTGGGGCAAGGATTTGTAAGGAGGGCTTTAGGAGAGCAGCCTTCTCAGTCTAGTTTCCTGCCTGGGACAGGAGCACAAAAAGGGTTAATCTAAGAGGTGCAGACAAGATCTTGCCCTATCTATTCCTGACAGTGGTTCTCCATCATCATTCATTATCACGAACCTATGGCTATTTTCACCTTGCATCAGTACTTTGAGTATGAAATTCTGTTTCTTTTTTTATGTAATTTTAAAAAAAGCAACCTCCTCCAACCTGTTTTTTTTAATGTTTTGGCTTGGGTAAAATAGTATGTTCCTGTATTTTCTCTAAATCCATTATCTTTTAGGCTTTAAGTTTTTTAATTTTTCAGAATTAGTATTCTGAGATACAATGAACAAGTACAAGTTTTCTCTATCTCTACCTACCTCTTCTGGTTTTATAAATTTACAGGCTATCTTTTAAGACTGAAGAGTCCTTTTTAACTAATTATTTTACCTTTTTCTGGAACTTTTCCAATTTGTTGTAGTAACTAATACCAGTTGTAATGCTTCAGGTATGGATTTTGTGAGGATAAAGAAGTGCTTTATTCCTGTTCAGTTCCTGTCATGCCCACCATTTTATTGATCTTGGGTCCAGAAGCTAACTGAATAAAAGACTTAATCAAAATGACTTAATATAATAAAGCCAACTAGAATTCTTTTAAATGTTCTGTTTTATAATAAAAGTAAAAATAATATAAATCAGCCTTTAGTTTTACATTACACAAATTACCTTTATTTGAAATGAGTTTATTACCTGAAATTAGGACTGTTCAAAAAGGGTATACGTATGGTCTATGTACTTCATCTCCTGGTGTCATCTAGTTTATGGACTTTGGAGTTGGATAAACCTCGGTTTGCCTGTTGGTTGACCATATACTGTGTGACTTTAATCAAATTTACTTCCTGTCAGCTTCTGCCTGCTTTTAACTAATACTATGTTCTTTGGCCTTGGGTAGATCACCTACCCTCTCTGACTGTAGTTTTCTAATTTTTAAAATGATGGATTTAAACCACATAGGTCCTGGGCAGCTCAAAAACGTGCACATCTGGATTCTGAAGCACAGGTCTGATTTAGCCATTGCGTGTTCAAACGCCTTCAGTAGATTTTGAAACTAAACTTAGCCTCGGCACTGAAAAGGTCCCCCTGACTGGCCCTGACTTACCTTTCCAATGTTATTTCTTTATACAAATCTATGTTCTAGCCAAATGGTTTACTGCTTCTTTATTTCCCACCTCCTGTCTGTACAAATTACTGGTATTTCTACCTGAAAGGCCCTTCCCTCTCTCTTTTCACATCATTCATCAACTACTGAGCATGACCATGGAGTAAGCACTGTATTTCATGCCAGGGGATATAAATACAAAACTATCCCTGCCCGCAAGGATCTTAGTGTCTACCAATGAGAGACAAATATGAAAACATGTGAGTACACTAAAGTGTTAAATAATGCTGTGGATAGAGTATGTGTAAGCTGTAGAGGAGCCAGTGGGGAATGATTGTTTCTACCTAGAGAGATAATAAGGGGGGAACTTTAAAGAGATATACAATTTGCTCAAGGTTGGTACACAATTTTACTTTTTTTTTTTTTTTTTTTGCGGTACGCGGGCCTCTCACTGCCGTGGCCTCTCCCGTCGCGGAGCACAGACTCCGGATGCGCAGGCCCAGCAGCAATGGCTCACAGGCCCAACCGCTCCGCAGCATGCGGGATCCTCCCGGACCAGGGCACGAACCTGCGCCCCCTGCACTGGCAGGCAGACTCCCAACCACTGCGCCACCAGGGAAGCCCACAATTTTACTTTTTTTACTATCCTTTCTAAGTTTCATATCAAAGTTGTACTACCCCTATAGAGTGATTTGACTAGCTTTTCTCTTTTCTCCTCTCTGAACTAGTCCCAAAAGGAATTATATGATACTTGAATGTTTGGTAAAACTCATATAGAACTGCCTGGGTGTGCTATTTTTCAAGGAAGGTAGATTTTTTATAATTGATTCCATTTTTCGAGGGTTGTTTGTTTTTCAGGAATTCTATCTTTTCCTTGAGTCATTTTCCTTAATTTGTATTTTTGGAAAATTATCCATCTTATTTAAGTATTTGAATAGATTTTCATGAAGTTGTATATAATACTTGCACCTGATTTTTAATTGTTCACCACTGACTGCATAGCTAATTTTTTGATCATAATATATTAAGATATATAATTCATTTTTTCTGACAAGTAGCTTTTGTCTTGAATTTGGGTCTTTCAATCACTCTATCAAAATTAAACGGTTAGAGCTTCCCTGGTGGCACAGTGGTTGAGAGTCCGCCTGCCGATGCAGGGGACACGGGTTCGTGCCCCAGTCCGGGAGGATCACACATGCCGCGGAGCGGCTGGGCCTGTGAGCCATGGCTGCTGGGACTGTGCGTCCAGAGCCTATGCTCCACAACGGGAGAGGCCACAACAGTGAGAGCCCGCGTACCGCAAAAAAAAAAAAAAAAAAAAAAATTGTTAGGAAAATTTGTAAAGATTTCTTTTTCAGAACCTCACGTGAACTTCTATATGCAAAAGGTGAATGGCTTTTGGAAGAAATGTCTGGGGAAATAATTGTTTCTTTGTGTGTGTGTGAAGACATAATCTTTAACTGTGAATTGTAGCACATTATTTAGGGTAACATGAACTAAAACCACTAGTCTATAAAAGTAATATTCAGGCATATGTCTTTAAATATTTTTTCACTAGCGACCAATAGACTCCTTGAGCTAATCCTCAGAATAAGAGATACGATATACTCTTAAACCCTAAAACTCAGACTAAAAAAGTAGCAGCCTCATAGAGAAGAAATTTAATCTTTGCATTTATTAAATGATAGAACTTAAAAAAAATAATTTCCCACCCAATTTCAATCAGAAAAGATAGTAAGCTTTTATTTGGACAATGGCAAGATCCTAGAGTAGTGGTTCTTAGCCTTGGCAACACATTACAGTCACCTGCAGAGCTTTTACAAAGGAGCCCACCCAGACCAGTTATATCAGAATCTCCAGAGGGGTAGGAGGCATCAGTATTCTCTTACAGGTTCCCTAGGTGATTCTCATGTGCATCCAAGTTGAGATCCACTGCTTTACAGCAGACTGGAAAAAAATTTTTAAGCCATCTTTTTTGCATAACAGACCATGGAAAGGATAAAGCCCACATACTGAACCAAATGAGAGTGTTAACAGTAAATTCCAAGTAGAAAATTGGCTTACCAAGCAGCAAAAAAAAAAGAAAACAAAGGAAACATAGAAGTAAGCTCTCTGTGACTGAATTATCTGTCTTTCAGAGGAGGAACATTTCTTAATTTATTTTATGGATATTAGAAAACTGCTGGTCTAATTTCACACTGCAGAGCTCTAAACAACAGTACATATCTTAATTAGAAGCACAGAACAGAGAGATTTATGTAGTTTAGGGGAAAAAAATTTGTTTTGAAAAATATACAATAGTATGAAGAAAAACAAATTTTTTATCAGTACGATTCACTTAAAAATAGTTTTTAATGGTGTTTGTATGGATTATTGTACATAACATGGTAGTCATTTTTACTTAAATTCCTCACACTCTTTATACTTAAATTTGGAAAAGGTGATTACCGTCATCATAGAACTATTTAATTCATTAACTTTGTCAAAAATGTGGTGACAACACAACTTACTCTTTCCTTACCTTTGTATTCAAGCAGATGTTTTACCTTTTCAGCTGTATGGATTTGTTAATGCTTTCTGAGTATGGCAGTAATTTCAAGATATCTTACTCAGAAAAGGTCACTTGAATTTGTTTAACCAAATTAATCAAAAACACATAAGCAGAGCTATTAAACCTTAAAACCTGTTGTCAGGGCTAGGGAAATACAACCTCACAAAGGTAAGTTTTTTCCCATAAAAATTAAAAACTAATTTTGCAGTGATTTAGAGGAGCAGCCAACTGATGGGAAAGTCAAAATGTGACCAACTTTTAATATAGTATAATTTGATAAAAGAAGTATTCAGAAAGCATTATAAATGCATTCAACTGAAAAGCCAAAATATTTAAAAGACATCTCTTCCAAAGAAATGTATGAACTGTGTTAGCTTTCAACCAGATAACCAAGATTTTTTATTTTAGGGATGATTTTTTTAAAAAATCTCTTTATTTTAAAGCACACTAAGGAAAACCACAGAGACTAAATATATAGTTTAATGAGCTTTTACTAAGGAAACACCCCTGAACCACACTCAGGTCAAGAAATAGAACTTTGCCAGGCACCAGCAATAGCGCCACGTACTCTGTTTTGATCTCAACCCTTTCCTGGTGCCCCAAAGTAATCTCTATTGTGACTTTTACACATTTTCTCATATAGTTTTTATCACCTAAATGTGCATCCTGCAAAACTGTAGTTTAATATTATCTATTTAAAACAAGTTAATGTGTCTTTTAACTCTCTTTTAATCTGCAAGTTCCCACTCCATCCCTTTTTTTTTTTTTTTTTTTTGCGGTACGCGGGCCTCTCACCGCTGTGGCCTCTCCCGTTGCTGAGCACAGGCTCCGTTCGCACAGGCTCAGCGGCCATGGCTCACGGGCCCAGCCGCTCCGCGGCATGTGGGATCCTCCTAGACCGGGGCACGAACCCGCGTCCCCTGCACCGGCAGGCAGACTCTCAACCACTGCGCCACCAGGGAAGCCCCATCCCTTTTTTTTAAAATTAAAATTTATCTGTTGAAACTGCAGTGTCCCACAGTCTGGATTTTGTTGTTCCATCATCATGGTGTGGTTCAACAAGTTTCTTTGTCTTTTGAAAATTCTGCAAGTTAGTAGTCAGTTTTGTCAAGACATTTTTTGAGGCAAATGAAAAAGAAAATACGATGATCTAAAACCTATGGGATGCAGCAAAAGCAGTTCTAAGAGGGAAATTTATAGCGATACAAGCTTGCCGCAGGAAACCAGAAAGATCTCAAGTAAACAGCCAAACTTTACTCCTAAAGCAAGTAGAGAAAGAACAAACAAAACCCAAAGTTAGTAGAAGGAAAGAAATCATAAAGGTCAGGGCAAAAATAAATGAAGTAGAGACTAAAAAAAAAAAGAAAAGATCAGTGACACTAAAAGCTAGTTCTTTGAAATGATATGCAAAACTGATAAACCTTTAGACAGACTCATCAAGAAAAAAAGGGAGATGGTCCAAATCAATAAAATCAGAAACGAAAAAGGAGAAGTTATAATAGACACCACAGAAACACAAAGGATCATAAGAGACTACTATGAAGAACTACATGCCAATAAACTGGTACATTATAGAAGAAATGGACAAATTCTTAGAAAGGTACAATCTCTCAAGACTAAACCAGGAAGAAATAGAAAATATGAACAGACCAATTACCAGTACTGAAATCGAATCAGTAATTTTAAAACTCCCAACAAACAAAAGTCCAGGGCCAGATGGCTTCATAGGTGAATTCTACCAAACATTTAGAGAAGAGTTAACACCTATCGTCCTGAAACTATTCTAAAATATTGCAGAGGACAGAACACTTCCGAACCTTTTCTATGAGGCCACCATCACCCTGTTACCGAAACCAAAGATATCATGAAGAGAATTACAGGCCAGTTCTATGTTCACTGATGAACATAGATGCAAAAATCCTCAACAAAATACTAGCAAACTGACTCCAACAATACATTAAAAGGATCATACACCTTGAGCAAGTGGAATTTATCCCAGGGATGCAAGGATTTTTCAGTATTCACAAATCAATCAGCGTGATACACCACATTACCAAATTGAAGAATAAAAACAATATGATCATCTCAATAGATGCAGAAAAAGCTTTTGATAAAATTCAACATCTATGATAAAAACTCTTCAGAAAGTGGATATGGAGGGAACATACCTTAGCGTAATAAGAGCCATATATGACAAACGCACAGCTAACATCCTACTCAATGGCGAAATTCTGAAAGCATTCCTTCTAAGATCAGGAACAAGACAAGGATGCCCACTCGGTCCACTTTTATTCAACATAGTTTTGGAAGTCCTAGCCACAGCAATCAGAGAAGAAAAAGAAAAGGGATACAAATTGGAAAAGAAGAAGTAAAACTGTCACTGTTTGCAGATGATATGATACTATACATAGAAAAATACTAAAGATGCTACCAGAAAACTAGTAGAGCACACCAATGAATTCGGTAAACTTGCAGGATAAAAAATTAATACACAGAAATCTCTTGCATTCCTATATACTAACAAAAGATCAGAAGGAGAAATTAAGGAAGCAGTATCATTTATCATCACATAAAAAAAATAAAATACCTAGGAATAAACCTATCTAAGGAGGCAAAAAACCTGTACTCAGAAAACTTTAAGATACTGATGAAAGAAATCAAAGATGACACAAACAGATGGAGAGATATACCATGTTCTTGGGTTGGAAGAATCAACATTGTCAAAATGACTGTAGTACCCAAAGTAATCTACAGTTTCAACACAATCCCTGTCAAATTACCAATAGCATTTTTCACAGAATTAGAACAAAAAATTTTTACAATTTGTATGGAAACACAAAAAAATACGAATAGCCAAAACAATCTTGAGAAAGAAAAGCAGAGCTGGAGGAATCAGGCTCCCTGACTTCAGACTACAAAGCTACAGTAGTCAAAACAGTATGGTGCTGGCACAAAAACAGACATATAGATCAATGGAACAGAATAGAACGTCCAGAGATAAGCCCACCCACCTATGGCCACCTAATCTATGACAAAGCAGGCAAGGATATACAATAGAGGAAAGAAAGTCTCTTCAGTAAGTGGTGCTAGGAAAACTAGACAGCTACATTGAAAAGAATGAAATTAGAACACTTTCTAACAGCATACACACACACACACACACACACACACACACACACACACACACACCCCTCAAAATGGACTAAAGTCCTAAATGTAAGACTGGACACTATAAAACTCTTAGAGAAAAACATAGGCAGAGCACTCTTTGACATAAATCGCAGCAATATCCTTTTGGATCCACTTCCTAGAGCAATGAATGTAAAAACAAAAATAAACAAGTGGCACCTAATTAAACTTAAAAGATTCTGCATAGCAAAGGAAACCATTAAAAAAATGAAAATACAACCAGCGTACTGGGATAAAATATTTGCACACAATGCTACCGGCAAGGGATAAATTTCCAAATTATACAAACAGCTCATTCATACAGTTTAATATCAAGAAAACAACCCAATCAAAAAATGAGCAGAAGACCTAAATAGATATTTCTCCAAAGAAGACATACAGATGGCCAATAGACACATGAAAAGATACCCAACATCACTAGTTATTAGAGAAATGCAAATGAAAACTACAATGAGGTGTGACGTTACACCAGTCAGAATGGCCATCATCAAAAAATCTATAAACAATAAATGCTGGAGAGGGTGTGGAGAAAAGGGAACTGTCCTGCACTGTTGCTGGGAATATAAATTGATACAGCCACTATGGAGAACAGTATGGAGGTTCCTTAAAAAACTAGAGTTAGCATATGATCTTGAAATTCTACTACTGGTTACATCCAGAGAAAACTAATTTGAAAAGATACGTGTACCCCAATGTTCACAAGAGTGCTGTTTACAATTGCTAAGACATGGAAGCTACCTAAGTGTCCATCGACAGATGAATGGATAAACAAGTTGTGGTATATATATATATGTATATATATATATATGTATGTATTTGTGTTTATATATATATAATGAAATATTATTCAGCCATAAAAAGGAATGAAACCATTTGCAACAATGTGGAGAGACTCGGATAGACCTAGAGAATAGTGTGCTTAGTGGAATAAGTCAGACAAAGAAAGACAATACTCTATATTAACACTTATATGTGGAATCTAATAAATAAAACAGATTAATATTACAAAACAGAAGCAGACTTACAGATACAGGAAACAAACTAGTGGTTACCAGTGAGGAGAGGGATGGGGGAAGGGCAAAATAGGAGTAGGGTATTAAGAAATAGGGAAATGCAGCCATTATTTCGTAATAACTTTAAATGGAGTCTAATCTATAAAAATATTGAATCGCAAATATAATATTGTTAATCAGCTATACTTCAATAAATATATAGTGTTACGTTTCTTTTTTTAATCAGAATTTGGTATTAAATCTGACCTTTGCTAGCTTTTTAGAGATATCAGGGATTGGCAGTGGAGGAGAAGGAGTATAAGGGGTCCATGGTCTTACTTCCCTTTTAACCCCTTTCTCTTGGTGAAACTACAGAGCCTATTGGGAAGAGTCTTACATACTTTTGGAACTGAGGAAGCCTGGGACCCTTCTTCCTGCACCTTGGGGCTAACCTGTTCTATGCCAAGACTGCTGTCTTGCTTGGCCCCTCCTTTTAGGCTGTCCCTGTGTGAGTTCAGGTCCTATTCAGCGTCACCTGGCCTCCCAGTTTTCTGCCCTAGGGCTTCCTTTACAAATCTCTAAGCTTTCTGAAAGTATGATAATTCAACCACCATTATAGTGTGATGTTTTTTAAAATTTTTATATCTTTTTTAAAAAGCTCTTACCAGCATAGTTTTTGGCTAGCTGCCTACACAGCATACACAAAAAAGTGTAAAATAGATGAGACAGTTTATTTTTTTAAGCTTATAGTCAAAATGATGACATATGATCAAAAATTAGAAGTAAATAAAAGGCCAAACGAATGTCACACATTGGCCAAGTTGGAGTGGGGAAGAGGGTATGGAAGTGAGATCTAAGGAAGGAAGGATGCTGCCCAGCTGGAAGAAATTCAGAAACTGAAATAGCATTTGGTCTAATTCTTCAAGAGTGAGTATTGTTGGTAGGAAATACTGAGTCTGTGTGGGTGAAGAGTGTGGATTTCAAGTAAATCAGTGGTCCCCAACCTTTCTGGCACCAGGGATGGGTTTCATGGAAAACAGTATTTCCATGGACCAGATGGGGGGGTGGTGTGGGGATAGTTTTGGGATGATTCAAGAGCATTACCTTTATTGTGCACTTATTTCTATTATTATTACATTGTAGTATATAATGAAATATTATACAACTCACCATAATGCAGAATCAGTGGGAGCCCTGAGCTTGTTTTCCTGCAACTAGATGGTCCCATCTGGGGGTGATGGGAGACAGTGACACACGAAGTGTGTTGCTATGTCCAGGCTACTCCGTAATCTCGTTTTGGTTGCTGTCACTGCAGAAAACCCTGCTTCACAAAGACAGGATGTTAGAAATGGAAGCAGGCTTTTCAGTGCTTTTGTGGTAATCAGGCTATCCCACCTTGACTTTAATCCAGAACGTATGGAGATTTGAAGTTGTCTCACATACTTTTAAGGCCGCCATCATTTGCGATCTCAAGTAGTTGATCCTCTTCTAGCACGGACAAGGTCAGTTCACCTGGCTTATTCACAAATGGGTCAAGGATCCATTCCTGCCCAGTTCGGGGGTCTTGTGTGGTTGGGAAGTAATGCTGAAACTCTTTTGAAAGCTGAGATAGGTGATCATGCACCAGCTGGGACAAAGAAGTCCCTGGGCTCCGTCTCTTTCCAAATCTCTGCTAATGCTTGAAACATGTGAAAAATCCCAGTGTTCACTCGTTGCCCCTATAAATCCAGTTTGGCTTTGAATGCAGCCACATTATCTGCAGACTTGAATACAGTTGTCATTCTCCCCTGAAGTGACAGATTGAGTTTGTTGAGCAGGTTGAATATGCCACACAAGTAAGCAAGTTTTGCGACCCATTCTGTGTCACTAAAATGTGCTGCCAGTGGTGACTGTTTTTCTAAAAGAAATCTCTGGAGCGGCTCTCATAACTCAGAAACTCTGGCCAGTGATCTACCCTTAGAAGCCATCTCACTTCTGTGTATGAGAGAAGACGTGTGCTCTGCATCCATCTCCTCACAGAGCTGCATGAACAGACGTGGGTTAAGGGCATGTACTTTAACGTGGTTGATAATTTTAATCACATCCTGCAAAACGTTGTTAAGTTCAGGTGACGTTTTCCGGCTAGCCAGCATTTCTCTATGGATGACACAGTGCGTAGACTCACATTCAGAAGTGACCTCTTTGACCCGAGTAGTGAAACCAGAATGCCGTCCAGTCATGGCAGCTGCTCCGTCCGTGCATATACCGACACAAAATGACCAATTCAGTTTTCCTGATATGTAATCATTCAAAGACTTGAATAGTTCTGCCGCTGTGGTATTGGTTGGCAACAAAAGTGCACATCGCATATTCTCATGCACATCCTCCTGAAAAATATATTGCACAAAAACAAGCATTGTTGTCTTGTCAACATCGGTAGACTCATCAACCTGGATTGCGTACCACGGTGACTCATTACTCCTCTCTAACAATTGCGCCTTAATATGCTCTGCTATTTCATCAATTCGTCTGTTATGGTGCTAGCCAAAAGAGGAACATGTGCCACCTTTTGAACTGCAGCCTCTTAAAAGTTCACGATAGATGTCCTTAGCAGCAGGCAGGATCAACTTCTTCACCAATAGTAAAGGGCTTCTTAGCTTTAGCAATGCGGTTAGCCACTAAGAATGATGCTCTCAGTGCAGACACATTTGATGAAATGGTGGCCTTCAGTAATTGCTTCTGTTCTTCGTGTTCACGTTTTTTTCTTTTGAAAAGCTCCAAAGGCTTGTCTTTTAATTCAGGGTGCTTGGTCTCCATGTGGCGAAGCAGTTTTGAAGGTTTCATGGCTTTGTTGGATAGCCGGTTGCCACATATTATACAAAGCAGGCTTGGAGAGTGTGAATCACCTGTTGCAATGAACCCATTAATTTAAGTAGGACTCTTGGTATTTTCTTTTAAATGCAGCTTTCTTTTTGTTGGTAGTCTTAGAGTCTTCTGCTGTCTTATCATTTGGTCTTTCCTCCTTTTCAAAGAAGCTCTCCAGCGACATTTGTTTTTTTTACTCATTCTGGCTAAGGTTAGCTTGTGGGCTTACCAAAACTGTGACTGAGACAAGTGCTCAGTACGGGAAAGAGGCGCAGACAGAAGTGGTAAGTAAAATAATGGGCAGGCCATGTGCAGACTAAAATAAATGTCGGATTCTGATTTAAAGCCTGCCACCAGATGCAGCTGTACAATTGAAGTACATCAACTCACTTGCCACTATAAAGCCTGCCACCAGATGCAGCTTAATTATCACTTGCCACTCACTGATAGGGTTTTGATATGTGTCTGCAAGCAATTGATTTATTATGGTCTCTGCTAATGATAATCTGTATTTGCAGCCTTTCCCCAGCTCTAGCATCACTGCCTCATCTCCACCTCAGATCATCAGGCATTAGATTCTCATAAGGAGCGTGCTACCTAGATCCCTCACATGTGCAGTTCACAGTAGGGTTCACGCTCCTATGAGCATCCAATGCCGCCGCTGATCTGACAGGAGGCGGAGCTCAGGTGGTAATGCGAACGTTCGGGAGCTGCTGTAAATACAGGTGAAGCTGCGATCGCTCTCCTGCTGCTCACCTCCTGCTGTGTGGCCCGGATCCCTCACAGGCCTCGGACTGGTACCGGCCTGTGGCCTGGGGGTTGGGGACCCCTGAGGTAAAGGACATGAGTGAAGCTGTTGAAAGATAAGCTGAGGCATAGTAAAAGTTTTCAGAGTTTGAGTAAATCGTTTCTGGTGGGGCAGTGCCAAACTGGAAGTGGTTAGGAACATCCTACTGATATGAGGCAGGGAAAAGACTGACAGTGAAAGTGCAGAAGCAAAGAAAGGAAATTATTTGATTGGCTATAGTTTAAAGCCTAATTGGCTGTTGTAATGGTTATCCTTAGTGTTTTGATTTTGTAACTTTGAGGCATTTGCAGGTTTGGGTTTTGGTTTGCTTACAGAGGTTGCAATGGAATTCGGACCTCATCAGTTGAACAGCCTCCTTGTTTAATTTAACAAGTTACAGAGCTGGGAAAATGCAGCTTTAGTTTGACCTCAGAGTAGAGTAATGAAGGGAGACTGTCGGAGATAACACTAGAATTTGCGAGTCAGGTCTTGTCCCTCCTTATGGCTTCTCATCTTGTTTAGAGGAAAAGCCAAAGTCCCGATAATGGCCTACAAGCCACTTCACAATCTTCTCCCTCCCCCAATTCCCAGTGTTTTCTTCCTTGCTCCCTTTTATCTAGCCATGTTTGTCTCCCATTGTTCCTTCATCAGGCCAAGAGTGCTACCTTAGGATGTTTGCTTCCTCTGCCTGGAGCCTTCTTCTCCCAGGTGGCTGCATGGCTTACCCTTCACTTATTTTAGGTCAACTTTATCAGAGAGGCCTGTCCTGACTTCTATTACCTCCCCTTCCCATTCCTGTTACTTTGCTTTATTTTTCTTCATAGTACTTAGGAAGTACATATATAGGATCACTAACATCCTATGTATGTTTGTTTGTGAATTGTTACTTTGTCTTCAGCCATTAGCTTGTATGTTCTCTGAGGGTGAGGACTTACTGCTGTATCCCCAGCAGTGCCAGGACCAGTGCCTGGCACGTAGCTCATACTCAAGCATATATTAGACAAAAAAGGAAAACAAGAGCAGGAAAGTGAGTGTGAGGGAGGGAAGGGGTTGGATATGGATCCTATATTGTTTTGCATACGAGGCAGGGGAATAAAAATTTAATCTATTCGTTAGTGGTAGCTATTAAAGGGTTTGAACAGGGGAATGATAGCAAAAACATTAGTTTAGGAAGGTTAGTTTGGTAATGATGTGTAGGATGGATTTTTAAAAAGATTCACATCAACCCCTTTTCCCTCCCCAAGTCAGTACCATGTAACATAGCTGTATGTGCTTTAAAAAAAGAAAAATTTTTTTTTGAAATAGTTTGACTCTCAAGAAACTGCTAATATAATTGCCAAAATAGGCTAAAAGCAAATTCCCTTCCTGTACCTCTTCCCCTTGTTTGCCCCAATGATAGTATCTTACATTACTGCAGTACATTGTCAAATCCTGGAACAAGACCTTGGTATAATACTATTAACTCAGGTACTGGCCTTAGTTGGATTTCATCGGATTTTACATGCACTTGTGTATGTGTGTGTGTGTGTGCGTGCGCACATGCATAGTTCTGTGAAATTTTATCTCGTGTAGAAATGTACTTTTTAATGTTTCTAAATCTAATTTTGAAGTTTTCGACAAAGTGTTAGAAACTATCTTTGATACCACTCTCCAGGTTCTTGGCCTCCCACATTTACATATGAATAAAGTGAATGGCCTGTTGTTTTATTTCTTTGTTCTTCCGCTGTGGCGTTTCTTTGTAGCCTTTCCTTTCTGCACCAGAAATGCTTTTTAAATTTTGCCTCTCCAGTATTGCAAATCGTATTACCTACCAGGTCTTTTTTTTTTTAATTTTAAAACTAGTGCATTACCTTCTTATTTCTTTCTATTGGTCATTTATCTACTTAACAACCCTTCATATCTTTTCTGACAGTAAAATATTTCTACAGGACTGTTGACAGGGTTCTAAAATGTTTTCCTTTGCCTACCCTGCCCAACTAATTAGAAATATATATTTCTGGTAAGTAATTTACCAATAATTTCAGAATTGGGAGGGGTAGTGGGTTGGAAGGAGATTGACTAAATTGTTTAAGTTCTTTATTCATCCTTTTAAAAATCAAACTTTTAATGTCTTTAGATATTCTGCTAGCCATATTATTTTACTAAAAGCCCACTTCATTAATTTTTATATATCATGGGAAATATTTGTCTTTATGTTATTTACAGACTTCCTAAAACGAAGTGTTTAAGTTAAAATTTTATAGTTTAATTTCTGCAGCTGTCCTAAATATGTGCTATATATATTTATATGTGTTCTATATGAGATATACACATACCTGCTTATATGCTGCTGATATTTAAGGTGATAGTTGATGGTATTCAATAGGATTCTAGATTAATATGCAGGGCTATGCGTGACAGCTGAAGAAAAACCAAGGTCTATATGAACGTACTTGATACATTTCTTACAGGTTCTGAGTTCTGTACGCACAGAATGGGATCCACTGGATGTTCGCTTTGGCACCAAACAGCCTTATCAGGTGTTGACAGTGGAGTGCTCCATCAGTGTAGACAAAGAGCCCATGGCTGACAGTTGCATCTATGAATGTGTTCGGCACAAAATCCAGTGTGTATCAGTCACCAGAATACCACTAAGATCGAAGGCCATTAGCTGTTGCAGGAATGTTACTGAAGACAAACTGATTCTGGGCTGTGAAGATTCTTCAGTAATCCTTTATGAAACTCACCGTAGAGTGACTGTCTTAGCTCAGGCTGAAGTTCTGCCTTCATTAATAAGCTGCCACCCAAGTGGTGCCATTCTGCTAGTTGGCAGTAACCAAGGGGAGCTGCAAATTTTTGATATGGCTCTTTCTCCTATTAACATCCAGCTTTTGGCTGAAGACCGCTCACCTAGGGAGACTCTACAATTCAAAAAATTCTTTGATGTTTCTAGCAGTCTTGTTCAAATGCAGTGGATAGCTCCGCAGGTTGTTTCTAAGAAGCCTGAAAGTGGGGACATCTATGATCTCCTCTTCCTCAAGTTTGACAGAGGACCTTTGGGTGTACTTCTTTTTAAACTTGGTAAGTCAAGGAAGTTGGTGAGTAAATAAATTTTTTATGATGGTGACAATATAACTAAGACAATAAAACTATTCTTGGAATGTAGATTTTCTGTTTGTCATTCCATCAATGTGCTTGCCTTTCAAACATTTCATATAGTTTCCTTAAGAAAGCTTTGTGGATGATTTTCTAAATGTCAAGGTACATTATATATTGAAGAATTTTGAAATTGCATTAATTTTCCATTGTGATGAATAAAAAGACTGAATTAGCCACATTTGATGCTTTCCAAAATAAACTATTAAAAAATTCCTTAAGAAATAGTACACATGAGAATATATTAAAAGTATGTCCATTACAAAATTCTGTAATACTTTTCTATTAAAATTATTTTAGATTATACGTGTCCATTTCTTCCCAGATTGGAAATGTGTAAAGCAAGTGTTTTAAAAAAGAGAAAGGAAATATTTAGTTAGCATTTGCTAAAGATTTTAGATTAAAATATTCAAAAGTATTAATCAATATTTGGAAAAATGTGTATTAATGTATCCCATTTCAACCAGGAAGCTTTAAAGCGGAATTTCATTATTGTGATTTTTTTGCCTTTTGTAGTTTTGCATTACTGGCTATGTCCTGAAATAATATCCTTTAGGCAGTTTGTTGGGGTTTTTTTTTAGAGTTGGGTATTTATTTTTAATTTTTTGGCTGTACGTGGGCTTTCTCTAGTTGTGGAGAGCGGGGGGCTGCTCTTCGTTGCAGTGTGCAGGCTTCTCACTGCAGTGGCTTCTCTTATTGTGGAGCACGGGCTCGGTAGTTGTGGTTCTCAGGCTCTAGAGCGCAGACTCAGTAGTTGTGGCGCACAAGCTTAGTTGCTCCACGGCATGTGGATCTTCCTGGACCAGGGGTCGAACCTGTGTCCCCTGCATTGGCAGGTGGATTCTTACCACTGCACCACCAGGGAAGTCCCTTTAGGCAGTTTTGTATAATTTAACATTCTTGAAAGAACCTCACTTAGGTTTTAAAAAACCGATTTTAATTAATGCACATCACCGCAACTTGAAAACATAGAAAAGTAAATACACTTAAAAACCCCTTATAAGATTTGGCTCTGTGCTAAAAGTTAAGTTTTTAAGACATTGTAGTGTTTGTTAAATAGCTGTCAGTTTACTTTGTTTTTTTATGGATCTACTTCCCTCTGAAATTGAACACATGAAATAAATCTAATGAAAATGACTTGACTAACTTGAAAGATATCAGGGATATAATGTGAGGGCTATGTTCTTTCCACATATTAAAAATGCAACTAAATCCATTCATAATGTCAGTATTGTCCAAGAAAAAATATGTTTGGAATCTCATTTATTATGAGATAATCCAGTTCTACTTTGCCCAACTACACATTTAACAGTGATATGTCTCTATACTCAACACTTATTAAAGTGGATGTTAGATGTTTTGCATATCTGTTAAAACTCCCTCCTCCCTCCTCTTTCTCTCTCTCTCAATAACCCAAGTTACCTGTCAAACAGAAGGCTGTCTTCTGACATATACCTAGCCTTTCTTCAGCCCTGCCTTGTGGGCCTACTCACAACAGCTTTGCAAAAAGCACAGCTTTCTCTTCCTATCTCTAGCACATTTGCCTTCTTACTAAAGTAAACAGGCTCTCAGTGTAGGGATTTAGAGGGCTTCCTGCTAATTGCCAGCTTGTAAACTTAATTGGACTATCTCCCTGGGCACTGTTCCTAAATCAATTAGGCAATGAGTTGGCTGTCACCTCTTTTTCCCAAGTAGGTCTCTTGGAAGAGAATTATCCAATAGAAGTCAAGCATTCAAATGAAAAGGTGATAACTTCTGCAACTGACATTTATCATTTAAATTTTATTTTCAATATGACTGAAGTTTTATAGAATAGGGAAATTTTACAGGCTCTTTAAAGGATCTAAAGATGGAGTTTCCCAGGGTTTTTGAAAATGTATTATAAGATTAATGTTTATTACAGATTATTTTTCCTAGGAAGAGTAGATTCCTTGAAACAGTAGATTCCAGCTAACAGATCTTTTTTTTTTTTTTTTAAAGAAAACCCTGTTTAAAGAACAGATTTTTCTTAGGATCTGCTACTAAATACATCCAGAAATTTTAATATACTTCTTGAATTAACACAGTGCTGATTCTGGGCATCCATGTGGAATTTTCATGTATAATTCAAGTTACTGCATATATAAACAGGTAGTTGCCTGTGCAGTTTCCCCACTAGGGAGCATTTATGAGATATTTTTCATATGCTTGTTATGCAAGCCTTTGGAAATTTTGACATGAAAGGTGTAGCTTACAATGTAAGAAGCTCAGATAGATCATGGTTTAAAATAGAATGCTGTCATATGTAAACGTGTCAGTGGCTACTGCCAAGATGCTAAGATTTTTGGAATTCGACTCTTAGAATAGGTCAGTTAGTGTCATGTTGAAAGAAAACTCTGTTGCAAGGCTAGGGCTTCCATTCTAAATCCTTATAATTATTGCACAAATGCACTGTGGATAAAAGGCCATCATCACTGTTGTAAGAATGAGAAAAACATGTCTTCCTCAGGAGTGAGCTAGAAGTGTCATCCTCCTATGTGGAAGCAATGTGTAAAAAGCATTTCTTTACCTGACAATCATCATTCATACTTCCATATACATATACTGGGATTAAGAGGAGTCCCTAATTACTGAGATATTAAAGCTCTTCCATTCTCATCAGTACCTTTTCCAGCCTTCACTGCTGTCTTTAAACTCACATGATCAGCTAGCTCCTTGCCCTCTCAACAGAGAATCTCACCTTTTACTTGGCACTTCATTCATTTTATCTGCTCCTCACCACCCACCCAATGACTTACCTACATGTACATAAATCTTTTCAGTTTCAATTCAGTGGAAAAGGAGCCTTCCTCTTGTCTAAGACTAGTTCCAGCACTGGTTCCACTCTGGATCCCATAACATTCCCTTTGATACCTTTACTCTGTCACCTTCCCCACTCTCCCCATGAATTTTGCTACATCATCAGGTACCGGCCCAAGCCACACCATGAAACAAAGAAACATACATACATCTCTTCTTTAAAATTATTTCCCCTGTTATTAATCAAATGTTCACCTTCCTTTCATAGTCAAACGCATTGAAATAGTAGTGAACACTGAATTTCTCTGCTTCTTCACCTCCCATTCACCCCTCACAGCACCGCCTTCTGGCTCTTTTCTTCAGTGTTCTCCTGGAACTGCTCTTGGAAAGGTCACTAGTGACGTCCTACTTGATACACATATTTCTCTTATGTTACTTGATGACTTTTCAGCATTTGATGGTTGCTGACCACTTTCACCATCATAGAACTCTCATCATACTTGCTTCTATGACTTCAGATGCAACTTTTCATCACTTTTTAATGCTCTTCTTCTGCCTCCTCATGAAACTATTGAGGTTCTCTAAGGTTCCATTTTTAGCTCTCCTCCCATTTTATACAGATTGAGAGTTTATTTTTGATTTTGGTATCCTACCTCTGACTTCAGCCCAGACCACTCCTCACTCCACATCCACATATTAACGTGGCTTGCTGGATACCTCCCCCTGAATGTTCACAGGTATACAGATTTATTATGTGCAGATATGAATTCATAATCTTTTCCCCTGCTTCTCCTCCTATATTCTCCAATTTGAGGGATGGTACAGTTATTTAGACAGACAGAATCCCAAGTCAGAAGTTATCCTAGAATCCTCCCTCACCCCTGATGCCATATCCAATCCAATCAGCTACCAAATCCCATCAGTTCTGCCTTTCTAAATACGTACTGTCAAAAACAATTTAGTCTATTCATCCTTGCTGTCATTACCTTAATCTAGATCTTTGCTGTTTTACCATGATCAAGCAGTGGCCCTCTATCTGTAATCCTCTGTCTTCCAGTCTTCCCAACCCACCGCTCAATTAATCCCCTGAACTGCCACCAGAGTGCCTATTTGATCATGGATTCTACAGCCTGAAATCCTTCAGTGGTTAATAAGCCTGTCTGCGTCTCTGGCTTCATCTCCCCAACTGTGCTTCCCTAGTAGCTCCCCAGTCACAGCATGTGCTCTCACACTCCTTCTTTCCATAGTGGTGGTGAGTATTCCATCTACCTAGAGTGCTCCCACAGTGCTTCACAGCACCTACAAAGTTAGGAAAAGGTTAAAAGTTCAAATGATGATATTAAACAAATAATTAAAGCTAATTTCTTCCCTCTCATAGGATTTTGAAAATCACAGGCAATGTGTGTGCATGTGTGTGTTTGTCACTCTATCTAAAAAACAAGTAGTCTGATTTTTCTCATAGAACTTTTGTAAGAAGTATGTGTTCTTTAAAAGAGTTATTTTTAATGAGTTATTTAAATTTTACTTTACCCAAGTGGTAATTGGTGGTAATTTATTGCTGGAAGGATATGTCAAATACTTTATTAGATGCCTAGTCATCTTAAAACTAGATCTTATATCATTTTAGATGGATTGCTGTTCCAGACAGCATTCTGCTTTCTAGAGTGATGATGGATTTTTAAATCAAGTTTATTGAGGTATAATTTACATAAAATTAATTGTACCTATTTTAAAAATGCATAGGTCAATGAGTTTTGGCAAATATGTATATCCCCATGATTACCACCACAATCAAGATGTAAAACATTTCCCTCACCCTCAAAATTCTCTCAGCCCCTTTGCAGTCAATCCCTGCCTCCCTCGAAGCTAAAGTGCATTGATCTGCTCTCTGTTATTACAGATTAGATCTGCTTTTTCTAGAATTTTATAGAAATATACTCAAGAAATAGGTCCTCTTTTGTGTCTTGCTACTTTCACTCAGTAAGTATGGAAGAGTCTGTGAGACTCTTCCATGTATATCTGTAAATTTTCACTTATATTACTGAGTAGTATTCTATTATATAGCTAAATCACAATTTGTGTATCTTTTCACATGTGGATGGACATTTGGGTTGTTTCCAAATTTAAGCCAATATCATTGAAAATGCTATGTACTTTCTTGTACTAGTCTTTGTGTCCACAAACTATGTACAAACTATGTACAAATGTATGTAAAATAGATGTATGACATCTATTTTAATTTCTCTTAGGAAAAACCTAGGAGTAGAATGGCTGGGCCATATGCTAAGTTAACGATTAACTTAAGAAGAAGCTATTTTGGAGTTCCAGTTACTCCACATCCTCACCAAAACTTGGCATTAATGGTCTTTTTAATTTTAGCCATTGTAGTAGGTGTATAGTGGTGTTAGTTGGCATTTCCCTGATGAGCCTTTGGAGCTGGTCATCTTTTATGTGTTTATTTGCCATGTATCTTCTCTGATAAAGTATATCTTCAAATCTTTTGCCCAAGTTTAATTGGATTGTTTATTTATTATTGAGTTGTAAGAGTTTTTATATGTTCTGAACAAAAGTCCTTTGTAGGATGCTAGTATTGTGAATATTTTCTTCCATCCTGTAATTTATCTTTTCATTTTATTAACAATTTTTTAGGTAGCAGAAGTTTTAGTTTTGATGAAAGCCAGTTCTTGGATTTTTTAATTTTATGGCTTATGCTTTTTATGTGCTATCAAAGAAGTTTTTGTCGAACCCTTTTTTCTTCTAGAAATTTTATGGTTTTAGCTTTTACAATTAGGTTTATTGTCTGATACAAGTAATTTTTTCTGTATGGTGTGAGGTATGAGTTGAAATTAATTTTTTAATATGAATATTCAGTTGTTCCAGCAGCAACTGTTGGAAAGACTATCCTTCCTCCATTGAATTCCCTTGATCATATGTGTGTGTTTATCTATGAAAAGACTCTGGGGCTTCCCTGGTGGCACAGTGGTTCAGAGTCCGCCTGCCGATGCAGGGGACGCGGGTTCATGCCCCGGTGCGGGAGGATCCCACATGCCGCGGAGCGGCTGGGCCCATAAGCCATGGCCGCTGAGCCTGCGCATCCGGAGCCTGTGCTCCGCGGCGGGAGAGGCCGCAGCGGTGAGAGGCCCGCGTAACGCAAAAAACAACAACAACAACAAAAAAGACTCTGTTCTCGTCCACTGATCTCTATGTATATACTTTAGCGAGTACTACACTGTCTTAATTTCTGTGGCTTTACAGTAAGTCTTGAAGCCAGGACTATTAGTCCTCCAACTTTGTTCTTTATTTATTTATTTTTTGATGTGGACCATTTTTAAAGTCTTTATTGCATTTGTTACAACATTGCTTCTGTTTTATGTTTTGGTTTTTTGGCCGGGAGGCATGTGGGATCTTAGCTCCCCTACCAGGGATTGAACCCGTACCCCCTGCACTGGAAGGCGAAGTCTCAACCACTGGACCACCAGGGAAGTCTCTGTTCTTCTTTTCAAAATTGTTTTGGCTACTCTAGATGTTTTGAATTTCTGTGTAAGTTTTAAAACTGACTTGTCAATTTCTACAAAAACACCTGGTGAGATTTTGATTGAGATTACATTGAATCTATAGATCAATATGGGATGGAATGGCAATTTAACAATATTGAGTCTCCCAATTTATGAACACAACATCTCTGTTTATTCAGGTCTTCTTTAATTTCTCTCAGCAGTGTTTTATAGTTTAAAGTGTAAAGATCTTGTACATAATTTCTTCATGTTTTTGGATGCTATCGTAATTAGTATTTTTAATTACAACTTTTAGTTGTTCATTGGGGTTATATAAAAATAAAATTTTAAAATATTGACCATGTATCCTGCAACACTGGTAAACTCATTTCTTAGTTGTAACTTTTTATTGTAGATTACTTAGGATTTTCTACGTAGATGACTATGACAACTTCAGTTAAAAACAAATGTTATATATTCTTATCCAACGTGTATGCCTTTTATTTTGTTTTCTTTCCTATTTTACTAGCTAGGACAGTACAATATTAAATAGAAGTGGCAAGGGAAGATATCCTTGCTTTGTTTCCAATCTTAGGTGGATAGCATTTAATCTTTCACTGTATGTATGATGTTATCGAGGTTGAGGAAGTCCCCTTCCATTGCTAGTCTGCTGATATATGTTAGCATGAGTGGATGTTCAATTTTATCAAGTGCTTTTCTGCATGTATTGAAATGATTATATGTTTTTTCTGGTCATATAGTGAATTATGTTGATCAGTTTTCAGATGTTTCAGCAACCTTGCATTTGTGGGATAAATCTCTCTTGTTCATGATGTATTACCTTTTCAATATGTTGCTGGATTTGCTAATATTTTTTAAGGATTTTTGTATCTGTTTATGGGAGATAGTGGTTTGCAATTTTCTTTTTCTTTTCCTGTAATGTTTTGTCATTTTTGGTATCAGTGTAATGCTGATGTCATTAAATGAATTAGGAAATATTCCTTCCTCTTATATTTTGCGTTGTGTAGAGGTGATACTATTTCTTCTCTTATTGTTTGAGAGAATTCACCAGTGAAGGCATCTGGTTTTGTGTGTGTGTGTATGTGTAAAGGTTTTTAAACTGCAAATTCAAATTTAAATAATATAGGATCATTCAGGTTGTCTGTTCATTTCTTCTTGAATGAGCTTTGATAATTTGTATCTTTCAAGGAATCTGTTTCATTTAAGCTACATTTATTTCTGTAAAGTTAGCATATTATTCACTTATTTTTTAATGTCTGTAGTGCTATAATGATTATTCTTGATATTGATAAATGTATCTTCTCTTTTTTTTCTCAATTTGGCAGAAGTTGGTCAATTTTTTTTTTTTTTTTTTTTTTTTTTTTGCGGTACGTGGGCCTCTCACTGTTGTGGCCTCTCCCGTTGCGGAGCACAGGCTCTGGACGCGCAGGCTCAGCGGCCATGGCTCACGGGCCCAGTCGCTCCACGGCATGTGGGATCTTCCCGGACCGGGGCACGAACCCATGTCCCCTACATCGGCAGGTGGACTCTCAACCACTGCGCCACCAGGGAAGCCCCAGAAGTTGGTCAATTTTACAAATTGTTTCAGAGAACCAGCTTTTGTGTTCATTGACTTTCTCTATTATTTATTTTCATATTTTCATTATCTCCTATTTTATTTTAGGTCTAATTTGCTCTTCTTTCTCTAGGTTCTTAATGTAGAAGCTTGGATTGTTGATTTCAGACCCTTTTTCTTTTGTAATTGAATATTTAATGCTGGTAATTTCCCTCTAAGTAATACTATAACCACAGCTACATCTCACAAATTTTGATGTTATATTTTTATTTTTATTCATTTCAAAATATTTTCTAATTCATGTTTTCTTCTTTGACCCATAGGTTATTTAGAACAGTGTTGATTAATTTCTAAATATTTAAAGATTTTCCAGATATATTTCTTTTTTTCCCACTTCCTAGTTATTTTACTACATTTTGCTATTATCTATACCCTTAAGGTTATTTACACTTATTTTATCTGTTTGGTAGAAATATTACATAACAGTGTGCAGTGGTGCATCACTTGTTCCATGACATCACATTAGTGCTTGAAATCAGCCATGGTGGGAGTATTTACATCACTTAGATTTACCAGCACACTGAGGATATAAGGGGAATATTTTCTCCCTTGAAAATCTTGGTGTATAAATCCTTAGACACTAAAAGTCATCCAGATATCTTTCTGTTTTGATATCTAATTTAGTTCTATTGTGGTCTGGGAACCTATTCTGTATACTTTCAAAGCATTTAAATTTATTGAGGCTTGTTTTATCTCCCAGAATATGCTCCATCTTGGTTGGTGTTATATGTGCACTTAAAAAGAATGTGTATTCTGCTGTTGTTGGGTGAAGCGTTGTATAGATGTCAATTAGGTCAAATTTACTGATGTTTTTCAAGTGTTTTCTATATTTACAGATTTTGTTTATAGGTTTTTTCAACTAATCAGAGAGAAGTGGTGAAATCTCCAATGATAATTGTAGATTTGACTTTCTCTCCTTTTAGTTTGATAGTTTTTGCTTTATTGTTTTAGAGCTCTGTTATTAAGAATGTTTTTTCTGGGGCTTCCATGGTGGCGCAGTGGTTGAGAGTCCGCCTGCCGATGCAGGGGACACGGGTTCGTGCCCCGGTCCGGGAGGATCCCACATACCGCGGAGCGGCTGGGCCTGTGAGCCATGGCCGCTGAGCCTGCGCGTCCGGAGCCTGTGCTCCGCAAGGGGAGAGGCCACAACAGTGAGAGGCCCGCGTACCGCAAAAAAAAAAAAAAAAAAAAAAAAAAAAGAATGTTTTTTCTTCATGAATTTTCAATGCTTTGTTATAAAATTATAGAATTCTAGGCTAATTCATTTTTATCTCTCAGCATTTTTTAAAGCCCTACTGTTGTCTCTAGCTTGCATAATTTCAGAAGCAAAGTTTGCTATTTTTTATCTTTGTTTCCCTGTTTTTATTTTATATACTTCACAGATTCCAAATAATTTCACATACGTTTTCTCATTTAGCTTTATGATTATTTGTACTGAGAAGTTTTTGTAGTTTCACTCAAATCAGTAAACATTTGTGGAAGGAAAAAGATTTTACAGATAGCTACTTTTTAAAGATTAAAAAAAACCCGAACTCCTTAAAAGCACTAATACTTACTGTCACTTAATTACACAGAAATTGTTAGCTTCAAATGAGATCAGCCATATTTAAAAGATAAGATAAAACTAGAACAGAGTCCACCCCCCTTTGTTTTGTGCTCTTGCTTCTCTAAGCTTAGAAGTGGATTTTCTTTCATTTTAAAAGGGTAGGCAAATGTGTTTATGTTGTTCTAAGATATTTTATAGTAGATCTTAGTTGTGAAAGTGGATCAATAACAAGATTAATCCTGATAATTTCTTACTAATAATTACTAATAATAGAAGAGAATAATCTCAGTGCCAATTTAAAATAAATTGGTATGTGGTATCTGTGAAGAAGCTATCAATTTAGAGCACCCATTAATAAAACAGTCCTAAAAATGTTTATATAGTCACATTATATTTGTCATGGATATTTGTACTTTAAAGACCCCCAAGTACATGGGGCTGAAGACCAGGTGCAACTTAGAACTAATTAAGCTGGTCAATAAGAATTGTGTTACATCAAAATTATCTCTAAATATATACAACCGAGGCCTAAATGACAGATGGGAAAAATTAAATTAGCTATTGTGATTTACCTAAAAGTTCTCAGGTTTTTTCATTTTTAGTCTGAACAGTTTGATTATAAATTAGTTAATATGTGCTGAATGGTAAGCCTAAGCTAGATGGAGTTGGTAGGTGGTATTTAAAGATTTAACCACAGTGCCATATTACTCTTGCCCCCCCCAAATCCCATATTTCTAGCACTTTATGCAAGAAATGATCACTGGATTTTTCCTTTGTAGAAAATTTAAATCTGTTTTTGTTATTCTACTTTTTATTTTATTTATTTTTTTGTGGTACACGGGCCTCTCACTGTTGTGGCCTCTCCTGTTGCGGAGCACAGGCTCCGGACGCGCAGGCTCAGCGGCCACAGCCCACGGGCCCAGCCGTTCCGCGGCATGTGGTATCTTCCCAGACCAGGGCATGAACCCGTGTCCCCTGCATCGGCAGGCGGACTCTCAACCACTGCGCCACCAGGGAAGCCGTCTACTTTTTATTTATTTATCTATTTGGCTGCACCGGGTCTTAGCTGCCGCTTGTGGGATCTTCATTGTGGCATGCAGGATCTTTAGTTGTGGCATCTGGGATCTTTAGTTGTGGCATGTGGGATCTTCAGTTGTTGCACACGGGGTCCCTAGTTGTGGCATGCGGGATCTTTAGTTGCGGCATGTGGGATCTAGTTCCCTGACCAGGGATTGAACCTGGCCCCCCTGCATTGGGAGCATGGAGTCATAGCCACTGGACCACCAGGGAAGTCCTACTTCTTATTTTTAAAAGATTCACTTGATTTTATATTTTTCTGTGACAGGTATCTTCACACAAGGACAGCTGGGCCTGGTAGACATCATCTTCCAGTACATTCACTGTGATGAGATCTATGAGGCAATAAACATCCTGAATAGTATGAACTGGGACACTCTGGGCTACCAGTGCTTTATCAGCATGACTGCCATCGTAAACCATCTTCTTAGACAAAAGCTCACTCCAGAGAGAGAAGGTCAGACTTAAAATATATTTCATAAATGGGTTTTGTATATACATGAAGTACATTTTTTTTTTTTTTTTTTACCATCTTTATTGGGGTATAATTGCTTTACAATGGTGTGTTAGTTCATGAAGTACATTTTATTGTTAGTAGTTTTTTTGAGGATGTTTTGAAGTCATGTTACTGGAGATTAGAAGACAAAAATGTTAATGCCCTATTAAACTGACAAAATGAGGTATCAAATAATTACTTCCATACGGTACTTACTGTATAGTACTGGTCAACGTAATAACTTTTCTGTATATACCTATGTTGGAACTCACAATGAAGTCACTGTATATTTCAGACTAAGTTCATGTGTAGAATATGCTCAGATTTCAAACTTTGATGAGAAATTTCATGTACTCTGTAGGGTTTGGAAGACAAAGGGCCCTAAACAAAGTCCTTATTTCTCCTTTACTTTAGACATCAGTATTTTTCTTTCACATCCCGAGTTCTTTGTCCAGACAGTAGACCTTACCACTGATTGTGTGTGTGTGATTTCCCAACCTTCTCCTAATAAGTTATTTTGCCCATAGGATCTCAGATGTTTATTGTCAAAGAGAGACAAGGCACTGTTAACAAAAAAGAAAAAAAAAATATGTGCCACATACAATAATGAAATCAATTTTTATATTTGCCAGTTATCCAGTGTATGTTATTTTTATTATGAGTAATTTATTTACTTAATGTAAAATGCATCTAAACATTCTTGCATTCATATCTTTATTTCAAATGTTTGTAATAAGCATTGATATTAACAGTGGGAAATAATGGCCAATGAGAAACTTTCTGTATGTGATTTACAAGGTAAGGAAAACAGGGAATATGTCAAAAGGCCTTTACTGGAGAGCTTTGCTTCCCCACTATTTTCTTTCCACGTTTATAGATTTTCTTATTCCATTTTATTACGTTTCCAAAGTAAACAAATTGTTTAGATAGTATTCTGTACATAACCTTCATTTTACTAATTTTAGAGAAGAATAATCAGCAAGAACATGTTCTTTCAAGAAGTCTGCATCATGAGACTTGGCCCCAACTCATAGGAGGCCCACAATAAATATTTATTTAATGTTAATTGAATGTGCTTTTTGGAGGTAGTCCAACACATCTACGGAGATTCCAGTACTTCTGCAATGAGAAAATGCATAGCACAGTACTTGGCCCACAGTAGGTACTCAATGAATATTAGTTAAAAATAAAAAGAAGATTATAACTTCAAAATTTTAGGGTTCTAGGATTACTGTAATATTTCTACCTGCAGAGTTATCTCAAGTAATTATTTATTAGTATTGGTACACTCTTCAGGTTGGGTAGATAGCAGAGGAAAAAAAAAGTAGCAGGGTCCCTAAAGAAAGTCTGGTACACATAATCCATGCAAGATACTCTAAACTTACAGTTGAAGAAATAAGAAGATAAAATATTGACTCTTAGGAGACTGAGAAATTGCTAGCACCTTAGTGAATTTGTGTTGTAAGATCCCTGTGTAGTAAGAAAGATTATTAGGAAATTCACAAATGGGTATTATCAGATTCCCGCCTTAATAAAGGATATTATCAAGGAACCATATTGGGTGGATAGGGAAATAAAAAACTTGTATGATATACTAGGCTATTAAAATAAAATGCTTGCATGATGCTGGGTTATCAGAATATGTACATTTTAAGCAGGTATATGCATTTTCCCCCAAGTAACTACAAAACACATTTCTAAAACATTTACAATTCTTCTCTATTGAGATTTATTCTATCTGAATCTAACAAATTTGACATGGTAATTTGTTTTCCTCTTATTAGTGGAACCCAGTGAGCTCTTTTATTTGTAGCTGTGCTGTGGTTGTCTTTGAGATCTTCATTTCTGCCTTAAACATCAAGCTGGGCTATCTAATGAATCTATAACTGTGCTGAGACCTACGAGTATTCCATGTAGGCTCAAACATTTCAGATGTACGGAACATGCTGTCAAGAAAACAAGCAATGGCAAGAGAATCTGGCTTGCTTTCACAATGGCATTGCTGTATTCAATTTTAATCTAAATTGACTGCTGCTTTGAAAGAAAATACCACTAAAGTTCATCTTACTTTACTGTCTAGATTTGAGATTAAAAAAAGAAATAGCTAACAGCTTAGCCAAGTCCATAGCAATTACTCTGATGAGGTATGCAATACTTTCAAACCCAGATATGCTTAAAATTAAAGAGTTTTGCTAAATAAGGAATTGTTCATTCAACCTAATGCTAGTAGCATAAAAATCAGTGGAGTCTTACTGTGAACTGTATTCTCATACAACTCTCACCATTATGGTAATTATATATTTTCCAGGTATTTCTTGGAGGAAACACAACCCCATTGGCATGTCTTGGTAAAAGTGTAAATTAGGCAAAATGTGCTGTTTTCTCCCAATCACTAGCCCTTTGGCTTATCAAAACCTGCTCTCCAATCCTTCCTTCCTAGGAGGGTGTCAGTTGACCAAAGCAGATTAACGTACCTCCCAGGGGTGTGTTAACTTTCACACTTGGACAAAACCAACAATCTTGTTGTTCAGGACAGGATTTAAGGAAGGTATAGGGAATTTCAGTCTTTCTCTAAAGTTGTAATAGAGAGATATTATTACTCCAATCAGGATATTTTTATTTGTATTATTTTTTTAAACATTTCTAATACTGATTTCAGTGCCTAATGCAGAAAGGCTAGTTTGTTCCTTCCAGCTAAAGAGTAAATGTTGAGCACACTGTGAGTTGATTTTACTGGAAATACTAGTTCAAACTGTGTTACTCTGATGAGTCACTGTTTTAATTACCCATTTGTGGTGAGAGGTTGATTCATTATGGATTTCTTCAGTTTTGACAGCTTTTTGTTGCTCAGAGTCATTGTCAGCTTTGCTTCAAGTGAAAGTTTATACACAGGTTTGTTTTTGTATCAGCTGTCATATTTTAATTTCATCTTTCCTGCAACAAGCTCACATTTCATCCAAGTTTGCAAAACCTGACTGACTGCAAACATGAGTATTCTGTTGTAATTGAAGGAGTTTCACTTGTTTTAGTGCTGCTATGTTTGAATTCCACAGCACAGCTTGAGGCAAGCCTTGGAACCTTCTATGCTCCAACAAGACCACTCCTGGATACAACTATATTGGAATACAGAGACCAAATCAGCAAATATGCAAGGAGATTCTTCCACCACTTACTCAGGTGAATGATATCTTTGGATTAATTAGTGTCAGACTAATTACCTATTCAAGGAGCCATCTTCTTTAATTAGAATATTCCATAATATGGCTATATCTTTTTTAATAGTCTGTCCCCTAAGAGAAAAAGAAATTGGCTCTTGATATTCTTTATTTAATTCGTTCTTGTTTTCCTATTAAGGACTATATTGGAATATTGTTGAGGGCTTTTACATCATTACTACACTTTAATATAATTGCCCCTTTAATACAAAAGCAAAAAATACCAGCTATGTAAAGTGAATTTTAAAATATTAATTGTACTCTTAACAATAGAGAAATGTTTATTTTAATTGCAGCTAAAATGAATGTGCTATAAAGTTCTAAGACAGTCACAGGTCTGCTTTACTTTCAGAATTACTGTAGAGAGATTTGCTCATTGTCTTCCTATACAAGGTGGCAAGTTGCTAGCTTCACTGTGCCTCATTTTCTCTGCTTTAATTTCCTTTAATTCTTTTAATCTTATGGATTATGTGAAAAATTAGATAATGTCAAGAAGTTACTCTGAGACAGATACTGCAGAAGTTGAAGCACAAGTACATATAGCATTTCTCTATATATAAAGTTCAAAAAATGGATGGAAGATGAATGGATGGATAGAGATGGATGGATGGATGGATAGATAGATAGATAACTAGCTAGTTAGTTACTTTAGGGATACATCTGAATATGTCAGTGCTAGAAGTAAAAGCAAAGAAGTGAGTATAACAAAATTTAGGATATTGTGGAATGGGTTAAGAGAAATATGAGAGGAACAAGCCCATGGAGCCACCAAGGTATTAGTAATGTTCCATTTCTTAAGTGGGGTATATATCAGGGTCCAATAAAAATTATTATTCTTTTAGCTGAAAGTATACTTTTTGTGTACTTTTATATATATTTTATAATAGAAAGTAATAGAATTTTCAGTTTCATGTACCATAAATTACATTGAGTTGAATTTAGAGTTTTCATTTTACTTACAGTATAACCTAGCTGTTGTAGTTCTTTTTAACTCAAGCAATTTCATGTATAGTCTCCCCTTTTTTTCCTCAGAACAACCCTGCTAAGGAGGTATTATCAATTGACAAATGAGTAAACTATTTATAAAGTGGCACTTTGATCTCTACCCAACAGTGAAACCTTTGGAAAACAGTCTTTATAGAAGCTGAGAGATGTTAATATATTGCATGAGTTATGACCTATAATTGAATATTGCCTTTTTATCTGAACGATTTTAGTATATTCTAAAAGATTCTTCACCCTAAATGAGGCAGTGTTCTATGTATAGTCATATACATAGACATGACAGAAATACTGGGACTGATGTAGTACTGATGTAACCACACAGACTCTAACTTTTCTGTGTTGTTACATCTGGAATTGAATGTTTTCTCTTAGGGTATACTAGGTTTTTCATATTTCCTTTTTTGCATGCTTTCTACTATTTCAATTATAATGAATGTTTAGTAGTTCTTTTGACAGTAGGCTATACACGGCATTATGAAAAAAGGAACGTTAAGTGTAGAAGAAATTGAATGAGATAGCTTAAGTTGGAACCATCCTTTTGTTTAATCTGCTGCCAAGAAGTTCTGCTTAAGGGAAGAGAAAAAGGGCAAATACTTTTCTGTATTTGTGAAGTACTAGAATTGCATTACCCTCTGTACTTGGCTAGCCAGTATTTTAATACTCTAAAAAAAGTTATTAGATAATGGAATAAGTCCTAAACAGTAAAGATCATCATAAAGAATTTTAAATTAAAGATGAAAGAAAGAGGCACCATGCAGAGTAGGGATATACCTAAGATCACCCACTGGTTAAGCTGAGGACTCAGATTGCTTGAGTCCTGATTAGAAAAAGAATAAAATATTATATTGATTTTAATATCAAAAAGTATATGGCGGGGCTTCCCTGGTGGGGCTACTCTTCATTGCGGTGCACGGGCTTCTCATTGCGGTATCTTGTTGCAGAGCAGGGGCTCTAGGCGCACAGGCTTCAGTAGTTGTGGCTCACGGGCTTCAGTAGTTGTGGCTCACGGGCTCTAGAGCACAGGCTCAGTGGTTGTGGCATGTGGGCTCGTAGCCGTGGCTTGCGGGCTCTAGAACACAGGCTCAGTAGTTGTGGCACACTGGCTTTGTTGCTCCGCGGCATGTGGGATCTTCCCAGACCAGGGCTTGAACCCCTGTCCCGTGCATTGGCAGGCGGATTCTTAACCACTGTGCCACCAGGGAAGCCCCTATTGCTGATATTTTAAAGGATACAAATAAAACAGCCAGATGAAGAGATGCATAAGGCAAGTTATATGGGAAAGGACTCGAAGCCTCTGTGCCCTCTCCGAGTGCAGCACCTTCCCAGCCCCTCCATATATTCACCAATCCAGAAGCTCTCTGAATCTTCTCCTTTTGAGTATTTATGGAGGCTCCATTACATAGGCATGATTGATTAAATTACTGGCCATTGGTGATTAATTCAACCTCCAGCTCCCCTTTCCTCCCTCCTCCCAAGAAGTCCAGGAGTGAGACTGAAGTTCTAACCCTCTAATTATGTGGTTGGTTTCCCTGACAACCAGCCCCCATCTGTAGAGGCTTTCAGAAAGTCACCTCATTAACCTAAACTCAGGTATGGTTGAAATGGGATTGTTATGAATTACAAAAGACTTTCCTTTCACCTTTTTGGCTCCTTGTCACTTAGGAAGCTCCAGGGAGCTCCTTTGTCACAAACAGTACAAAGATCTAACATACATATTTCTTATTATAAATCACAGTATCATAGAAGGAAGATGCAGATTTGCCTAAACTAAGTTCAGAAGGTGATTGTTCACCTCTCTGCTTCCATAAAATTGAACAGTCCTCCAGAACTACTGAATAGGGAAGTATTAATGGAATCTTACTCAGCCATAAAAAGAAATGGAGTTATTTGTAGAGAGGTGGATGGATCTAGAGTCTGTCATACAGAGTGAAGTAAGTCAGAAAGAGAAAAACAAATACCATATGCTAACACATATATATGGAATCTAAAAAAAAATGGTTCTGAAGAACCTAGGGGCAGGACAGGAATAAAGACGCAGACGTAGAGAATGGACTTGAGGACACAGGGAGGGGGAAGGGTAAGCTGGGACAAAGTGAGAGAGTGGCATTGACATATATACACTACCAAATGTAAAATAGCTAGTGGGAAGCAGCCGCATAGCACAGAGAGATCAGCTCGGTGCTTTGTGTCCACCTAGAGGGGTGGGATAGGGAGCGTGGGAGGGAGACGCAAGAGGGAGGGGATATGGGGATATATGTATAGCTGATTCACTTTGTTATACAGCAGAAACTACCACACCATTGTAAAGCAATTATACTCCAATAAAGATGTTAAAAACAAAATAGGGAAGTATTAACAAGAGCTTTTCATTATAAGTAAATAGAAACTATAAGAGGAACTCCTAAATATTGATGAAATAAAAGGGCAAACATTTCAGTGAATGTGCCACATATGAAGCTTATTTTACTAACATGGAAATATGTTATAAAGGATTAATAGTTAATTTTACTTATTTCCCCTCTTAACTATAAGACTGTTGTTTTCTGACTCAAATATTATTATGTGATTATGGCACAGAAAATCATATTTTTAAAATGCTTATAAAATAGTATGCAAAATCTTGGGACAGGGAGCTTTATTGCCTAGAAATAAAAATATCATGTTTATAAAATATTTGTGGGGAAATGTACTGATGTCTGCATTTTCCTTGGCACTGCAACAAAAAAGATGAACTGATGGATAGAAAGGGAGATGAATAGATATGTGATAAAACAATGTTGTAAAATGATGATAGAATCTAGGTGGTAAAAAAATATATATATTATTTTCACTTTCCTGGATGTTTGAAAATTTGTATAATATATTGGAGGATAATATGTATTATGTTGGAGTCAATATTTACACTTAGAATTCAGAAAACAAAAGGTAGTCTTTTAGAAATGGCTCTTGGCTTATGAAAAATATATATGTTAGGCAAAAAGAAATTGTTAACCACTTTGACTTTTAAATGGCTTTTTAAATTTTACTTTTTACTAATGGAGCATACACAGTAAATAAAACAATTATATGAAACCAATTCAAAAAACAAAAATACTAAAACTGCTACCTACGAATATTTAGAGAATAAGACAGAATGATATACAGAGAAAAACTTCCTGGTCAGATCATCTATTTAATGGATAATATATTTAAAATATTTGTTTAAAGCCTGGTAGAGCTGGCAGGAAACTAAGGGAAACACTCAGAAGTTGAAATGACAAGGATGCTTGATTCCACAAGAATAAGCAAAGTCAAAGTTTGCCTTGAGGGCATCTGCTGGCACCTGGCAGTGAGGTGTTTGATTTATAAAGGCTGTGTACTCAGAGGGTTGGAGACAAAGCCTAGAGCTCAAGCAGAGTGGGAGACTGGATCAGAGATCCCCACATCAATCTAGGACCCTTGAAGGGCAACATCTTCCTTGAGAGAACTAAAAGGAAGGAAGGTATGAGATGCAAGAAGGAGTGGTGGACAAAAATAATGTTAAACTTGTGGGAACTTAAACAAAAATGGATCATGTAAAACATAACCACTAATGTCTAATGCAGGTGGTTAAATTAAGATTAGAATCCTGGACAATGACAACATATAAATCAGAAGAGAAGTGAAGAAGTTAAAGCATTCTAAGGTTCTTGACTTTTCAAGAGGAAGGTAGAGATACTTATTAATACCAGATTTTATTCAGTAAAAGATACACGGTAGAATTTCTAGGGTAATCACTGAAAGAATAGAAATAGAGTGTATACTTGTCAAACAAATAGAGTGAAAATGTTGGATAAGGAAAAAAAATTCAACCCCAAAGAAGGCAAGAATTGGGGGAGGGTGCAGCATGCAGGGGGAAGAAACATAAAAAAAGATGAAAAACAGAAAACACAATGAGGTAGTAGAAATGAATTTTAAAAATCAATAATCATTGTCAATTTAAGTAGGTTAAAATTTTCATTCGCAGAGATTGTTGAAACAGTTTTTTCTACGTTTTTACAAGAGACACCTAACACATAGAAAGTTTAAAAGCTAGAGAATGGAAAAAAATTATACTAAGTCAATACCAAAAGAGACCTAATAATGTTACATAAATAGTCTTTAAAGCAAAATCAGTAGTACAGATTAATAGAGATCAATATCAACAGAAGAATCAATTTACCAGTAAGATATAACAATTCTAAATGTGTATAATATAGCTTGAGTACACATAAAATAAAAATTGACAAATCCACTTTCATAGTTAGAAATTTTAATTCCCTTTGTGTGGTAATTGATAGATTAAGTGAACAAAGTATAATTAAGGAAATAGAGAATATGAACAGGCACTATAGTTAGAGCTAGAATATAGCAATGAACAAAACAGACACACACACAAAAATCCATGGCATCATAAAGTTTACAGTTAGTGAAGGAAACATTATGTAAATAAGTAGGTAGAATATATAGAATGTTAAGTAATGATGCATACCTTGAAGAAGAGCAAAGCAAGGACAGGAACTAGGGAGCATTGGGTGGTGAGGCCTCCCTAAGAAGGTGAAATATGAGTTAAATCCCAGCACTTTGGCTGGAGCAGTGAATGAGAGGCAGAATAATAAGAGCTTGGGTCAGAGGTCTAGCAGGTGGCTCGGTTATATAGGACTTTTGTTGACTGTTGTAAGGAACTGGGATTTTTCTCTTGAATAATAGGGCAAGTCAGTAGATGATTTGGACCAACTAGTGAATGAATCACTCAGTTGCTATGTTGAGAATAGACCTTTGAAGGCCAAGAGCAAGGAGAGCATTTGGGAGGCTGTTGCAATAATTGAGTGAGAAATGGTGACCATTTAAAGCAGATTGGTAGTAAGAGGGATGAGGATAGAGTGCTTGGATTTTGGACATATTGAAGGTTTGGCTAATAGCATTTGCTCACAGACTGGATGAAGCATATGATAGAAAGAGAAGGTAAGGATGACTTGAAGTGTTTGGATCTCAGCAACTGGAAAAATGGAGTTGCATTGAGAAGACCAGTAAAACTGCAGAAAGAATAGGTAGTGGGAAAAGGTCAAGAGATTGGTTTTGAACATGTTGAGTTTGAATGAGAAATTCAGAGGTAAGTTCTGAGGCAGAGTTATAAGGGAAATATATAGCTTTAAATGTTTGTATTAGAAAAGAAGAAAGGCTCAAAATTAAAGAACCATGCAATTTAAAACATTATTTATAATAGCCAAGATATGGAAGCAAACTAAGTGTCCACTGACAGATGAATGGGTAAAAAAGATGTGGTCTATATTAATACAATGGACTATTACTCAGTCATAAAAACGAATGAAATCTTGCCATTTGAAACAACATGGATGGACCTAGAGGGTATTATGGTAAGTGAAATAAGTCAGACAGAGAAAGACAAATACTGTATGATTTCACTTATATGTGGAACATAAAAACAAAACAAATGAACAAACAACAAAACAGAAACAGACTCATCGATTTGGAGAACAAACATGTGGTGGCCAGAGGGGAGATGAGTGGTGGGGATGAGTAAAATAGGTGAGGGAAAGTAAGAGGTACAGACTTCCAGTTACAAAATAAATGAGTCACAGGGATGAAATACACAGCATGAGGAATATAGTCAATAATATTATAATAACTTCATATGGTGACAGATTGTAACTAATTGCAGTGATCATTTTGTAATGTATAGAGATATCAAATCACTATAGCAATTATACTTCAATTTTTTTAAAAAAGCACCATGCAATTTAAGAAATTCAAAAAATATTAGCAAAATAAACCTACAAAAAGTAGAAGGAAGGAAATAATATATGCTCAGAAATTAATGTAACAAAAACTTATAAAAGAGGATTAATAAAGCTAAGCATTTGTTCTTTGACAAGATTGGTAAAACAGAAAATAATGAACAATATTAGGGATATACTAAAAGGGACCTAATGATAGACATGTCAGAGATTTTAAAAAATTAAAATAAAGGGAACACTATGAACAACAAACTTGAAAAATTAGGTGAAATGGAGAATTTCTTAGAAAAATAAAAATAACCAAAACTGAATGAAAAAAATAGAAGATCTGAATAGCTCTATAACCATTAATGAAATTAAATTAGTAATTAACATTTTTCCCACAAAGTAAGCCACAGTCCCAAGATGTTTTTAACAAATGAGGATCCATGACTATACTCACACAACTTTTTCTTCATTGTTTTTCTTTTAGCCGTTTTATCTTTTTCTTTTGCAGTAAGCGGGCCTCTCACTGTTGTGGCCTCTCCCGTTGCGGAGCACATGCTCCGGACGCGCAGGCTCAGCGGCCATGGCTCACGGGCCCAGCCGCTCCGCGGCATGTGGGATCTTCCCAGACCAGGGCACGAACCTGTGTCCCCTGCATCAGCAGGCGGACTCTCAACCACTGAGCCACCAGGGAAGCCCAAGCCATTTTTTCAAATGCATATTTATTTACATAGTTGTAATCATTGAGTACATGAAATTTTAAAGAAAAAAATCCTAAGAGTTGCTTCACTATGATGGCCTTCTAAGAGACTTTTACTTTCTTTGATATGGTCCTTAGATTTAAAGATTTTTTAACTCTAGAAAGTGACTCACACATATATGAACAGACCTTTGTTTAGGAAAAGGATCAAAGATCAAAAAGGGAAAATAAGCAGAAGGGAACAAGGACAAAACCTTAAGGCCTTTAACTGAAAGCAACTAGATAAATGTGCTTTTATAGACCAAGGAGCTTGTTTTCATGTGGGCCCAGTTAGGGCTGGTTGGGCATAGGGGCAGTTGAGATTCCCACCAGAGGGTGAGGGGCCTTCTACCATAATGATGATTTGAAAAAAAAGTTGTGATACTAATCAGTAAATTGGTAAACCAAACAAAATTTGTTGAGGATAGATGCAAATAACTTGAAGGCTGTTTCATGAACAAATTTGACACACTTGGCTCTTCTTCCTCAAGGTTCCCCTTTTGTAGTTAATCAGGGGTATGAGCCAGGGATGTGGCCCAAAGCATCCAAACTGTGTTGCATTTGGCAGTATGGCTTTCCTTTTCAGCATCACTTCCCTATATATGACTATACCAGTGAAATAAGTCCTTAGATTTTACTTGTATTGCTCACATTCTCTCTCAGATTTTTATGTCTAAAAATCAAAATGGGTAAAAACTGCATTGTTAAAAGGAAAATCATGATTATTTGAAAAGCCACCATAATAACCATTCTGTTTTATTGGAATTACTGTAATGGCCTTAAGAACTCTCTTTTGTCCAGTGTGAGAGAAATAGACTAGATTCGTCATAGAGGTGGAGTTAAGAATAGGGATAGTCTGCTTATTAGGCATCATATTGAATGGATGAATCTTAAGACTTTTTTCACTCTAGTCATTACTGTTTTCATTTGTGATGTACAAAATTTGCTTTCTGCCTAAATTCTAGTTGAGTTTTCTATTCAGAACTGCTTGTCATTCTCATTTTCTCTTGGATGTAACTTCCCACTGTCTTCTCTGTTACTCTTATTCAATGAGTAATTTACTGGGCCGGGGTAAAAGGCCACATTTATAAGTGAGTGAACTGTGTCTGCAGGCCTGACACTTCTGATCAAGACAGCTGTTGACCTCAAACCCCAGACTGGCCCCAAATGACGGCCTCCTCATGCTTCTCGTCAGGAAGTCTTACTCTCTTTAGTTTGGCGGATGAAAGGGATCTTTCACATTCACTGCGTTAAATAAATGGCATTTATATAAAGGGATTTATTCACATTCACTGCATTAAATAAATGGCACCTAGCTGCAATTGGTATGTACTAGAGACGAATATGGACATGTAACATGGACCATGTAACAAAGTTACAGCTACTTTTAAAAAAGCTGTGGCGTGAAGAGAGCCTTTACCAATGTGGCAAAAATCAAAGATGTCTTCTCAGATAGTGAAGGACATACATGGTATGCAACTTGTGGCTATTAAGAGAGTGATGATGATTCTTGGCTGTTGACACTCATGAAGACTTAAGTCTAGGAGAAATTAGGCTTTGTTAGAGACTCTAACCTGCTGAGGTCTGAAAAGAGAGATGCAGGGAAGATACAGTCAACAATTTATTAGGCAGATTGTTTACATCTGCAGGTCTCACAGCTCAAGGAAAGACCTTGATAGAGTATAAAAAATGAACCTCAATAAATAAGTTTCAGAATATGTCTACTTTTATGTGAAATGTTTGATAAAGGATAAAGGATAGACATAATGTTAATAATTCTTTTATGTGAAATGTTTGATAAAGGATAAATGTTTGATAAAGTTGATAAAGGATAGACATAATGTTAATAATTCTTTTTTATTGTATATTTAAACTTAACTCAAAAAACTATGAACAGATGTTATAACCTTATTTCTAATTATAGTAAGTATTCGCCCCCATCTGTCATCTTTTAGAGTAGACAGGATAAGTACCATTCACTTCCTATTTTTTTTAATTCCCCCCACTTCCCTTTCCTTCCCCACTGATAACCATGTTCAAATAATAAAATATTCAGCTTGCTGTAGATTCTGATTCTTATTAACTATCTCATAACATTTTATAGAAAGAGGTGCTTGGGTTTTGTCAGTACCTGGAGAAGGAGCATCTATCTAAATTTTAGGGAGGTAACAAATACTAGCTTTCCTTAGAAAGCTAGCATGTGGGCCTCAGCAGTGTTGAAATGGCTGGAAAAAAGACATTACTTTGGTGAAATGTTTAGTGAACACACTGATCACATGTGGTTGTTGCTCTGAGAGGATACGTATTTGTCTTTTAGTTCATAGGTTTTATAAATAAATGTTGTTTAAACCTAAAGTCCCCCATGAATTCAACTCTTTATCCACAGGACTGTACATTGTCATTATAGTTTAGAACAGTAAGCTACATTTTTTCCAAAATAAACTTCCTGATTGTATAAGTAATACATGATTTTCTTTCACAATATAATATCATTGCCTTCTTTTCATGTCAGTAAACATAGATCCACATCATGCATTATAGAGATGTACCACTATAATTTATTCAGCCATCCTCCTATCTATGGACATGGAATATTTCCAGATTTTTGCCACTATGAGCAATGCTGTAATAAATGTCATATTCACGTATATTCTCACACACACATACACACACACTTCTGTGCATTTATCTGATTATTTCCTGAGAATGAATTCCTGTAAGTGAAATTTCCAAGTCAGAGTTATTCACATTTATAAGATCTTGATATATTTTTGTCAAATGTTCCTGTCACCATTTTTTCAAATTAGTCATCATATCCACAGTTGAAATAATCAATATCTTAAAGCGCTGAAAATTAAATAGGTGAAATTTGGCACCTTGCTGCTTTAATTTTTGTTGTAGTAAATTCTTTCTTCTTATTTAAAATTTTTAAATAATAAACTTTATTGTTTAGAGCAATTAAGTTCATGGCAAAATCGAGAGGAAAGTGTAGAGATTTCCCATATACCCTCTCTCTCCAACCTGCTTTAATATTAATATCTTTTTTACTAATGGTTATTGCATACATTTCCCTACACACACACACACACACACACACACACACACACACACACACACACACACACAGACTATTTGTATTTTGTGAAAGGTTAAAAGCTAGGGGCTTTATAAATATGATCACATTTAATCCTCACATCATAGTATGTAAGCATATATTATTCTTATTTTATAGCTGAGGATATTCAGAGTGATTAAGTAACTTGTATAACAATTATATATAATATATGGCAGACCAGAATCCTAACTTGAGTCCATCTGACCTCAAAGTCCATGCTCTTCACCATTATACTAGAAACTGAATCACCTCGAGGTAAGGAGTTCCTGTTTTCTAGAGGTATTTGATAAAAGAGGAGATGTATACTGCTATAGAGGGACAGTGCAGTATAGAGGGAAGCAACTGAGAATTTTGAAGATGGGCATTCTTACCATTCCTTAACTTCAGTTTCTTGATTTGTATCAATAAATAAGGATAATCATGGTACCTACCACACTGGGATGTTATTAGAATTAATATAATAATCCCTATAATAGGAGCATGTGGTACAATCTGGCACATAATAAGGACCCATAAATGCTATTATTGATTATGGTGTTGTAGAGGTTTAATAAGATGAAGGTGGACTAAATGAACTTTTACAACAGTATTTCCCAACTTTTCCTCATTACTGCCACCTCGAGGAGAAAAAATACATTTTAACTAAATAAATTTAATTTCTTCCTAAAAAGATAAGTTAAAGTCTAAGTAATAAGATTTCTTAGGTAGAGGTAAACTTTGGAGGCCCACAGACTGTTGTAATACCCAAGATTTTTAAAATCTTTTTAAAGAAGTAAACTTTTGCCCTTGAAGGTGATATTGGTCTCATTGCGAATGCATGTTTTAGAAGGAAATGCCTCCATTTCAAATCAAACAAAATTCCAAATTGTCAAACTCATAGGAGAGTTATCCTAGGTTTGAGGGAGGAAATGGGACTAAATGAGGTTTCCTTGTAGTTTTATTTTTTTGTAGTTGTTTAAAATTAATTTATTGCTGTATAGTTGATTTGCAGTTTAATTTCATGTGTACAGTGTTATGATTCAATATTTTTATAGATTATACTCCATTTTAAAGATATTATAAAATAATGGCTATATTTCCCCATGCTGTATAATATATTCTTGTTGCTTATCTATTTTGTATATAGCAGTTTGTATCTCTTAATCCCATACACCTATTTTGCCCCTCCCACCTCCCCTTTCCCCACTGGTAACTACTAGTTTATTTTCTATATCTGAGTCTGTTTCTGTTTTGTTATATATATTCATTTCTTTTATTTTTTAGATTCTATATATAAGTGATAACATACAGTATTTGCCTTTCTCTGTCTGACTTCTTTCACTAAGCATACACTCTCTAGGTCCATCACATTGTTGCAAATTACAGAATTTCATTCTTTTTTATGGCTGAGTAATATTCCAGTGTGTGTGTGTGTGTGTGTGTGTGTGTGTGTACACCACATCTTTATCCATTCATCTGTTGACAGATAGTTGGGTTGCTTCCATATCTTGGCTATTGTAAATAACGCCGCTTTGAACATTGGGGTACATGTATCTCTTCAAATTAGTATTTAGGGTTGTTTTCCAGATATATACCCGGGAGTGGAATCACTGGATCATGTGGTAGTTCTCTTTTTAGTTTTTTGAGGAACCTCCATACTGTTTTCTGTAGTGGCAGCAACAATTTACATTCCCACCAAAAGTGTACACAAAAGTGTACCTTTCCTCCACATCCTTGCCAACTTGTTACTTTTGATGATAGCCATTCTGACAGGTGTGAGGTTATATATCATTGTGGTTTTGATTTTCATTTCTCTAATGATTAGTGACATTGAGCATCTTTTCATGTGCTTGTTAGCCATCTGTATGTATTCAGTTCAGTTTCTTTCATCAATGTCTTATAGTAAAAGTACAGGTCTTTAACCTCCTTAAGTAGATTTATTCCTAGATATTTTATTCTTTTTCATGCAATGGTAAATGGGATTGTTTTCTTAATTTCTCTTTCTAATAGTTCATTGTTAGTGTATAGAAATGCAAAACATTTCTGTATATATATATATATTTTTTGTGGTACGCGGGCCTCTCACTGCTGTGGCCTCTCCCGTTGCGGAGCACAGGCTCTGGACGCACAGGCTCAGCAGCCATGGCTCACGGGCCCAGCCGCTCCGTGGCATGTAGGATCTTCCCGGACCGGGGCACGAACCCGTGTCCCCTGCATCGGCAGGCGGACTCTCAACCACTGCGCCACCAGGGAAGCCCTGTATATTAATTTTGTATCCAGCAACTTTACCAAATTCATTGTTTGGCTCTACTAGTTGTCAGGTGGAGACTTTAGGGTTTTCTATATATAGTTTCATGTCAACTGCAAATAGTGAGATTTACTTCTTCCCTTCCAAATCTGAATGCCTTTTCTTTGTTTTTTTCTTCTCTGATTGCTGTGGCTAGGACTTCCAATCCTATGTTAAATTGAAGTGGTGAGAGCGAGCATCCCCTGTCCTGATTTTAGAGGAAAGGCTCTCACCTTTTCATCACAGAGTATGATGTTAGCTGTGGGTATATCATATACTGCCTTTGTTGAGATTTGTTCTTTCAGTGTTGATGAGAGTTTTTATCATATATGAATGTTGAATTTTATCAAATGCTTTTTCCACATCCATTGAGATGATCATTTGATTTTTATTCTTCCTTTTGTTAATGTAGTATCAATCACATTGATTTGTGAAAATTGAACCATCCTTGCATATCTGGAATAAATCCTACTTGATCATGGTGTGTGATCCTTTTTATATATTGTTGGATTCAGTTTGCTGATATTTTGTTGAGAATTTTTGCATCTATCTTCATCAGCGATATTGGCCTGTAATTTTCTTTTTTTGCTGTGTCTTTGTTTAGGGATCAGGGTAATGCTGGCCTTGTAGAATGGATTTGGGACTGTTTGCTCCTCTTCAGTTTTTTGGAATAGTTTGAGAAGGATAGGTATTAGCTCTTCTTTACATGTTCAGTAGAATTCCCCTGTGAAGTTGCCTTGTCTTGGATTTTTGTTTGATGGAAGTTTTTATTTTAATTACAAATTCACTTTCTCTACTAGTTATCGTTTTGTTCTTTCAGATTGTTTGTTTCTTCCTGATTCAGGCGTGGCAGGTTGTATGTTTCCAGAAATTTGTCTATTTTTTCTAAGTTGTCCAATTTGTTGGCATGTAGCTGTTCATTGTATTCTCTTATTTTTTTTTTTTGTATCCCTGTTGTGTTGGTTATTATTTCCCCCTTCTTGATTTCTTAGTTTGTTTATTTGGGTTTTATCTCTTTTCTTCTAGATGAGCCTGGCTAAATGGTTTATCAATTTTGTTTATCTTTTCAAAAAAACAGCTCTTCATTTCATTGATCTTTTCCATTGTTTTTTTCCCCCCCATTTTATTTATTTCCTCTCTGATCTTTATTATTTCCTTCCTTCTGCTGACTTTTGGCTTCATTTGTTCTTCTTTTTCTAATTCTTTTAGATGGTAGGTTAGGTTGTTGGTTTGAGATTTTTCTTGTTTCTTGAGGTGGGCCGGTATCACTTTAAACTTCCCTCTTAGAACTCCTTTTGCTGCATCCCATAGATTTTGGAAAGTTGTATTTCCATTTTCATTTGTCTTGTATTTTCTGATTTCCTGTTTCATGTCTTCATTGACCTATTGGCTTTTTAGTAGCATGATGTTTAGTCTCCATGTGTTTGTGCTTTTCCCTTTTTCTTTCTGTAACTGAGTTCTAGTTTAATACCTTGTTGTCAGAAAAAATGCATGATAAAATTTATGTCTTAAATTTATTGAGACTTATTTTTTGGCCTAGCATGTGATCTGTTGTGGAGAATGTTCCATGTGCACTTGAAAAGAATGTGTATTCCACTGATTTTGGATGGAATGTCTTGTAAATATTAAGTTCAACTGGTTTAAAATGTCATTTAAGACCACTTTTGCCTTATTAATTATCTCTCTGGGTGATCTGTCCATTGATGTATGTGGGGTGATAAAATCCCCTACTATTATTGTATTATTGTCAATTTCTCCCTTTATGTGTACTAATATTTGCTGTATATATTTATGTGCTCCTGTATTGGGTACATATATGTTGAGTGTCATATACTGTTCTTATATTGATCCCTTTATCATTATATAATGCCTTATTTTGTCTTTTGTTACAGACTTTGTTTTAAAGTCTATTTTGTCTGATATGAGTATTTCTACCCCGCTTTCTTCTTTTTTTCACGTGCATGAAATATCTTTTCCCATCCTCTCACTTTGTCTATGTGTGTCATTAGCTCTAACGTGAGTCTCTTGTAAGCAGCATATAAATGGGTCTTGGGTTTTTTTTTTTAATCTGATCAGTCACCCTTGTCTTTTGATTGGAGCATTTAGTCCATTGACATTTAAAGTAATTATTGATAGGTATGTATTTATTGCCACTTTATTATTGTGTTCTGGTTGTTTTTGTAGTTCTCCTCTGTTCATTTCTTCTTATTTTTGTTTCTTCCCTTGTGGTTTGATGCTTTTATTTCTTGGTATAGTTCTTTTCCTTTCAAGTATTTTGTGTATCTTTTGTAGGTTTTTGACTTGTTGTTACATGAGTTTCATATATGTTCACCCAAAATTATATCTACTTGTTTTAAACTGGTAGCCATTTAAGTTCAAACACATTCTAGAACATTTACATTTTTTCTCCACTCCCCTACATTTTACATCTTTATGCTTATCCCATAACTGTTTACTATAGTTATAGTTGCTTTCATAATTTTTTGTCTTTTAATCTACTTACTGGCTTATTTAAGTGATCTTCAGTCCTTACTATATATCTGCCTTTCATAGTGGGATCCCTTTTCCTATATATTCATACTTCCTTTCCATTTAGAAAAGACCCTTCAACATTTCTTTTAGGGTGGGTTTAGTATTGATGGATTCTTTTAGTTTTTGCTTGTCTGAATATTTCTTTCTCTCTCCTAAGATTCTAAATGATAATCTTGCTGCGTAGTGTATCCTAGGTTGCAGGTTTTTCTCTTTCAGCACTTTAAATATATCATGCCATGCCCTTCTGTCCTCCAAAGTTTCTGCAGAAAAATCAGCTGATAACCTTATGGGGCTTCCCTTGTGTATGACTCTTTGTTTTACTCTTGCTACCTTTTGAGTCATCTCTTTAACTTTTGCCATTTTAATTATGATATGTCTTAGTGTGGGTCAATTTGAGTTTATCTTGTTTGCAACTCTGTTCTTCTTGTACCTGGATGTCTGTTTTCTTCTTCAGGCTTGGGAAGTTTTCACTCATTATTTCATTAAATACATTTTCAACCCCCTTTCTGTCTCTTCTCTTCTGGGACCCCTATAATGCAAAAGTTGGTATGCCTGATGTTATCCCAGAGGTCCTTTAAGCTGTTTTTATTTTAAAAAATACGTTTTTCTTTTTGCTGTTATGATGGGATGGTTTCCATTATTCTTTCTTCCAGATCACTTCTGTGTTCTTCTGTATCACTTAGGCTGCTTTTCATTTCTTCCAGTGTTTTTTGTTTTGTTTTTTTTTTTTGTTTCAGTTGTTGAAATCTTCATTTTTGATTGGGTCTTTTTATATTTTCTTGTTCCTTTGTAAAATTCTGTGTTCATCTATTCTTTTCCCTAATTCAGTTAGAATTCTTATTACTAATTTTTTGAATTCTTTATCTGGTCAGTTGTTTACTTCTGTTTTATTATTTAATTTTTTCACGGGTTTTCTTTTGCTCTTTCAGTTGAGACCATTTCTTCTGTCTTCTCATTTTGCTTAACTTTCTCTGTCTTTATGAATTTAGGTGAAACAGGTACCTACTGTGGTCTCGAAGGGCTGTCCTTATGTGGAAGTGTACCTATACAGTCTGTGTGTGCCCAGTGGCTTTGGTGGGAGAAATGGATTTTACGTGAAGACAAGTTACGTCTTTCCTTAGGGTGTGCTGGCACATGTCACCCACCTTGGTAGGAGGTGGGGATGGAGATGGAGGGGCTAGAGCCTGAGCCAGATGTCAGGTGGGACTTCCCCTCTGCTCAGTGGCTGTCACTGCTGTATCGAGGGTGGGGTCAGATCCCAAGTTGCTGGAGTATAATCCCTGAGGGTCAAGTCCAAACTGGCTCTGTTCCCTTTAAATGTGTGCTCTAACTTCTCCCAGCACTGGCACCCTTGCCCCAGAGGGGAGCTGTGCTGGAACAAGAGGGGCCTGTGCAGGCTCTCGGCCTGTGATGAGACGTGGGCTGCTTCTGATGCACTGCCTTTGCAAGGGCCAGTAATGGCCTCCCCCTCCCTGCTTAGATGCTTCTTTGGGTCTAAGGCTTCTTCATCCCTCAGAGCCGTTCACTCCCCTCAGCTTCTGCCACCCCTGCCATTGTGTGGAGCTGCACCGTAGGGAGGTGGGGCACTTGGTGTGTGTTGGTGCGCAGGCTGTGGTAGTCGGTCCTCAGTAAGAGATGGGTACTACTACTACTGATGTGCTGCCTCTGTAAGGGCCAGTGATTGCTGCCCTACCCTACTCAGATGCTGCTTAGGGTCTGAGTTGCCTCTGCATCTCACAATCATGCTCTCTCCTTAGTCATGGCAGCCTCACTTCAGTGTAGAGCTGTGATGTGAAGTTAGCAGGGCTGGAGCATTCACTTGGCTCAGGCTAGGGTGTGCACTAGGATGGTTGTGTAAAACTGGGCAGCCACTTGAGCACTTTTTAGTCTGCCCTCTCTGTCCTGCTTCAGGACACAGGCAGCACACATGCTTCTCACAAGTGGAGTCCAGGCTTCCCACAGCCCTCCTTATTAGTACCACTGGCACTCCAACCAGCCAAGGGGACTTTCTTCCCTGTGTTGGACATCAGGGCTGGGGTGCCCAATATGTGGCTCAAACTGCTCACTCCCTAGGGTATGTGTCCACCTGTGTAATCTCTCTTTTCCTTTGAGTCCCCTGCCAGGGTCAGGTCCCAACCTGATTGCTTCTTTTCCCTTCTTACCCAATTCCATGTTTATCTTTTTTACAGATTTCATTGTACAGGAGACTCTTTGCCAGTTTTTAGTTAGTTTTCAATGAAAATTTTCCACATGTGGATGTATTTTTGATGCATTCATGGGGGTAGGTGGGTTCCACATCCTCCTATTCTGCCATCTTGATCCTAACCTGATTTCCTCATACTTTTAAGGTTCTTTTCAACCCTGAGATTTTATGATCCTATGTTTCTCAGGCTCCTTTGAGTAGAAAAATAAAATCTCTGTTCCTAAGGTAACCTTTTCCTAGTTAAGGTTTTAAGTTTTCCAAGTTCTAAGTGAACAGTTATGGTATATCAGTGTAAGTCCTGAATAGTGGCACACATAAATAGTTCAGTGTAGATTCAAATAACATTTACAACAATGTTTACCTGACATATTTAATATTCATAATTATAATCTTGTTATGTAATAGCCAGATTCTTGCATGTATCCATTTCTTTTTATTACTGCATGGTATTCCATGGTATGGTTCTACCACAGTTTGTTTTACCATTCATCCTTTGAAGATTGAAGGAGATCTGTGTTGTGTCTAGTTTTGGGCTATTATGAATAATGAGGCTATAAACATTCATGTACAGGTTTTTATATGCACATGTCTTCATTTCTCTGAGATAAATGCCCAGGAGTGCAGTTGCTGGGTTACATGGTAGTTATAGGTTTAGTTTTTTTAGAAAAGCCAAACTGTTTTTCAGAGTGGCTGTATTTTATGTTTCAACATGCACTAAATGAATGATTCACTTTCTCCACACTCCTGTCAGCATTTGGTGTTGCCACTGTTTTGTATTTTAGCCATTCTGAGAGATGTGTAGTGATATCTCATTGTGGCTTTAATTTCCATTACCCTAATGGATTATGAAAATATTTTTCATACAATTATTTGACATTAGTAGATCCTCTTTGATGAAATGTCTCTTAATACCTTTCACCATTTTCTAACCTTTTTTTTTCATTGTTAAGTTTTGAGAGTTGTTTGTTTTAATACCTAGCCTTTGTCAGATAGGTAGTTTGCAAATATTTTCTTCATCTGTAACTTGTCTTTCTATCCTCTTAACAGGGTGTTTGGCAGAGTGAAAATGATTAATTGTGATGACATCCAGTAGCTCAGTTTTCCTTTTATTAATTCTGCTTTAGGTGTCAAGTCTAAGTCTTTGACTAGCTTTATATACCAAAGACTTTCTCTTATATTTTTCTTCTAAAAATTTTATAGTTTCATATTTTACATTCATAAGACCATAATCCATTTTGAATAAATTTTCACATAAGTGAGAGATTTGGGTTTAGGTTCTCTTTTTCCTCCGATATCCAGCTGTTCCTGCACCATTTGTTGAAAAGGTTACCCTTCCTCCATTGCATTGCTTTTGTACCTTTGTCAAAAATCACTTAGGCGTATTCATGTGGGTTTATATCTGGTTTCTCTATTTTACTCCATTGATCTTTGTATCTGTCCTTTTGTCAATACCACACAGTTTGATTACTGCAGCTATATGAGTCTTGAAATCAGGTAGACTAAGTCTTCTCATTTTTTTTCTGCTATTCTCATTCCTTTATCTTTCCATATAAATTTTAGAATGATCTTGTCTAAATCTAAGATATCTTGCTTTGATTTTGATAAGCATTGTGCTCAACTCGTTTATGTCAACTTGGGCATAATTAACACCTTTACTATATTGAATTTCCAATCCATACATGGTATGTCTCTCCATTTATTTAGATAATTGACTTTTTCACCAGCATTTTATAGTTTCCAGCATACAAATCCCATACAAGTTTTCTTTAGATTTATGTCTAAGTATTTTTTTTGACTAATTGTAAATGGTATTGAATTTTTAATTTCAGTGTCTACGTGTTCATTGTTATTGTATAGAAATACAATTGATATTTGTATGCTAATTGATCCTGTGGCCTTGATGAATTCAGTTACTGATTTTAGGAGCTTTTTTGCAAATTTCCTTTCATTTCCATTTCTTCTCTTATTGTGCTGGCTAGAACTTCTGGCACTTTGTTGAAAAAGAGTGGCTAGATTGGACATCCTTTTCTTTTTCCAGTGTTAGGGGAGAACATTCATCTTTCACCTTTAAGAACAAGGTAGGCAGAATCTGCTCCAAATATTTCTTTAGCTTTTGAGAAAACTATTCATTCAATCAACAAATGTTAATTTACTTTGTGCCACCCGCTATGCTAGGAGTGCAGAAGAGAGCTCAAAGCTCTCTCACGTTGTGTCTGCTGAGGCTGTAACCCCATGCTTACTATAATTTAGGGTCAATGGTCATGATCAGTTTCAGGATACGCCAGTTTATACATGTATTATCTCACTTAACTATTTTAGCAATGTATTTTATTTTTTAGTCTTTATTACTTTATATGAGCCACTATGTAAATCTGACATATTCTCCTTCCCCATCTTATCACTTTAATATAGTTTATTTCTTTTTCAGTGACTTGCCTGTAGTTACTTCTCAAGAATTTTAACCTTTTCTGACTACATGTAATTAAGGTCACTATGAATTCTGATCTGGTCTTTCTCAGTGCTACATATATCCCCTTCCTTTCTTCCGTCCTGTCCTACCATGAAAACACTCTCCTGAGATCTGCAATGAAGGGGGACATACTTTTAATTGATTTACCAAGTTCCTGTTCCCAGAGTTAAAATTGTTAATATCACATCTATACAATTGACATTTATCATTAGAATATAGTTCATTCTTAATCCGAGCTGTGACAGTAGTTTCTCTGAGCTGACTGTGTGTGTAGTCATCCTGATAGGTTGGCTGAGTAAAACATGGCTTTCCTGTTAAGTTTAAATGATCACTACAGTGAAAGACCTACAGCTGGAATGGAAGAAAGGCTGAAGAGAATTACAAAACTAAAGAATGGGATTTGGCAGACTTGGGCTTGAGCAAAAGAAGTGTGAAACAACAGGTGCCATGGGTCGTTATCAGCATTTTTAATTAACATCTGTTTTCAGCCTGAAGCACTTTGCTGAGAATGCTTCACTGTGTCTGTATACAGAGATAAACACAGACAGTTGAGAAGCAGCTAAATAGTAAGATGTTAGTAAAACATAAAGGTTTTCCTTGAGAGGAAAAAACATTGGAGGTTACTAACTGGATATAGATGTCTAAGGGCACCCCTATAAAAACTGTGTTTTAAACCATTTATTTTGAGATTTAATATGTATAGACAGGAACACTAAAAGGTATGAAAAGATAATCCATAATAATAAAAGTGTTTACCTCTGCTTATACCTTGGCTTGGGACTTGGAGGTGATTCTGAGGGGGTTTGTGCTCTTTCTGCATTGCTTGAGTTTTGAAAATGAGAAGATATTTGTGTATTAAGTTCATAATTAAAAGAATAAAAGACAGAATCCTAAATCTATATGTTTGGCAGTAGGTATTATGGAATTTAAGAAGTTTTCATGTTGAAAATATGGAAAGAATTTAAAAATGTAAAACATCAATAACAGTTTAGGCAAGGGAGTAAAATTACTGTTCTTGATTGGCTTTTGTTGGATAGAAAAATGTTCACTAATGTCATCTAACCATATGATATCAAGTGCTTAAATTTCTTCAACAACCACTAACTAAGACACAGACTTCTATTGGCCTTTAGTCTAATTAAAAGCTGAAGTTTGGTTTGTTTTGCGAGATTTGGGGAAAAATTTTTTTGGAAATGTTTAAATAGATACTACTTTTTAACAGATATATATAAAGCTACCAATCTGACTCTCCTAAGAAATGTTATTCTGTAAGGTACAATTTTAAAAATCATGGAATTTACCTATCGGGGGCATTTTCATTATTTCAAGTTGGGGCTATTACAAATAAAGCTTCTATGAACATTCATATATAGTTTCTGTGTAGATGTGAATTTTCACTTCTTTGTGATAAATGCCTAGGAGTGCTTGCTAAGTCATATGCTAGGTTTTGTGTGTTTAGTTCTATAGGAAGCTGCCATTCTGTTTTTATTTTTTAAATTATTTATTTTATTCATTTCTGGCTGTGTTGGGTTTTTTTGTTGCTGTGTGCAGGCCCCCTCCAGCTGCTATGAGAGGGGGCCACTCCTCGCCAAGGTGCGCAGGTCCCCCACCACGGTGGCCTCTCCTGCCGTGGAGCATGGACTCCAGGTGTGCGGGCCTCAGCAGTCATGGCACACGGGCCCAGCAGCCGTGGCTCGTGGGCTCCAGAGCACAGGCTGAGCAGCTGTGACGCACAGGCCCACTTGCCCCACAGCACACGGGATCCTCCCAGACCAGGGCTCAAACCCATACCCCCAGCACCGGCAGGCAGACCCCCAACAACCGCGCCACCAGGGAAGCCCCATACTGTTTTTAGAGTGGCTACATCATTTTGCATTCCTACTAGAAATGTGTCAAAAATCGTTTCTTGTCACCCTTGCCAACATTGTCAAAATTTTTTATTTTATATGTGTAATGATGTTTCATTGTTGTTTTTATTTGTATTTTCCTGATGGCTAATGATGCTGAGGATCTTTTCATATGTTTATTTCCCATCTATATATCCTCTGGTGAAATATCTCTTGGTGTCCTTTGTCTATTTTCTAATTAGATTGTTTGAAAATATACTTTTCATAAGTTTATAGATATGCTTTGGGAATGAAACTTTCCTTTATAAAGGAAACTTGCATAAGCCTCTTAGATAGCCTTATCCACCAGAGGGCAGACAGCAGAAGCAAGAAGAACTACAATCCTGCAGCCTGTGGAATGAAAACCACATTCACAGAAAGATAGACAAAATAAAAAGGCAGAGGGCTATGTATCAGATGAAGGAACAAGATAAAACCCCAGAAAAACAACTAAATGAAGTGGACATAGGCAACCTTCCAGAAAAAGAACTCAGAATAATGATACTGAAGATGATCCAGGACCTCAGAAAAAGAATGGAGGCAAAGATCTAGAAGATGCAGGAAATGTTTAACAAAAACCTAGAAGAATTAAAGAACAAACACCTAGAAGAATTAAAGAACAGACAAACAGAGATGAAGAAACAATAACTGAAATGAAAAATACACTAGAAGGAACCAATAGCAGAATAACTGAGGCAAAAGAACAGATAAATGACCTGGAAAACAATATGGTGGAATTCACTACTGCAAAACAGAATAAAGAAAAATGAATGAAACTAAATGAAGACAGCCTAAGAGACCTCTGGGACAGCATTAAACTCACCAACATTCGCATTATAGGGGTCCCAGAAGAAGAGAGAGAAAAGACCTGAGAAAATATTTGAAGAGATTATAGTCGAAAGCTTCCCTAACATGGGAAAGGAAATAGCCACCCAAGTTCAGGAAGCGCAGAGAGTCCCAGGCAGTATAAACCCAAGGAGAAACATGCTGAGACACGTAGTAATCAAATTGACAAAAATTAAAGACAAAGAAAAATTAATAAAAGCAACAAAGGAAAAACAACAAATAACAACAAAGGAATCCCCATAAGGTTAACAGCTGATTTCTCAGCAGAAACTCTACAAACCAGAAGGGAATGGCATGATATATTTAAAGTGATGAAAGGGAAGAACCTACAACCAAGATTACTCTACACAGCAAGGATCTCTTTCAGATTCCATGGAGAAATCAACAGCTTTACAGACAAGCAAAAGCTAAGAGAATTCAGCACCACCAAACCAGCTCTACAACAAATGCTAAAGGAAGTTCTCTAAGTGGGAAACACAAGAGAAGAAAAGAACCTACAAAAACAAACCCAAAACACTTAAGAAAATGGTAATAGGAACATACATTTTGATAATTACCTTAAATGTGAATGGATTAAATGCTCCAACCAAAAGACACGGGCTCGCTGAATGGATACAAAACAAGACCCATATATATGCTGTCTACAAGAGACCCACTTCAGACCTAGGGACACATACAGATTTAAAGTGAGGGGATGGAAAAAGATATTCCATGCAAATAGAAATTGAAAGAAAGCTAGAGTAGCAATGCTCATAGCAGACAAAATAGGCTTTAAAATAATGTTACAAGGGACAAGGAAGGACACTACATAATGATCAAGGGATCAATCCAAGAAGAAGATATAACAATTACAAATATATATGCACCCAACATAAGAGCATATGTTAACAGCTATAAAAGAGAAAACTGAGAGTAACACAGTAATAGTGGGGGACATTTAACACCTCACACCAATGGACAGATCATCCAAACAGAAAATTACTAAGGAAACACAAGCTTTAAATGACATAATAGACCAGATGGATTTCATTGATATTTATAGGACATTCCATCCAAAAACAGCAGATTACACTTTCTTCTCAAGTGCGCACAGAACATTCTCCAGGATAGATCACATCTTGGGTCACAAATCAAGCCTCAGTAAATTTAAGAAAATTGAAGTCATGTCAAGCATCTTTTTGACCACAATGCTATGAGATTAGAAATAAATTGCAGGGGAAAAAAACCCATAAAAAACACAAACACATGGAGGCTAAACAATACGTTACTAAATAACCAAGAGATCACTGAAGAAATCAAAGAAGAAATCAAAAAATACCTACAGACAATGACAAAGAAAACATGATGATCCAAAACCTACGGGATGCAGCAAAAGCAGTTCTAAGAGGGAAGTTTATAGCAATACAGTCCTACCTCAAGAAACAGGAAAAATCTCAAATAAACAATCTAACCTTACACCTAAAGGAACTAGAGAAAGAACAACAAACAAAACCCAAATTTAGCAGAAGGAAAGAAATCAAAAAGATCAGAGCAGAAGTAAATGAAATAGAAACAAAGAACACAATAGCAAAGATCAATAAAACTAAAAGCTGGTTCTTTGAGAAGATAAACAAAATTGATAAACATTTAGCCAGACTCATCAAGAAAAAGAGGGAGAAGACTTAAATCCATAAAATTAGAAATGAAGGCTTCCCTGGTAGCACAGTGGTTGCGAGTCCACCTGCTGATGCAGGGGACACAGGTTCGTGCCCCGGTCCGGGAAGATCCCACATGCCGCAGAGAGGCTAGGCCCGTGAGCCATGGCCGCTGAGCCTGCACGCCCGGAGCCTGTGCTCTGCAACCGGAGAGACCACAACAGTGAGAGGCCTGTGTACCACCAAAAAAAAAAATTAGAAATGAAAAAGGAGAAGTTACAGGTGACACCGCAGAAGTACAAAGGATCATAAGAGACTACTACAGCAACTCTAGTAATAATACAGACAACCTAGAATAAAAGGACAAATTCATAGAAAGGCATAACCTTCCAAGACTGAACCAGGAAGAAATAGAAAATATGAACAGACGTGTCGCAAGTAATGAAATTAAAACTGTGATTAAAGATCTTCCAACAAAACAAAATCCAGGACCAGATGGCTTCACAGGTGAATTTTATCAAACATTTAGAGAAGAGCTAACACCCATCCTTCTCAAAGCCTTCCAAAAAATTGGAGAGGAAGGAACACTCCAAAACTCCTTCTGTTAGGCCACCATCACCCTCATACCAAAACCAGACAAAGAAACTCCCCAAAAAAATTACAGACCAATATCACTGATGAATATAGATGCAAAAATCCTCAACAAAATACTAGCAAACAGAATCCAACAGCACATTAGAAGGATCATACACCATGATCAAGTGGGATTTATCCCAAGGATGCAAGGATTCTTCAATATATACAAATCAATCAATATGGTACATCATATTAACAAACTAAAGAATAAATACCATATGATCATCTCAATAGATGCAGAAAAAGCTTTTGACAATATTCAACACCCATTTATGACAAAAATTCTCCAGAAAGTGGGCATAGAGGAAAACTACTTCAACATAATAAAGGCCATATATGATAACCCCACAGCCAACATCATTCTCAACGGTGAAAAACTGAAAACATTTCCTCTAAGATCCAGAACAAGACAAGGATGTCTGCTCTCGCCACTATTATTCAACATAGTTTTAGAAGTCCTAGCCATGGCAGTCAGAGAGAAAAGAAATAAAAGGAATACAAAATGGAAAAGAAGTAAAACTGTCACTGTTTGCAGATGACATGATACTGTACATAGATAATCTTAAAGATGCCACCAGAAAACTACTATAGCTAATCAATGAATTTGATAATGCTGTAGGACACAAAATTAATGCACAGAAATTTCTTGCATTCCTATACACTAACAACGAAAGGTCAGAAAGAGAAATTAAAGAAACAATCCCATTCACCATTGCAACAAAAAGAATAAAACACATAGGAATAAACCTATCTAAGGAGGTAAAAGACCTGTACTCAGAAAACTATAAGACACTGATGAAACAAATCAAAGATGACACAAACAGATGGAGAGATAAACCATGTTCTTGGATTGGAAGAATCAACATTATGAAAGTGACTATACTGCCCAAAGCAATCTACAGTTCATTGCAATCACTATTAAATTACCAACAGCATTTTTTACAGAACTAGAACAAAGAAGTCTTAAGGTTTGTATGGAGACACAAAAGACCCTGAATAGCCATAGCAATTTTGAGGGAAAAATACGGAGCTGGAGGAATCCCTGACTTCAGACTATACTACAAAGCTACAGTAATCAAGACAATATGGTACTGGCACAAAAACAGACATATAGATCAATAGAATAGGATAGAAAGCCCAGAGATAAACCCACACACCTATGGTCAACTGATCTATGATAAAGGTGGCAAGGATATTCAGTGGAGAAAAGACAGTCTCTTCAATAAGTGGTGCTGGGAAAACTGGACAGCTACATGTAAAAGAATGAAATTAGAGCACTCCCTAACACCATACACAGAAATAAACTCAAAATGGATTAAAGATGTAAATGTAAGACCGGACACTGTAAAACTCTTAGAGGAAAACATAGGAAGAACACTTTTTAACATAATTCACAGCAAGATCTTTTTTGACCCACCTCCTAGATTAATGGAAATAAAAACAAAAATAAACAAATGGGACCTAATGAACCTTAAAGGCTTTTGCACAGAAAAGGAAACTGTAAATAAGACAAAAAGACAACCCTCAGAATGGGCGACAATATTTGCAAACGAATTATCAGAGAAAGGTTTAATTTACAAAAGGTATAAGCAGCTCATGCAGCTCAATATTAAAAAAAACAAACAACCCAATTAAAAAATGGGCTGAAGGACTTCCCTGGTGGCGCAGTGGTTGAGAGTCCGCCTGCCGATGCAGGGGACACGGGTTCGTGCCCCGATCCGGGAAGATCCCACATGCCACGGAGCGGCTGGGCCTGTGAGCCATGGCCGCTGAGCCTGCGCGTCCGGAGCCTGTGCTCTGCAACGGGTGAGGCCACAACAGTGAGAGGCCCATGTACTGCAAAAAAAAAAAAAAAAAAGTGAGCTGAAGACCTAAACAGACATTTCTCCAAAGAAGAGATACAGATGGCCAAGAGGCACATGCAAAGCTGCTCAACATCACTAATTGTTAGAGAAATGCAAATCAAAACTACAGTGAGGGGGGAGCCCTTAAATGCATTGTAACCTGCAAAATAGAGAAGAGTTTGACTTCTTGTGAAATGTATCTAAGCATCTAATTGGTGGAGTTGAAAGAGAATTGGAGTCATCCCAGCTCTGTCAAAGAGTTAAGAAAATAGGTGACCAGTTCTTTATCTGTAAAATGGAAAATCAAATCACCTGCTTCTCCTATCTCTTGGGAGTATAGTATCCAATAAAACAATTGTTAGAAAACACTTTTACATCTGTAAGGTATTCTACAATTAAAAATTGTGATTGCTAATTTTCTAAACCATGGAAAATAGAAGCAGGACTGAAATAGTAAATGAATGCAAATACATGACTTTTAAAAAGTATTCTGGGGCTTCCCTGGTGGCGCAGTGGTTGAGGGTCCCCCTGCCAATGCAGGGGACGTGGGTTCGTGCCTCGGTCCGGGAGGATCCTGCATGCCACGGAGCGGCTGGGCCTGTGAGCCGCGGCCACTGGGCCTGCGCGTCTGGAGCCTGTGCTCCGCGGCAGGAGAGGCCACAGCAGTGAGAGGCCCGCGTACCACAAAAAAACCCAAAAACAAACAACAAGAAAAGTATTCTGCAAATTTTTATTAAAAAGAGCTAGTGTAGTTTTTCGTTAGTACAACTATCATTATATACCAACTGGGACATAGCAGGAGTCAGTAAATTCATGTCAGATTCACCTTATTTGTAAGAAATGAACACAAGCTTCCAAGGTACAGAGCTAGTGCCCTCAAGCTGGAGAATGTCATCCCTGTATGTGTGTCCCTGGTCTTACTAGAGGCAAGGAAAAGGGTCTGGCACACACATTGTCTTAGTCCATTTGGGCTTCTGTAACAAAGTACCACAGACTGGGTGGCTATTAGGGCATTAATTCCATTCATGAGGACTCTGCTCTCATGACCTAATCACCATCCAAAGGGCCCACCTAATGGTCCTGATAGCATAATTAGGTTTTCAACATAGAAATTTGCAGGGGACACAGGCATTCAGAACACAGCAGACATCATGTGCTTTCTGCTGTAGGAGACACTGCTTCCAGGCTCCTCTCCTCCTTGCTAGTAACTCAGATTAAATCAGAACACTGAACGGTGTTCAAGCTTTTAGCTGCTGTATTTTCGAGTATAACTTTATATGATCCCCACATTTATTCATCTCATGATAAGTTAAACATCTCAGTTTGTATGCTGTCTACTCTCAGGTTATCATATTGTTAAAAGGTATCAGCACTAAACATTGAAAATGGCTTCTTATTAATTTCTTATTTATTTATTTTTTGCTGCGTTGGGTCTTAGTTGCAGCATGCGGGATCTTTCCTCACGGCATGCGGTCTCTTCATTGTGGTACTCGGGCTTCTCTCTAGTTGTGGCACGCAGGCTCCAGAGCGCATGGGCTCTGTAGTTTGCAGCTCGTGGGTTCTCTCTTTGAGGCACGTGAGCTCAGTAGTTGTGGCGCACGGGCTTAGTTGCCCTGCAGCATGGGGGGATCTTAGTTTCCCTGACCAGGGATCGAACCCATGTCCCCTGCATTGGAAGGTGGATTCTTTACCACTGGACCACCAGAGAAGTCCCTTCTTATTAATTTTTTTTTTTTTTTTGCGGTATGCGGCCCTCTCACTATTGTGGCCTCTCCCGTTGCGGAGCACAGGCTCCGGACGTGAAGGCTCAGCGGCCATGGCTCACCAGCCTAGCCGCTCCGTGGCATGTGGGATCTTCCCGGACTGGGGCACGAACCCCTGTCCCCTGCATCGGCAGGCAGACTCTCAACCACTGCGCCACCAGGGAAGCCCCCTTCTTACTAATTTCTGAAGCACATTTATTGTCGCATATTAACTTATCCCATAATTTCATAACATTGGTTGGGAGAGGAGATTATATTTAAGATAAGAAATGGGAAGGAAAGGAAAGTGTTAAATATTTAACACTGTTCCAACATCTCTTTAAACTAAGTAGATAAAGATATTTAGCATTTTTCATTGTTTCAAAACAGTATTTTATTGTGTAACCGACCTTTGGGCTATATTTAACACTGTTCCAACATCTCTTTAACTAAATAGATAAACATATTTATTATTTTTCATTGTTTCAAAACAGTATTTTATTGTGTAACCAAATTTTGGGCTAGAAAGCAGGGGAGGAAGGAAAGGTCTAAAGTATACAAAATAACTATTTGCATTTTTGTAGGTAAAAAGAGTATGATAGAAGCTTATAACTTGCCTTATTGTGCCTCAGAAATGCCTGTGAATTGCCAGGAGGCTTCCAAAGCCTTACATAAATCCAAAAAGCAAGAATCCAGTTCAGAGCCCAAGTGGAGCAGGCAGGCAGAGCTTTACCTATTCCACTACAACCCCTCCTCTTCAAAATACTTTATACTATGCTCTGCAAAAAAAGAGGCTTAGACCCCCAGAGGAGGTGCAGAGTAGCACTCATCTACTCACAATGTAAGCCTTAAACCCACACCTACCAGAAACTGATGACAGGGTGGCTCAGCTACAGCTGTTAGAGAAGGAGCATGTGCAAAAGTGAAGTACACAGTGTTACGGGGAGGAAATTCTTTACCCCATACACTCCCCAGTTTGGACCTTTTGGAAAATAATGGCTGTGATCTAGTCTGTTTTCTCAATGTGATCTGAGAGAGCCTACAACTTTAACCGAGTGACTCTGGTATTGTTATTTTTTTTTTAATTGACATATAAGTTGATTTACAATGTTGTATTAGTTTCTGGTGTACAGCAAAGTGATTCAGTTTTATATATATATACATATGTGTGTGTATACACTTTTTCATATCTTTTCCATTATAGTTCATTACAATATATTGAATATAATTCCCTGTGCTATACAATAGGACCTTGCTGTTTATCTATTTTATATATAGTAGTTTGTATGTGCTAATCCCAAACACCTAATTTATTCCTCCCCCACCCCCTTTCCCCTTTGATAACCATAAGTTTGTTTTCTATGTCTGTGAGTCTGTTTCTGTTGTGTAAACAAGTTCATTTGAATCATATTTTAGATTCCACATATAAATGATATCATATGATATTTTTCTTTTCCTGTCTGACTTCACTTAATATGATAATCCCTAGGTTCATCCATGTTGCCGCAAATGGCGCTATTTCATTCTTTCTCATGGTTGAGTAATATTCCACTGTATATATGTACCACATCTTCTTTATCCACTCATCTGTCGATGGACATTTAGTTTGCTTCCATTTCTTGGCTATTATAAAAAGTACCACTATGGGGGCTTCTCTGGTGGCGCAGTAGTTGAGAGTCCACCTACTGATGCAGGGGACATGGGTTCATGCCCCGGTCCGGGAAGATCCCACATGCTGCAGAGCGGCTGGGCCCGTGAGCCATGGTCACTGAGCCTGTGCGTCCGGAGCCTGTGCTCTGCAATGGGAGAGGCCACAACAGTGAGAGGCCCGCGTACTGAAAAAAAAAAAAAAAAAAAAAGTGCCACTATGAACATTGGGGTGTATGTAGCTTTTTGAATTAAAGTTTTGTCTGGGTAGTTGCCCAGGAGTGGGATTACAAGATCATCTGGTAGCTCTATTTTTAGTTTTTTTGAGGAACCTCCACACTGTTCTCCATAGTGGCTGCACCAATTTACATTTCCACCAACAATGTAGGAGGGTTCCCCATTCACACCCTGTCTGGCATTTATTATTTGTAGACTTTTTAATTTTAATTTTTATTTCATATTGGAGTGTAGTTGATTTACCATGTTGTGTTATTTTCAGGTGTACAGCAAAATGATTCAGTTATACGTATACATATATCCATTCTTTTTCAGATTCTTTTCCAATATAGGTTATTACAGAATATTGAGTAGAATTCTCTGTGCTGTCCAGTAGGTCCTTGTTGATTACCTGTTTTATATTTAGTAGTGTATATACATTAATCCCAAACTCCTATTTTATCCCTCCCCCCATTTCACCTTTGGTAACCATAAGTTTATTTACTAAGTCTGTGAGTCTGTTTCTGTTTAGTAAATAAGTTCATTTGTATCATTTTTTTTAGATTCCACATGTAAGTGATATCATATGATATTTATCTTTCTCTGTCTGACTTTCCTCACTTAGTATGATAATCTCTAGGTCCATCCATGTTGCTGCAAATGGCATTTCATTCTTTATGGCTGAGTAATATTCCATTGTATATATGTACCACATCTTGTTTATCCATTCCTCTTTTGATGGACATTTAGGTTCCTTCCATGTCTTGGCTATTGTAAATAGTGCTGCAGTGAACATTGGGGTTCATGTATCTTTTCAAATTATGGTTTTCTCCAGATATATGCCCAGGAGTGGAACTGTTGTATCATATGGTAGTTCTATATTTAGTTTTTTAAGGAACCTCCATACTGTTCTCCATCCTGGTTGTACCAATTTACATTTCCATCAACCGTGTAGGAGGGATCCCTTTTCTCCGCATCCTCTCCAGCATTACCTGTTTATAGACTTTTTGATGATGGCCATTCTGATTGGTGTGTGGTGACACCTCATTGTAGTTTTGAATTGCATTTCTCTAATAATTAGCACATTGGGCATCTTTTCATGTGCTTTTTAAAGGCTATCTGTGTGTCTTCTTTGGAGAAATGTCTATTTAGATCTTCTGCTCATTTTATGATTGAGTTGTTTTTTTGATATTGAGCTACATAAGCTGTTTGTATATTTTGGAGATTAATTCCTTGTTGGTCGCTTCATTTGCAAATATTTTCTCCCATTCTTTGGGTTGTCTTTTTGTTTTGTTTACAGTTCCCTTTGCTATGCAAAAGCTTATAAGATTAATTAGGCCCCATTTGTTTATTTTTGTTTTTATTTTCATTACTCTAGGAAGTGCACTGAAAAAGATATTGCTGCGATTTATGTCAGAGAGTGTTCTGCCTATGTTTTCCTCTAAGAGTTTTATAGTGTCTGTTCTTACATTTAGGTCTTTAGTCCATTTTGAGTTTATTTTTGTGTATGGTGTTAAAGAATGTTCTAATTTCATTCTTTTACATGTAGCTGTCCAGTTTTCCCAGCACCACTTATTGAGGAGACTGTCTTTTCTCCATTCTAGAATCTTGCCTCCTTTGTTGTAGATTAATTGGCCATAGGTGCATGGGTTTATCTCTGGGCTTCCTATCCTGTTCCGTTGATCTATATTTTTTTGTGCCAGGACCAAACTGTTTTGATTACTGTAGCTTTGTAGTATAGGCTGATGTCAGGGAGCCTGTTTCCTCCAGCTCTGTTTCTCTTTCTCAAGATTGCATTGGCTATTTGGGTCTTTTCTGTAGCCATACAAATTTTAAGGTTTTTTGTTCTAGTTCTGTGAAAAATGCTATCAGTAATTTGATAGGGATTGCATTGAATCTGTAGATTGTCTTCGGTAGTATAGTCATTTTGACAATATTGATTCTTTCAATCCAAGAACATGGTGTATCTGTCCATCTGTGTCATCTTCAATTTCTTTGAGCAGCATCTTGTAGTTTTCAGAGTACAGGTCCTCTGTCTCCTCAGGTACATTTATTCCTAGGTATTTTATTGTTGTTGATGCAATGGTAAGTGGAATTGCTTCCTTAATTGCTCTTTCTGATCTTTCGTTGAATGCACGAGATTTCTGTGTATTTGTATCCTGCAACTTTATGAAATTCATGGATGAGCTCTAGTAGTTTTCTGGTAGTATCTTTAGAATTTTCTATGTATAGTATCATGTCATCTGCAAACAGTGATAGCTTTACTTCTTTTTTCCCAATTTGTATTCCTTTTATTTCTTTTTCTTCTTTGATAGCCATGGCTAGGACTTCCCAAACTATATTGAATAAAAGTGGAAAGAATGGACATCCTTGTCTTGCTCCTGATTTTAAAGGAAATGCTTTCAGCTTTTTACCATTGAGAATGTTAGCTGTGGGTTTGTCATACATGGCCTTTATTATGTTGAGGATGTTTCCCTCTATGCCCACTTTCTGGAGAGTTTTTTTTTTAATCATAAATGGGTGTTGAATTTTGTCAAAAGCTTTTTCTGCATCTATTGAGATGATCATATTGTTTTTATTCGTCAATTTGCTAATGTGGTTTTATCATACTGATTGATTTGTGGATTCTGAAGAATCCTTGCATTCCTGGGATAAATCCCACTTGATCATGGTGTATGATCCTTTTAATGTGTTCCTGGATTAAGTTTGCTAGTATTTTGTTGAGGATTTTTGCATCTATATTCATCAATGATAGTGGCCTGTAGTTTTCTCTTTTTGTGGTATCTTTTTATGGTTTTGGTATCAGGGTGATGGTGGCCTCAAAGAATGAGTTTGATGATGGCCTCATAGAGTGAGTTTGGGAGCATTGCTTCCTGTGCAATTTTTTGGATGAGTTTCAGAAGGATAGGGGTTTACTCTTCTTTAAATGTTTGATAGAATTCATCTGTGAAGCCATCTGGTCCTGGGCTTTTGTTTGTTGAAAGTTCTTAAATCACAGTTTCAATTTCATTACTTGTGACTGGTCTGTTTATATCTTCTTTTTCTTCCTGGTTCACACTTGGGAGATTGTACTTTTCTAACAATTTGTCCGTTTCTTCTAGATTGTCCATTTTATTGGCATATAGCTGCTTATAGTAGTCTCTCATGATCCTTTGTATTTCTGTGGTGTCAGTTGTAATTTGTAATTTTATTGATTTGAGCCCTCTCCCTTTTTTTTTCCTGATGAGTCTGGCTAAAGCTTTATCAATTTTGTTTATCTTTTCAAACAACCACCTTTTAGTTTCATTGATCTTTTCTATTGTCTTCTTCAACTCTACTTCACTTATTTCTGCTCCGATCTTTATGAATTCTTTCCTTCTACAACTTTTGTGTTTTGTTTGTTTTTCTTACTCTAGTTGTTTTAGGTGTAAGGTTGTTTTCTTACTCTCGTTGTTTTAGGTGTAAGGTTATGTTGTTTGTTTGAGATATTTCTTGTTTCCTGAGGTAAGATTGTGTTGCTAAACACTTTCCAAGAGCGGAGCCTCTGTTTCCCCCAGTGCATTCAAGCCCCACTGGCCTTCAAAGACATATGCTCTGGGGGCTCCTCCTCTCGATGCCAGACACCCAGGCTGGGGAGCCTGATGTGGGGCTCAGAGCTCTCACTCCTGTGGGAGAACCTTTGTGATATGATTACTTTCCAGTTTGTGGGTCACCCACCCGGTGAGTCTAGCATTTGATTATATCACGAATGTGCCCCTCTTACCTTCTCACTGTGGCTTCTTCTTTGTCTTTGGGTGTAGAATATCTTTCTTGGTAGGTTCCAATCTTTTTTATCGATGGTTGTTCAACATTTAGTTGTGATTATGTGCAAGGAGGTGAACTCAAGTCCTTCTACTCCACCATCTGGTGTCAGACTCAGGGCTTTGGCTTTGACTGGGAGAAATTTCTATCCATGGCTGCACCTGATTGAGGCTGCACACCAGTGAGAAACACCCAGTCCACTCCCTTTCTAGACTTTTTAACAATGGCCATTCTGACTGGTGTGAGGTGATACCTCATTGTATCTTATATTTGCATTTCTCTAATAACTAGTGATGTTGAGGATCTTTTCATGTGCCTATTGGCCATCTGTATGTCTTCTTTGGAGGAAGGTCGATTTAGCACTTCTGGCAATTTTTTGAGTGGGTTGTGTGTTTTTCTGTTGTTATTGAGTTGTATGTGCTGTTTGTATATTTTGGAAATTAAGGCCTTGTCTGTTGCATCATTTGCAAATATTTTCTACCAGTCCATAGGTTGTCTTTTCATTATGTTTATGGTTTTCTTTTCTGTGCCAAAAGCTTGTAAGTTTGATTAGATCCCATTTGTTTATTTCTATTGCCTTGGGAGACTGACCTAAGTAAACATTGATATGATTTATATCAGAGAACATTTTGCCTATGTTCTTTTCTAGGAGTTTTATGGTGTCATGTCTGGTTTAAATCTTTAAGCCATTTTGAGTTTATTTTGGTGTATGGTGTGAGGGAATGTTCTAACTTCATTAATTTACATGTGGCTGTCCAACTTTCCTAACATGACTTGCTGAAGAGACTTTTCTTCTCCATTGTATATTCTTGCCTCCTTTGTCAAAGATTAATTGACCATAGGTGTGTGGATGTATTTCTGGGATCCCTTTTCTGTTCCCTTGATCCAGGTGTATGTTTCTGTGCTGATATCACACTGTTTTGATTACTGTAGCTTTGTAGTATTATCTGAAGTCTGGGAGGGTTATGCCTCCTGTTTTGTTCTTTTATCTCAGGATTGCTTTGGCAATTCTGGGTCTTTTGTTGTTCCATATAAATTTTGGGATTATTTGTTCTAGTTCTGTGAAAAATGTCATGGGTATTTTGATAGGTATTGCATTAAATCTCTAGATTTCTTTGGGTAGTGTGGCCATTTTAACAATATTAATTCTTCCAATCAAGCAGCATGGGGTATCTTTTCATTTCTTTAAATCAGCTTCAATTTTCTTTATCAATGTTTTATAGTTCTCTATAGTGTACAAGTCTTTTACCCCCTTGGTTAGGTTTGTTCCTAAGTATTTTTTGATGCAATTTTGAAAGGGATTTTTTATTGTTTTTACTTTTCTGGTATTTCATTGTTAGTGTAAAGAAATGCTACATATTTCTGTATGTTATTCTTGTATCCTGCTACCAAGGTGAATTCGTTTATCAGTTCTAGTAGTTTTTGTGTGGAGTCTTTTGAGTTTTCTATATGTAGTATCATGTTAACTGCATATAATGATAATTTTACCTCTTCCCTTCCAATGTGGACACCTTTTGTTCCTTTTCCTTGTCTAATTGCTGTTGCTAGGACTTCCAATACTATCTTGAATAAAGTGGTGAGAGTGGGCATCCTTGTCTTGTTCCAGATTTTAGCAGACAGGCTTTCAGCTTTTCAGTGTTGAGTATTATGTTGGCTGTGAGTTTATCATAAATAGCTTTTATTATGTGAAGTTATGTTCCCTCTATGCCCACTTTGGTAAGAGATTTTATCATGAATGGGTGTTGGATTTTATCAAATGCTTTTTCTGCATCTATTGAGATGATCATGTAGACCATTCTCTAGGACACACTACATCCTAGGACACAAAACAAGCCTCAGAAAGTTTAAGAGGATAGAAATTTTTTTAAGTATCTTTTCTGACTACAATGTAATGAAACTAGAAATCAACCACAAGAACAAGAATGAGAAAAAAAAATGATTACATGGGGACTAAACAACATGCTACTAAAAAAAAACCAATGGGTCAATGATGAAATCAAAGAGAAAATTAAAAAATATCTTGAGACAAATGACAGTGAAAACACAAGCATCCAAAATCTATGGGATTCAGCAAAAGCAGTCCTAGGAGGGAAGTTCATAGTGATACAGGCCTTCTATGAAGCCACCATCACCCAGATACCAAAAGCAGATGAAGACACTGCAAAAAAAGAAAATTATAGGCCAATATCTTTGATGAATATAGATGCAAAAATTCTCAACAAAATACTAGCAAACCAAATCCAATAATACATAAAAAAGATCATACGCCACAATCAAGTCGGATTCATCCCAGGGTCACAAGGATGGTTCAATATATGCAAATCAATCAATGTGAAATACCACACCAACAAAAGAAAAGTCAAAACTGCTATTGTTAAGGAAAGAGGAGTATCATTCTGAGTGAGCAACCACAGAGTACACAGGTGGTCTAGTCAGTCAGTTTTTATGAGCCCCCTTCATTCCAAATATACTTTTTTCCTTCAAATGGTGAAAATCAGACTGTTTATTCCTAAGACAAATGACTTCAACTGTTTCATTTTAATATAGATTTGTATACTTTTTTATGGGGGATAAAAGGAAAGAAACCACCTTACAGTTTTCTTTCCAGGGGCTTCCACTACCATTCAGTATTTATTGATTAATAAAAATGCTAAGAAACTTTAATTTTTTGCATATCTTATTTTGTACCAGAAATAGTTTATCTTTGAAAATAATCTGTATATATAGAGAGAGAGATAGGGGTAGTAGAAAATACTCAAATCCAGTGGTTACTTTGACATAATACAGAATAGATGGAAATTTTAGCTGGGTTTCAAATATACTAAAATGAAAAAATTATTATAGGAAAATAAAATTTTAGTGCTTTATGACTTAAAAGTAGTATATATATATTTAAACTCAGATCTAAATTATTTTACTTTTTAAATTGACACCCTATAAAAAACAGTAAGTTATAGTTTTAGTAAAGTACCAGGGACTTCTGACAAACTCATGGTTCTAGAATAAGTCAGAAACTTTGAGCTATATCATTACTTCTATCCATACTTCACAGACAAAATTAACATGCGTAGATTAATCACAAGTTTTCATTCCTATTCTCAACATACAGGTATTGAAGACAGGAGAAACTGGAGGCAAACTCAGTTTAAGTTTCCATGAAGTGACTCTGAAAAACATTTCTCAATACTTTTTATAAACATCTCCTTCTCCCAGCATGTTTTATGGGGCCACTGTTGGTACTGGTATTTCATCAACTCAGATATTATGGGAAGTCTTGATGTCCTTAGAACCAGAATATGTTGACACACTTGTTCTCAGAAATCCTGACCAAACAGTTCTCTTGAGGGGAATATCCTTGGTTAAGCAGGAGTGCTGAAACTCTCCTTTGTCAGGCCTTATCGTTTCACTTATGTCCTTACTTTTAACATATACTTGCTGCCATTAATTCAGAGGTTTGTATTTTAATTTATTTTGTACTGATTTACTAGCACAGAATTATTCTTCAACTTAGCATTTTTTAAAATTTTTATTTATTTATTTATTTTTGGCTGTGTTGGGTCTTTGTTGCCACGCGCGGGCTTTTCTCTAGTTGTGGTGAGCGGGGGCTACTCTTCATTGCGGTGCACAGACTTCTCATAGTGGTGGCTTCTCTTGTTGCGGGGCGTGGGCTCTAGGCGCGTGGGCTTCAGTAGTTGTGGCACGAGGGCTCAGTGGTTGTGGCTCGTGGGCTCTAGAACTTGGGCTCAGTCTGTGGCGCATGGGCTTAATTGCTCCACGGCATGTGGAATCTCCCCAGACCAGGGCTCAAACCCGTGTCGCCTGCATTGGCAGGCAGATTCTTAACCACTGTGTCATCAGGGAAGTCCAAGCATTTTTTATATATTATAATTTCAGTAGTCATATCACAACATACTATTATCCTCAATGTCCCTGTGAGGGCAGTGAATAACTTCTACCGTTATGTTAATGACAATAAAGTCAGTCTCTTACACTTTACTTATCATAGCTGGCAGAGGAAGTTCTCCGAAATAACATCTTTAATAAATATTATAATACCATAAGTCTACTTACTATATGCCATCTCAGTAATCATCAAAAGCAGTTATGAATAGCCTCTCCAAAGTATTGAGAAGGATGTACTAGTTACGAATGCTCACTGAAGTCCTAATTTACAGCTCTAGTATAGCACTTACAGACTAAGGTTTAGTCAGTTGTGTAGATAGCATGCAATAATTTTTGAAAAGCCCAAGCTTTGGAGTCAAACAGGAAAATCAGGAGAGGAAGAGCCCCAGAAATCTGCACACGGATCACCTTGAGTCTTTGGCTGAACACTAACCTGTGCATGCATAGAGTGAGACTTCACACTATGGGCAAAGGACAGTGACAGGGCAGGTCCATGTCTCCCAGGAATCCCTGCTGTATCATTTATTGGCTGGGAGCAGCCTGTGGGGGATGTAGCCTCAGTGTAGATGCAGTGATGAATCTCACGTCATGGCAGCTGGAGCTATTGGCTTATTTTCTTTCCTGAAGTTAGAGATCTGAGAAATGCACTCTTGTGATGCCACTATCCACCATTTGTCTGTATAGGTCTATTTTTCCACAGCAACTACTCCATGGAAATTGACTGGAGACAAAATAGGAGTTTAGTGAGTTAAACTGCATCCACTGTTGCTGCAGTTCATCTCAGAGTTGCATAGTATTCATCCTCTCCCTCATCTGCTCTCCATTTTATTTCTCCTTGCACAGTTTGCCATAGCACTCAGGCATTTCCACTTCATCGAGTATTGGCCTTTTTTTTTTTTTCAGGCTACTAAGAGCCATTCTAGCAGCAATTTATACCATCCTTTGGGGTCCTTGATAGGATATTAAATTCAGTATCCTGAAAAACTGCCACCCACGTTAATGAATTATTTATCCAGTCTTCCATTCCGACTCCCCTGTTGCTGCTGGCACATGCTAGCTAATTCTTTCAACTCTTTAAGTGTGCGGTCTCCTAGCTTATCAAGTCCAGCATATTCTCAGCTAAATTGTGCTGAGATTTAACCCTTGTTATCAGCCTGGCAACCAGGAGAGTAGTAGAGGCATTTCCTGAGGGGAGGGAGTATCTTTTGCATTGTGGGGAGAGGTCTGTATAGAATGTTTTAGCACAGTGGAAGTGCTATCTCAGATGCAGTGGGTCTGCACTGTGAACATCCTCAAGGGCATCCATGCAGCTGTACCTAACCTAGATATCAGTAGCTTCAGTGTTCTTAAATAGGGCCTTGACTTTAGCAAAGCAGACCTTCCTTGATGATTCATCCAAATGTCCCTAGCGCTCTGTGACTGTTAACAGTTAGGTCTTCCACCTGTCAGTTGTACCTTCCATTCAAATACAGTAGATGAGGACCTCTATAAGCTACCAGAGTGGCTTTCTGGCTGTCACACTTAGCCATTAACTGTAAAGAGCACTAAGTCTCTTATTATTCTTCCCTGGAGCATAAATACAACTTAGTAGTCATCGGCCTATGCCACTGTCTACTTACTAAACACTGCCCATCCACAGCCTCCACCCCCACTCCAGTACACCACAGAACAGTTCAAAGGAAGGTTTGGTTTGGCTCTCTGGAGCCGTCAAGCCAATATTGCCACTTGAAGAATCCAATGTCAGTCAGGAACAGGACTGCCTCAGTATCCCTTACTGCCCTCATTTATTTTCTAGGAGCAGCTTGTGGAAAGTGTAGCCTTAACACAAAAATACAATGACACATTTCAAAATGGAACAGCTGGGGCTGTCAGTTGCACTCCCTTTAGTAGGAGATCTCAGAGCGATATTCTTATGAATGCCACATTGGGGTCTATAAATAGAAGTGGGAGAGACATCATGAAAACAGCAGAGTAGGGAGCTCCAAGAATCAGTCCCTCAGTGAAGCAAACATTAAGCAAACAAAGACTGACAAAATTAACTTTTTTAAAACTCTAGAATCTAATTTTTAAAACTTGTAATAATCAGGGGAGTGCTTACTGAAGACAGAGACTGCTAACTTTTTGGTAAGAAAGCATTGTTGCATTTTTGTTTACCTGTCTGCCATCCCCCATTCCCCAGTGTGACAGTGGCCAGCATTTCTGGTGTCAGCTAGCTGGTGCCAGAGGGCAACAATGGATCTTTTTCTCCAAAACTGGTCACGAATTTTGACCAGACTTGTGGTTTCCAGAGGGACCAGTGCAGAAGCTTGGCTTTGTTTCACCTTCCTCAGGCTGGAACAGCATCTTTGGCAAAAGCATTTGTGTATGTCAAAAGCACTTCAAGACATAATATGCATAGCTGTCTCTCAGGCAAGGTACGGAGAGTGGGGAAAGCAGCAGACAGATGGAAAGACCTGAGAAAGAGAAGGCTAAGGTGAAGATTTTGGGGGGAATAAAGTTCTTGAAGGACTACCTCATATACCAGGGAATCAGGGGTACAACACACATGCCCACAACAGGATGCATGCTCATAAAAGACCTGAGAGAACCCCAGACTTAAAACTCTGGAGGACCTTTGGGCTATGCACAGCAAGAGTTGAATTCTGAGGCTGAATTGTACATAGGTAGCCTGGCTAAGTAGTGAAAACCATGCCTTAGCTCAGAGGCAATCTACAAAGACTGAGAGAATTGTTTGTTTGTTGCTTTAGAATTTTTTTAAAAATCTGTCACATCAGTCTGTCAGGATGTTAAAAATATCTGACTGATTGCTGAGATAATGAAACAGAGATTTCAGTGATCACACATGACAAGGAATATAGGCTTTGCAAAAATAGTTTGAGAATGTCACTAAACAAATAGATGACTACCCTCAAAAGCAACAACAGTAAAACCTGGAAGAATCTGATTTCCAGAGTTATCACATTATTATATTCAAAATATCTTATTTCCAGCAAAAATTAAAAGGCATACAAAGAAACAGGAAAGTATGGCCCATTCACAAGGAAAAAAAAATAGCATCCCTGGGGAAGCACAGACATTGGGATTTACTAGATTAAAACTTTATTTTTTTTTATTGGAATATAATTGCTTTACAATGTTGTATTAGTTTCTCCTGTACAGTGAAGTGAATCAGCTACATGTATACATATATCCCCTCCCTCATGTACCTCTCTCCCCCACCATCCCACTTCTAGGTCTTCACAGAGCACTGAGCTGAGCTCCCTGTGCTACACAGCAGGTTCCCACTAGCTATCTGTTTTACACATGATAGTGTATTTATGTCAAATCTAATCTCCCAATTCATCCCACCCTCCCCTTCCCCTGCTGTGCCCACACGTCCGTTCTCTATGTCTGTCTTTCTGTTTAGACTAAGACTTTAAATCAGCTGTCTTACATAAGCTTAGAGATGTAAAGGAAATGATAGACAATGATGTGAAGAAGATCAGAATGATTTCTTACCAGATAGAGAATATCAGTAGAGATTGAAATAATTAAAAGGAACCAAATAGAAAATTTGGCGCTGAAAAGGAAAATTCACCAGATGGGCTCAACAGCAGATTTGAGGAGGCAGAAGAAAGAAACAGTGAATGTTAAAATAGGACAATTAAAATTATCACATGAGGGGCTTCCCTGGTGGCACAGTGGTTGAGAGTCTGCCTGCCGATGCAGGGAACACGGGTTCATGCCCCCATCCGGGAGGATCCTACATGCCACGGAGCGGCTGGGCCTGTGAGCCATGGCCGCTGAGCCTGTGCATCCCGAGCCTGCAAGTCTGGAGCCTGTGCTCCACAACGGGAGAGGCCACGACAGTGAGAGGCCCATGTACCACAAAAAAAAAAAAAAAAAAAATTATCACATGAGAGGAAAAAGGAGAAAAAAAATGAACAGAACCTGAGGGACATGTGGGATGCCATCAAGCGTATGCATTATGGGAGTCTTAGAAGGAGAAGAAAATTTAGACTAACTGCAGGAATCTACATATCCAAGAAACACGATGAAATTCAAGTAGAATCAACTCAAAGAAATCCACATCATTCAAAATGTCAAAAACCAAAGACAGAATCTTGAAAGCAGCAAGCAAAAAGCAACTGGTTTTGTAGAAGAGATCCTCAATAAGATTAACAGCTAATTTTTTCATTAGAAACCATGGAAGGCAGAAGGTAGCAGGATCACATTTGAAGTATATAAAGAAAAAAGATCAATCAAGAATTCTACACACCTGTCAAAACTATCCTTTAAAAATGAAGGAAAATTAAGATATTCCCAGATAAAAGCTGAGGAAGTTTACTGCTAGTTGATCTGCCTTATAAGAAATACTAAAAAGGGTCCTTCAGTCTGAAATGAAAGGACTGTATTTCAAAGCAGTACAAAGAAATAAACAATACAAGGAAAGAAAACTATGTAAGTAAATATAACAGCCAGTATTATTATATTTTTGGTTTGTAACTCTTCTTTTTTCCCCATCTGATTTTAAAAACAGTGAGTGCAACAAAAATTGTAATTCTGTTAATGGACACACAGTATTTAAACAGATAACTTTGTGACAATAATAACATAAAGGAGAGGATAGAGCTATATAGAAGTAAAGTTTTGTATGCTATTAAAGTTAAGTTGGTATAATTTAAACCTAGATTGTTATAAATTTAAGATATTGTAATCCTTAGGGTAATCACTAATGAAATAACTAAAAGAGGAAGAGAGAAGGATCAAAATGGTACATTAGAAAAAAATAAATCATATGGAAAAGAAGGCAGTATTGCAAGAATTATGGGACAAAATGATAGATGTAGAAAATAAATAGTAAAATGGCAGAACTGAGAGCTTCTTTATCAGTAATCACACTAAATGAAAATGGATTAATACCATCAATTAAAGTACAGAGATTGAAAGAGTGGAAAAGAATGTGATCCAACTGTATGTTGTCTAGAAGGGGCTCACGGTAGACTGAAAGACACAAATAGGTTGAAAATGAAAGGTATATTCCAAGCAAAAGCAAGATAGGGTGGCTTTACTAATGTCAGACAAAACAGACATCAGTAAAAAAGTTTTAGAAGAGGTAAAGAACATTATCCTTAAAGGGACAATGCATCAAGGAGATATAATAAATTAAAACATCTGCGCCCCAGAATAACAGAGATCCGAAACATATGAAGCAAACAGTGATGGAATGGAAGGGAGTAGAAAGCTGTACAATGATAGTTGGAAACTTCATCACCCGTTTCAATAGTGGATAACACATCTACATAGAAGATCAATAGGGAAATACAGGGCTTGAACAACAGTATACACTGACTAGATCTAACAGACACATATAGAGGACTCTACATGCAGCAGCAGAATAACATTCTTCTAAAGTGAGCGTGGAAGATTCACCAGCATAGACCACTATTAGAACATAAAACAAGTCTTAATGAATTTAAAAAGATAGAAATCACACAAAGCATACTTTTTTTTACCATAGTAAAATTATGCTAGAAATCAATAATGGAAGGAAAACTGAAAATTCTCAAACATATGGAAATTAAACAGTACTGTCCATGGGAGATCAGCTAAGATGGCAGAGTAGAAAAACCCTGGGCTCAGGACTTCCCTGGTGGTGCAGTGGTTAAGAATCTGCCTGCCAACGCAGGGGACACAGGTTCGGAGCCCTGGTCCGGGAAGATGCCACGGAGCAACTAAGCCCATGCGTCACAACTACTGAGCCTATGCTCTAGAGCCCACAAGCCACAATTACTGAGCCCACATGCCACAACTATTGAGCCCACGCACCTAGAGCCCGTGCTCCACAGTGAGAAGCCACCGCAATGAGAAGCCCGAGCACTGCAGAGTAGCCCCCACTTGCCGCAACTAGAGAAAGCCTGTGGGCAGCAACAAAGACCCAACACCCATAAATAGATAGACAGATAGATAGATAAACAGATAGATGAATGTTCCTTTAACAAAAAAAAACAACCTGGGCTCATCTCCTCTTACAAGCAAACCAAGTCACACCTGTTTGCAGAACCATTGATGAAAAAGACCAGAACCTATCAGAAAAGATCTAATACAACTAAAGATGTAAAGAAGGAGCCACAATAAGAAAGGTAGTAGGGGTGGAGTCATGCTATAGTCAAGTCCCACACCCGTGGGTGGATAACCCACAAAAAGGAGAATAATTACAACTGCAGAGGTTCTCCAAAGGAGTGAGAAGTCCAAGCCCTGTATCAGGCTTCCCAGCCCAAGGGTCCTGTACTGGGAAGATAAGACCCCAGAGCATTTGGCTTTGAAGGCGAGAAGGGCTTACTTTTGGGTGTCCTAGAGGGCTGGGGGAAATAGAGACTTTACTCTTAAAGGGCACACACAAAATCTCACATGCTCCAGGACCCAAGACAGAAGCAGTAATCTGCTAGGAGCCTGGGTCAGACCTACGTGCTGATCTTGGAGATTCTCCTGGAGAGGCGGGAGGCAACTGCAGCTCACCCTGGAGACATTATGATTGTTGTGTGTTCCCGTTATGCCTCTTTGTCTTTGACACTACTGTTCGTTTTGAAGTCTATTTTATCTGATAATTTTACCATTCTAGCACTCTTATACTGTTTTCCATCCATTTACTTTCACACTGTGTCTGTATATTTACAGTGTATTTCTTATAAACAGCATATAGTTGAGTTTTGCTTTTTTTTAATCCGTTCTAACAATCTTTGTCTTTTTATTGGAGTGTTCAGCCCGTTAATATTTATGTAATTATTGATGTGGTTGAAAGTCAATCTACCATTTTTTTTGTTTTCTGTTTATCTCTTCTAATATTTGTTCCTCTGTTCCTTCTTTTTGATTATTTGAATATTTTTCAGAATTTTGTTTTCATTTATGTTTGCTTTTTTAGCTATAGCTCTTTACATTATACTTTTTAGCTGCTCTAAGGGTTACATTAAATATCCATAATGTTCCACAGTTTACTTAGAGTTAATATAGTACTATTTCATGTAAAATGTAGAAATCTTACATGTCAATTGGTTCATTTACCCACCTCACTTCATCCTTTATGCCAAGGGTCCCCAGTCCCTGGACCATGGACCACTACCAGTCTGTGGCCTGTTAGGAACCAGGCCACACAGCAGGAAGTGAACAGCGGGTGAGCGAGCGAAGCTTCATTTGTATTTACAGCCGCTCCCCATCACTCGCATTACCACCTGAGCTCCGCAGATCAGTGGTGGCATTAGATTCTCATAGGAGTGCGAACCCTACTGTGAACTGCGCATGTGAGGGATCTATGTTGTACGCTCCTCATGAGAATCTAATGCCTGATGATCTGAGGTAGAGCTGAGGCCGTGTTGCTAGTGCTGGGGAGTGGCTGCAAATATAGATTATCATTAGCAGAGAGGTTTGACTGCACAGAGACCATAATTAATCAACTGCTTGCAGACTCATGTCAAAACCCTGTCAGTGAGTGGCAAGTGACAATTAAGCTGCATCTTACGGAGTAGACTGGACATAAGCAACACACTTCAGGTGTCACTGTCTCCCATCACCCCTAGATGGGACCATCTAGTTGCAGGAAAATAAGCTCAGGGCTCCTACTGATTCTGCATTATGGTAAGTTATATAATTATTTCATTATATATTACAATGTAATAATAATAGAAATAAAATGCACAATAAATGTAATGTGCTTGCATCCTCCCAAAACCATCCCCCCACCAACCCGGTCCATGGAAAAATTGTCTTCCATGAAACTGGTCCCTGGTGACAAAAAGGTTGGGAACTCCTGCTTTATGCTATAGTTGCCACATATATTACCTATATATGTTATAACCCCCACAAAACAATTTTATAATTTTTGCTTAAAACACACATATGTATGTTAAATAAAGGAAATGATCTTCTTTACATTGATCACTTGTAGTACTTTGCATTATTTATTGAAGAACTGAAGTTTCCATCTGATATCATTTATTTTGGCCTAAAGAACTTCCTTTTGCCCTTCTTATACTGCAGTTCTACTGGAGATACATATCTTAGAGGTGTTTTTCCCTTGAAAATGTCTTTATGTCACCTTCATTCTTGAAAGATACTTTTTGCCGAATATAGAATCTGTGTGACAGTCTTATTTCCTTTGCGTACCTCAGACATTTATTCCACTGTCTTTTTGAGATTATTCTATTTTTGTCTAAATTATTAAATGGGATATTTAGCTCATCAATTTTTAACCTTTCTTCTTTTCTTAATACAAACACTTAGGGCTACGAATTTCCCTTCAAGTGTCTCATTTGCTCAAGTTTTTCAATTACTTCTAAGTATTTTTAAATTTCTATTATAATTTTTCTTTGACTAATGACATTTTAGTTTCTAAATGCATATGGATTTATTGCTTATCTTTCTATCAAAAACTGCATTGTTGACAGATTCATTATATATATTATTCCTTAAAATTTATTGAGACATGCTTTTTTATTTACTAACATAATTTTGTAAGGATTCCATGTGTGTTTGAGGAGGATGTGTATCCACTAATTTATGAGTGACAAGTTCTATGTATCCAGTAAATCCAGCTGTGTAATTATGTTGTTTAAGACTTCTATTTCTTTACGAATTTTTTTACTGCTTGGCCTAGCAAAAATTCAGATATAACTTTGAACTTTCCCCTTTGTTGGTGGGCTCATTATTTAGTTTAATTCTATCAGAGATTTGATCTATATACTTTTAGCCTATTTTATTAAATGCATCCAGTCTAGAATTTTTGTATCTTCCTGGAGACATGAAACCTTTATTATTTTGTTCTTACTCTTTCTATCTCTAATAATTTTTTTTTCTAAAAACCATTTATCTGATTATATAGCTACCTTAGCTTTTTAACAAGAAAATTTTATTGAGGTTTAATTTAACTACCATAGAATTTATTCACTTAATTCTACAATTCAATGATTTTTAGTAAATTTTCAGATTTGTAAACCATTATCTTGATCTAATTTTAAACATTTCCTTTATCCCAAGAAGATCCCTCATGCCCATTTGTAGTCACTCCCTTTTCCCAACCCTAGCCAACCACAAATCTACTTTCTGTCTCTATAGATTTATCCTTTTTGGACATTTCATATAGATAGAATCATACAATATTGCTTCTTTAACTGTTAACGTAATATTTTTTAGTTCATCTATTTTGTAGTATGTATCAGTGCTTCATTCCTTTTTACTGCTGAAACCTGCTTCATTGTTTGGATATACCGTATTTTAATTCGTTCATTCATCAGTTGATTGACATTTAGGGTTGTTTCTACTTTTAAGCTATTATGAAAAATGTCACTATGTATACATGAGTGTAAGTCTCTCTGGGGTATGTTTCATTTCTCTTGGGTAGATACGTAGGAATTGCCATGAAATTGAGTGTAATTGTATGTCAAATTTATGTGTAATATTTTCAGAAACTGCCAAACTTTTTCCCAAAGTGGCTGCATTACTTTACATTCTTATCAATAATTGTCTTCTATTTTCTTCTGTCCTTCTACTTTTAACCTTGTTTGTCTGTATGATTTAGATGGGCTTTTATAAATAATATAAAACCGGATTTTACTTTTCCAGTTTGACACTCTGTCTTTAAACTGGTGAGTTTAGTCCATGTATATGATTATTTTTATATTGAGCTGTTTCTATCTTCCTTTGTGCTATTTTCCTGTGCTTCCTTTTATTCCTTTCCTGTTTTTTATTTTTATTTACATTTTTATTGGAAAAAAATTTTTATTGGAGTATAGTTGATTTACAATGTTGTGTTAGTTTCAGGTGTACACTAAAGTGAATCAGTTATACACATAAATATTTCCACTCTTTTTTATATTCTTTTCCCATATAGGACACTAGAGATTATTGAGTAGGGTTCCCTGTGCTCTATAGTAGGGTCCTTATTGGTAATCTATTTTATATATAGTATTATGTATATGTCATTCTCAATCTCCCAATTTATCCCTGCCCCCCTTTCACCCCGGTAATCATAAGTTTGTTTTCTATATCTGTGAATCTATTTCTGTTTTCTAAATAAGTACATTTGTACTATTTTCTTTTAGATTCCACATATAAGTCATATTGTATGATATTTGTCTTTGTCTGACTTACTTCACTCAGTATGATAATCTCTAGGTCCATCCATGTTGCTGCAAATGGCATTATTTTGTTCTATTTATTTATTTATTTGGCTGCATTGGGTCTTCGTTGCTGCGCGCAGGCTTTCTCTAGTTGCGGCGAGTGGGGGGCTACTCTTTGTTGCGTGCACAGGCTTATCATTACGGTGGCTTCTCTTGTTGCAGAGCACGGGCTCTAGGCACACGGGCTTCAGTAGTTGCAGCATGTGGGCTCAGTAGTTGTGGCTCGTGGGCTCTAGAGTGCAGGCGCAGTAGTTGTGGTGCACAGGCTTAGTTGCCCTGCGGCATGTGGGATCTTTCCAGATCAGGGATTGAACCCAGGTCCCCTGCATTGGCAGGCAGATTCTCAACCACTGCACCACCAGGGAAGTCCTATTTTGTTCCTTTTTATGGTTGAGTAATATTCTATTGTATATATGTACCACACCTTCTTTATCCATTCCTCTGCCAATAGGCTTAAAAGTTGCTTCCATGTCTTGGTTATTGTAAACAGTGCTGCAGTGAACATTGGGGTTCATGTATCTTTTCGAATTATGGTTTTCTCTGGATATATGCCCAGGAGTGGGATTGCTGGGTCATATGGTAGTTCCATTTTTAGTTTTTTAAGGAACCTCCATACTTTTCTCCATAATGGTTGTACCAATTTACATTCCCACCAGCAGGGTAGGAAGGTTCCCTTTTCTCCACACCCTCTGCTGCATTTACTGTTTTTAGATTTTTTGATGATGGCCATTCTGACTAGTATGAGGTGATACCTCATTATAGTTTTGATTTACAATTTTCTAATAATTTGTGACATTGAGCATCTTTTCATCCGCATTTTGCCATCTGTATGTCTTCTTTGGAGAAATGTCTATTTAGATCTTCTGCCCAGTTTTTGATTGGGTTGTTTTTTTTATATTGAGCTGCATGAGCTATTTGTATATTTTGGAGATTAATCCCTTGTTGGTCGCTTTGTTTGCAAATATTTTCTCCCATTCTGTGGGTTGTCTTTTTGTTTTGTTGATGGTTTCCTTCACTGTGCAAAAGCTTTTAAGTTTAGTTAGGTCCCATTTGTTCAGCTTTGTTTTTATTTTCATTGCTCTAGGAGGTGGATTCAAAAGCATTGAATGTTGCTGCGATTTATGTCAAAGCATGTTCTGCCTACATTTTCCTCTAAGAGTGTTAGAGTGACCGGCCTTACATTTAGGTCTTTGATCCATTTTGAGTTTATTTTTGTGTATGGTGATAGAGAATGTTCTAATTTCATTCTTTTGCATGTAGCTGTCCAGTTTTCCCAGCACCATTTATTGTCTTTCTTCACTTGTGTAGTCTTGCCTCCTTTGTCATAGGTTAATTGACCGTAGGTGTGGATTTATCTCTGGGCTTTCTATCCTGTTCCATTTATCTATATTTCTATTTTTGTGCCAGTATCATACTGTTCTGATGACTGTAGCTTTGTAGGATATCCTGATGTCAAGGAGCCAAGATTACTTTGGCTATTCAGGTCTTTTGTGTAGCCATACAAATTTTAAGATTTTTTGTTCTAGTTCTGTGAAAAATGCCATTGGTAATTTGATAGGGATTGCATTGAATCTGTAGATTGCCTTGGGTAGTATTGTCACTTTGACAATATTGATTCTTCTAGTCCAAGAACATGGTATATCTCTCCATTTGTTTGTGTCATCTTTCATTTCTTTCATCAGTACCTTGTAGTTTTCTGAATACAGGTCTTTTGCCTCCATAGGTAGGTTTATTACTAAGTATCTTATTCTTTTTGATGTGATGGTAAATGGGATTGTCTCCTTAATTTATCTTTCTGATCTTTCGTTGTTAACATATAGGAATGCAAGAGATTTCTGTGTATTAATCTTGTATCCTGCGACTGTACTAAATTCATTGATGAGCTCTAGTGGTATTCTGGTAGCATCTTTAGGATTTTCCTTTTTGTTTTAACTTTGTATTTTATATTGGAGTATCGCTGACTAACAATATTATGATCAGGTTTACAGCAAAGTGATTCAGTTATACATATACATGTATCTTTTCTTTTTCAAATTCTATACAAGAATAATGCTTATCCTCTCTTTATAATTTGAAGATATATCCCTACTGTCTTCTACATCCCATTCTTTGACTCCTGTCCAGAGTAGTTCTGCCTCCCCCACCCCCATTTTTGCTCTTTGCTCAGGGATTCTTACTCTAGTTTCAATCAAGGGACTTTGGTTAGTTGGTTATTTTTTGGTTGAGAGTGTGGTACCCTTGGAAATTTCCTTTCTTTAGAGTCCTGTATTGTACTTTAACATATATTTTCTAAGCAATCTAGTTGGGAGCGCCCTTTGATATTTTTGGTTGTCCATACTGCCAGATGCCAATGCCAATTCTTTCATTTTATCATAATGTTAATCGTTACTCACCTAGAAAGAAGAGTACCTCCTAACCTGTCCACCTTAATTTCATTTTTTCCAATTTCAATTAATCATATATATGGTTGCCAAATTGACAGTGGACATATTAGACATGCTCTGTGGTTGTCACTGCCTTGACATGGTCTGCTCCCTAGTTGCTGGAGTAGAGTCCCCCAGAGCCGTTTCTTACCTGTGTTCTGATCTGTGGTGTGAGGTAGGTGGGATTGGAGCACTCCCACTGGGAGAGAAGCCACTGAGTATTCCTCCTCTGGAGCTGCTCACCTGGGTGTGCTCTGTTGTGTCACCTTTCACCCGTTGTGTGAGCTCTCAGATTACACGGTTGTTGGCACTGCTCTTGGTCGCACCTTAACTGTGGGTATGCGGGCAATTGGCCCTGTTGTCTCTCAGTTGTTGTTTTCACCAGGGCACCAGCATAGATCCACTGTTCTTGTGGGTTTTTTTAATACTTCTTGAATTTTTTTCTTTTTCAATTCACTCAGCCGCAACCCCACTCTACCTATACTGCTATTCGAGTAATTTATACAATCTTTTAGTGGTTATTATTTGAAATCTGACTATGCATAGTTACCAAAATCAAACAATTATTATCTTCAACAGTACAAAAAGCAAAGACCTTAGCACTTGATTTACATGATATATGTAATTAGTATTTTCTGATCTTAAAAATATCAGACCATTTGTGTGTGTTGCTGTATGTCTGTGTGTATTTAACTGTATATTAACCAAATCTTTTTTTTTGAAGCCATTCCTTCTTGCTTCTAAAACCTTCCTTCTGGGATCATTTTCCTTTTTCCTGAGTTATGTTCCCTAGAAGTCCCTTTATTGAAGATCTGTTCAATGCTTTCAGTTTTTGTACATCTGAAAGTGTCTTTATTTTTCTCTAATTGTTGAAAGAAAATTCCACTGTCATATTATACAAGAGTAATGCTTATTTTCTCTCTATAATTTGAAAGTATATCCCTAATGTCCTCTACATCCCATTGTTGCCATTGAGAAGTCTGGTGTCAGTCTGTATCAGTAGTTACTTTGTAGGTGATCTGTCTTCTCTCTGGCAGTTAATATCTTTTTATTTTTGGAGTTCTGCAATTCCATTACAGATGTCCATAATTATAGATTCTTTTCAATTTATCCTGCTTGATATATATTGTCCCTCTTGTGTTTATTGATTCATATCATTTATCAGCTTTGGAAAATTCTCAGCCTTTAACTTAATTACCTGATTAGACATGTTAGACTTTTCCATGTTCTCTGTATTGCTAATCTCTCTTTATATTTATTTCTCTGTACATTTTCTATAATTCCTTACTTATGCCTCTTTTACTTCACTAATTCTCTCTTTGTGACAAATTATTTAACTCCAGTTCAGGTTTTCATTTCCAAAAGTTCTATTTTATTTCTTAAAAAATCTACCTGGTAATTTTTTTTATTATATCCTGTTGTATGCTTATTTTCATGGTTCCATAATTATTTCTTTTAAAATCTTATGCTGAATTATTTTATATTCTAACTTTAATAATTCAGTGATCTGAAATCCCTGAAGAAGTAAATCTGTTGTTTATTTTCTAATTTTCCATCACAGTAGCTTGTTTTCTTTTGTATTCAGTGATCTTTCATTGTGAACTCATACTTGTTTTATTTTAATTTATGGCAGTCCTGATGGCTTCTATCAAAAGTGCTTTAATCCAGACATGAATTTTCTTTTTATTTTTTCTACCAAAGTTAGGGGCACTAATAACCTGGGATCATTTTAGCCCATGTCTTAATCAAAAGTCTCAGGCTTAGCCCCTTTACCTTGAGACTTGTTCAGGGCTCAGTCTACTGAGGGTGATGACCCAGAGTAGTTCTGCCTTTTTTCCCCCCATTTTTGCTCTCTGCTCAGGGATCCTTACTGTAGTTTCAATCAAGGGACTTCGGTTAGTTGGTTATTTTTTTTACTGAGAGTGTGGTACCCTTGGAAATTTCCCTTTTTTTAGAGTCCTGTGTTGTACTTTAACATATATTTCATAAGCAATCTAGTTGGGGAGCGCTCTTTGATATTTTTGGTTGAACATACTGCCAGACGCCAATGCCAACTCTTTCATTTTATCATAATGTTAATCATTACCTCTCACCTAGAATGAAGAGTACCTCCTGACCTGTCCACCTTAATTTCATATTTCCCAATTTCAATTAATCATATATATGGTTGCCAAATTTATGTATCAGTGGACATATTAGACATGTTAAATTTGAGTTTCCTGGAAATAAAGAGTTTGGAGCTCAGGAAATAAATGGATTCTAGAGATTTATGGGTCATTGATATAATTATCAATGCCATAGGAGCGGGTAAGGTTACTGGGGAAAACTTCATGGAGTAGGCAAAGAAAAATTAACTTAAAAAGGAGACTAAGAAGATGAATTCTAAGAATTGAGAAAACAAAGAATGAATCTCCAAATGCAAGGAAAGAGAGGGTTTCAAGGAGGGGAAGTTAATAGGGTCAGATATGGCCAAAAGGGCACACAAGATAAGAACTTATCTTTAAGTCTGGATAATTTATTACTGTTAGAAAAGTTTCATTGGAGTGGCAACAAATGCAAGATGGCAGTGAATGTATGGAAGAGTAGTACAACTTGCTGATCCTCTGTCTTCTTCCTCATTACATCCCATTTCCACTGTATATATAATGAATCATTCAGCTTCCTGGAACAAAAATAAACACAATTTTCTTCTGATCTTCCATAGTTTAAAGGGATTCAAGCAAATACTGGAGATGCTAGTAAGTAGAGCCAGGGAGGAGATGTGATAACAGTAATCAAACACAGCATGGAAATTGTGAAGTGTTTCAGGTTCTGGACCTACCAGCTCATATGGAATAATCATAAGCCTTGTGTGTTTGAATTTTAATTATATTAGCTATTTCACTAATAAATGTATGTACTCTGTCAATAATAATTTATATTCTACATTTCTGACACGTTTTATTTGAAATCTATATTTTTTTAAAATAAATTATTTATTTTTGACTGCATTGGGTCTTCATTGTTGCATGAGGGCTTTTCTCTAGTTGTGGCACGCAGGGGCTACTCTTCGTTGTAGTGTGCAGGCTTCTCATTGTGGTGGCTTCTCTTGTTGTGGCACATCATTATATTTTATACCATTTTATTTCACAACATAAAACAGAGAACAACTTGGTTATTTATGTTCTTGTTTCTTGAGTCAGAAAGACTGACAGTTATATGTAAGTCTCAACATTTAGACAAAATAAAGATGAACTTTCATTCCAAAATCCTGTGCAAATTGTACGTTCGTGACATGCTTTTCTCTCAGGATTTTAAAATGTCTACAGAGGTAATTAATTTAAACTGAAGTTTGTTCTCATGTATTTTAGCCTAAAATTAAACTTTCACAAAGAAAATTCTCAGTTTTACCTCAAGGAAAGATAGGATAAAAGAATAGAAAAGTAGTATCTTAAAAAAATACTTATCCGAAAAAGAGGGGATATTTGTATACGTATGGCTGATTCACTTTGCTGTACATACAGCAGAAACTGACACGGCAGTGTAAAGCAACTATACTCCCAGAAAAAAAAATCTTAGAAACTATTTATTATTTTCATTTACAACAGAGGAGAACGTATTTTTTCCAAACTCACAAATATGAAAGTTTTGTAATAATGCAACATTTGACTTCTTAACTTTTACCTAAGAAACATGAAAGTATAATTATATGATTAATTGCTCTTATCCTGCTATATTCTCCATATCCCCATACTTTTCTCTTACATAACAAAACACAACAAAGTAAAATATAATGAGAAACATTATTTCCTAAGCTATCATTTCTCTACATTCAGCAGCACCTAATCTGGTTATGTTTATCTTTGAAAGTTGCACTGAACACCTCCACAGGGCTGTGTGCCTCAGCTCCTCCTAAGTACTATAAGAGTTCACATAGGGAAGATCCCAGAAGGCAAAGTCCCTCCTGTTTGAGAATATTTTTCGTATCAGAACAAAAACAGTAACACATAAGTAAATTAAACAAACTGATCTCTCCTCTTCTGTAGTTTTGTTCACAACATATAACATTTCTTTTCTACCTTATAGGTACCAGAGATTTGAAAAGGCATTTCTGTTAGCTGTTGACATTGGTGCTCGTGACCTGTTTATGGTGAGTCATTCCCAGAGATGATTTTGTGCCTTCAGTTCTAAGGCTGAGTAAGTTGTCAGCTTTTGTGACCATTAAAAAGGATTAGTGTCATTTGTGCCTTCGACACATGGTGGGAAAGTATTATTCCATCCTGGCTTGCAGCTCTGCCTTCATGAAACTGGTCAATAGCCATCTAGTCTCTTTTGACTTGTTGACATTTTCCTTGCCAGACCCAAAGGGTTTTTTAGTTTTCTAAGAATTTATAATTCTTGAACATTTCTCCTCAGGTACGTTGATGTGAGGGGATGACACCTTTGTTATCTAACAAGCTTAAATGTCTTTCTAATCCATTCTCTAAAGAAGTACAGCTTCAGAAACCAGGACATAGGGCAAAACATGTCCCCAAATCTTGAATGTGCTCAGTTTGTCCCTTCGATTTTAGTGAGAAGTAACATATTATGAATGTTCTCACTTGTATTTTTAAAGTATTCACAGTGCAAAGTGGATCCAAGAGGATATAAATTCAAATATGCTTTAATCCTCCATTTATTAGCTACGGAACAGTAAAACCAACCAGTTTCTTACAGATCTTTGTGCTCTGTATCAGGTTCTTATTTTATAAGATCTTTCACCACAGCGTCCATTGAGATCAGATAAACAAAGGTGGGGTTCCTGGTTTTCCAGCATATTGTGCTCCACAGAGATTTCACTGTTGTCAATGAAACAACGAAGCAAAAGCTTCTTGAAAAAAACAAAAACTTCTGGAAGGCTCTTTTACCTGAATTTACTGCACAAATGAAGACATTTTGTAGTTTAAATTAAGCTTTGATGCTTTAGATGTTAATATGGGTTCATGACTTTGGAATGAATTTGTTATTTAAATTCTAATTTTGCATCATTCAGTTAAATTGTGCTTTCATTGATCATACTTCACATGTATGCGCCTTTTGTTGGTCATCTGTATTTTATTAGGTCATTGATCAGGCATATTAGTATATGAAGGGAACATTTTATTATTTTCACCAAAGTCTATGCATGCAGACATCACAGTGTCAGAAATTTAATTACAACACCTTTTAGATTTTCTGACCCCAATGACTTTCACTCTTTATCTCCACCTTCTCACCTCTGACACTACTCACAAGTAAAGGTAGATTTTCTTCATATTTCTTTATTTTTTTTATGTCTATAGTCCCAGTCTTTTTTCTAGCGAAGAAAAGAACTGAAGAGATGAGTATTTAAATATTTAGTGTCTGGTAAACTTTCTTTCTCAATGTATTATTATATTGCTCTGTAATTTTTGCTTCTTTGGCTATTAATTAATAAATAATCATCAAAGCCATCTTATAAATTTTTTTCAAATCATATCTGTTTCAGCATTTAGTCTCAGTTAGGCAGTAACAATATAAAGAAAGTCTCCATGTTAGTTTAAAGCCAACTAGGCTTTCTGCTGATAGGCTAACCCTAACCCTAACCCATAAGGATATTTACTAGTAAAAGGTAAAAACCTAAAATAAGGGAATGAGAGAAATAGTTTTACTTTCCTTTTTATTTGTAAAAGTGAACAATCAAAATGCTACATCCTCATTCTTCCTATGTAACTTTGCTTATTTATAGCCCAAGATTTGCCTTAAGGAAGCATTAAGAGCCTTAAGAGAGCATTAAGTCCTTAAACAAAGCTCCATTTAAGCTCATGATTCTACTATATACATTTGAAGCTCCATATTGAAATTGTCTAAAGAATTTATCATGTTTTCTAATAGATCACATATTAGTATTTAAATTATCATCTAGCCTATATACTGAGAAATATTACCTCTTTGAATTTAAAAGTTTTTAAAATAGGATTATTCCTACATGTAAATTATCTTCTCTCACCAAGATATCTCTTCCTTAAAGAATAAAAATATGACCACATTGAATGCAAAGGGGTCACCAAAAAAGCATAATGGTTAACCTGAGAATATTCTTTTTGCATTAGCATCTATCAGAGATAGAAGGATAAAAGACATATAGCATGATATCAATAGGCCTTGAATATTAAAAAGTCAGTATGTGGGTACTGGACCTGAGGAAATGGGCCAGAAAGGACCTCTTTGTCTGCTTTACACTGTAGCCTAAGTGAACATCTTCTAAAATTAGGGTCAGCAACCTATGGCCTGCCAGCCAAATCTAGCCCCAAAATGGCTTTTTACAGTTTTAAATTGCTGAAAAAAATCAAAAGAAAAATAGTATCAAAACACTTTAAAATATATGATATTAAAAATACATGATAGTGAAATTCAAATTTCAGTGTCCATAAGTGAAATGTTACTGGAACACAGCCAAACTGATTTATGTAATGTGTATGACTGCTTTACTCTATGATGGTAGAGTTGAGTGGTTGCAAGAGACTATATAGCTTGTAAAGCCTAAAATATTTCTATCTGGTGTTTTACAAAAAAAGTTTGCAGACCCCTTGTCAAAAAAATCATAATTTATAATTTCACTCCTCTATTTAAAACCCTTTAGCAGCTTCTCGTCACCTTTGGGATAAATTCTAACTCCTTAATATGGCTAAGGTCCCTCCATTCTCATCTCTCTGCTTTCCAGCTACATCAGCTTTCTTTCAGTTCTGGGAAATGTACTCTACTCCTTATTATATCCAGACCATGTTAAGGAGTTTGGGTTTATCCTTACCCCAAATCAGCAAGGTGTAATGGGAAGGTGTAATGGTAGATACATGGAATTTGGGTCATAAGTTGTCTTCAAGATCAGTAACTTTTGAGTTTTTTAAAATGTATATAAATGACGATAATAATATAGTACCTACCCATAGGTTGGGTTTTTTAATTGAATAAAAGCATCTTTGAATTCTGTAGTGCTTTATAATATTTAAGTTTCACACAGATGATTTCATGTAATCCTATAATAACCCTTTGTTTCCCTTCACTCCTATATCGCCCCTCCCTATTTCCCTCTCCCCACTGGTAACCACTAGTTTGTTCTCTATAAGTCTGCTTCTTTTTTATTATATTCACTAGTTTGTTGTATTTTTTAGATTCCACATATAAATGATATCATACAGAATTTGTCTTTCTCTGACTTATTTCACTTAGCATAATGTCCTCCAAGTCCATCCATATTGCTGCAAATGGCAAAGTTTCATTCTTATTTATGGCTGAGTAGTATTCCAAGGTATATATATAAGACACCTTCTTTATCCATTCAACTGTTGATGGAAACTTAGGTAGCTTCCATACCTTGGCAATTATAAATAATGCTGCTATGAACATTAAGGTGCATGTATCTTCTTTGACTTAGTGGTTTTGGGTTTTTTTTCGGATATATATCCAGGAGTGGAATTGCTGGTAGTTCTATTCTAAGTTTTTTGAGGAAACCCCATACTGTTTTTCACAGTGGCTGTACCAATTTATGTTCTCAACAACAGTGTATGATGGTTCCCTTTTCTCCACATCCTCACCAACATATGTTGTGGTCTTTTTGATGATAGCCATTCTGACGGGTGTGAGGTGGTATCTCATTGTGGTTTTGATTTGCATTTCCCTGATGATTAGTGATGTTGAGCATCTTTTCATGTGCCTGTTGGCCAACTGCATGTCCTCATTTGAAAAAACTGGCTATTCAGTTCTGCCCATTTTGTAATTAGGTTGTTTGTTTTTTTTGATGTTGAGTTGTATGAGCTTTTTATATATTATGAATATTAACCCCTTATTGGTCACATCATTTGCAAATATTTTCTCCCATTTAGTAGGTTGTCTTTTCACTTTTGTGGATGGTTTCGTTTGCTGTGCAAAAGCTTTTAAGTTTAATTAGGTCTCACTTGTTTATTTTTGCTTTTGTTTCCTTTCCTTTTAGGAGATGGATCCAAAAATATATTGCCATGATTTAAGTATTCTGCCTGTTTTCCTCTAGGAGTTTTATAGTATCTGGTCTCACATTTATGTCTTTAATCCCTTTTGAGATTGTTTTTGAATCTTAATGGAGATACTGTATTGGAAGTACTTTGTAAACTAGGAAGTACTAAACAGATATTATGTGTCATTACTATTAAGAGAGAGCAACAGTTGTTTTTACATGCCAGTTGCAAGAAATAATGAAGACCTGAAACGGCCTGAATTACATGAATATAAAAGAGAAGATATTTTGTAAGCAAAATCAATATGATTCAGTAAGCCCTTAGATGAAAATGAACTATTTAGATTATGAGTAAATAATAATATAATAAAAACAATACCATAAAATATAAAGAACAAAGTAAAAAATCACTTGAAATTTTCTTATCCAGAAATGAACATCCTTTAAAATACCTCTATAAGTATACACACTTACTAAATTTTTTATTTATAACTAGTTTTTTTTTCATTCATCAATGTTATAGTGACAGTTTTCCATAAAAATAAATATAGACCTATATCACTACTTTAATGGTTACATTGTATTCCATTTTATGGGTGGTACTGACATAAAAGCAGGCATATAGACCAGTGGAACAGAATAGAGAGCCTAGAAGTAAACCCATGAATACACTGTCGACTGCTCTTTGACAGGGGCACCAAGAACACACAATGGGGAGAGGATAGTCTCTTCAGTAAATGGTGGTGGGAAAACTGGATATCTACATGCAAAAGAATGGAACTGGGCCCACTCACAAAAATTACCTTATACCACTCACAAAAATTAACTCAAAATGGGTTAAAGACTTACATGTAATACCTGAAAACACAAAACTCCTAGAAGAAAACATTGAGAAAAAGCCACTTGACATTGGTCTTGGCAGTAATTTCTTGGATAAGACACCAAAAGCAAAGGCAAAAAAAGCTAAAATAAATAAGTAGGACTACATCAAACCAAAAAGCTTCTGCCCAGCAAAAGAAACAAACAAGAAAAAGAAAAGGCAGTCTATGGAATGGGAGAAAATATTTGCAAATCATATATCTGATCTGGAGTAAATATCCAAAATACGTAATGAACTCATACAACTCAATACCAAAATTCAAATAATGCAATTTAAAAATGTGCAAAGGACCTGAAGAGATATTTTTCCAAAGAAGACATACAAATGGCCAACAGATACAGCAGTCGTCAGGGAAACGCAAATCAAAACCACAGTGAGCTATCACCTCACACCTGTTAGGATGGCTTTTTTCAAAAAAGACATAAGATCAAAAAATGTTGGCAAGGATGTGGAGAAAAGGGAAGCCTTGTACTGTTGGTGGGACTGTAAATTGATACAGCCATTATGGAAAACAATATGGAAGTTCCTCAAAAAATTAAAAATAGAACTACCATATGATCCAGTATTCCCACTTCTGGGTACATATCCAGAGGTAACAAAATCAATATCTTAAAGAGATATATGTACTTCCATGTCCACTGCAGCATTACTCACAAGAGCCAAAATCTGGAAGCAAGTTATATGTCCACTGACATGAGTGGATGAAGAAAATATAATACATAGAAAGATATATATATATATATATATATATATATACACACACACACATACATATATATACACATACACACACACACACACACACAGACTATGGAATATTGTTCAGCCAAAATATGAAGGAAATCTTGCCATTTTCTATAACATGGATGAACCTGGAGGGCATTATGCTAAGTGAAATAAGCCAGATAGAGAAAGACAAATACTGTGTGGTATCAGTTATATCTGGAATCTTAAAAAGAAAAATCTGATTTCATAGAAATAAAGAGCAGAAGGGTAATTGCTAGAGGCTAGTTAGTGCTCTTTGTGTACTGTTTTTAAAATCTTTTATTATCCCAAGGTCTTGAAAATATTCTCCTTTTTTAATCTTCTAAAAGTTTTATTATTTTAATGTTAACAATCAAACCTATGATCCACCTAGGTATGGCTCAAAGTTAATTTCTGTCACATATATATACACATACACACACACACACACACACACACACACACACACACACACACACATATATCCAGTTGACCTATGACTGTTTATTAACAAGACTGTCCTTTGCTTAGTGCTTTACATGGCCACCTTTGTCATAAATCAGGTTCCCATATATACGTTTAGGTCTGTATCCCTGTACCAAGACCAGTCTTAATTATTGTCCTTTTTAAGTATTTATATCCAGTAGCATAAGTCTTCCAACTTTGTTTAAATGTGTTGTTCTTATTCTAACTTCTTGTGATAGATGCTTAAATCATGGATTTTTTTAGGCTTTATTTTCCAATGTATGCATTCAAGGGGATAATTTCCATTCAAGCATAGCTTTGTGTTCTGACACTTTATGTCATATTTTTCATTATCATTCAGCTCAAAATATTTCTAACATTTCTGTTGTGAATTCTTCTTTGCCCATGGTTTCTTTAAATTTCAACTAATTTCAAACAACACACACACACACACACACACACCCCTTAACCTACTGTATTATGTCAACCCTTTGAAATTTGTTGAAACTTTCTTTATGGCTCATTATATGGTCAATAGTGAAGTTTCCATGTTCATTGAGAAGAATATGTACTCTACAGTTTACAGTTGTTGGGTACAGTATTCTATATAAAATCAAGTTTGTTAGTCATGTTGTTCAATTCTTCTATATCTTCACTCAGACTGATGTATTAAAAATTTCCACTGTGATTGTGGTTCTGTTTGCCTTTTTTGTTATTTTATTTGTTTTAAGGCTGTGTAGTTAGGTGCATGCCAGTTTAGAACTGTTATATTTTCTTGGTATATTGCACCTTTATCATTATAAAACATTCTTCTATTTTCTAGAAATGTTTGCCTTAAAACCTACTTCATATCTCAAAGTATACCTAAACCAGCTTTATTTTGGTTTGTGTTTACTTATATCCTTCATATATCATAATCCATGTTTCCTTATATTTAAGTTGTATCTCTTGTAAGCAATATAGAGTTGGATATTTATAATCAACTCTCACAAGCTGTGTCTTTTAATTGGAATATTTAATTGAAGTATAACATAAATAATAGTACAACTGTTTCTTTTCTGTATGTCCGACTTATTCTATGTCCTTTAACCATCCTTGGCCTTCTTAGTATTAACTATATTCCATTCTTCTCTTTCATTAGTGTATTTTTTTCCTCTTGACTAATGTCTTTTTGGTTGGCCTTTTTGTTGTTGCTGTTGTTTGGGGGTCATTTACTCTTATCTCTTTCCTTTTTTAAATTGAATTTTGGACATAAGATATTTAAAATTTAGTGATAATTTGAGGCTGTATATGATGTTATTTTCCTCCAGAAAGAATTTATTTTTGTTTCTGGCAAATAATTAGGGTAAAGGTTAAACAACATTTTAATCTATTCTGGAGTTGAATTTATTTGAAGCTGAATTTCAGTCTGAGAGGTGGTTTATTTCCACTTTATATTTATCAAGAATGTAGCCCTTCAGGAGTCCCAGCTGAAAGCTCTGCCTCAGCAATCTCTGAAGTATAACTTTGTACTTTTAGCCCAGTACCTGAAACTCTACCTAAAGTTCTGTGCAGTTTCTCAACTTTTCAAACACTACTTTCTGTGCATTTTCTCAGGCTCTTGGCCACCAATTACAAATTGGCAAATGCTTTGAAAGCAAAAGCAGCACCAAATATCAGGCTTTTACCTCTCTGGGCTTTGCTTCTGTCTAGGAACTTGGGTCTTTCAGATACTCACTGTCTTGGTAGGTCTCCAGTGTCTTCAAACAGAATTTCAGAAATTATTTTATCCAGCTGTTCTAGTCATTCTCAGTAAGAGTATTCTCTTTTATATCCTTATCTGGATAACTGGAATCAGAAGTTCTGCAGTATATTTTTGGAAGGTGAGTGAAGTGTTAAACTTGGCACTAGCTGCTTTCCAATTCTGTATAACTCCCTGCAGTGTGCTATTATGTTTGAACTATTAATCACTAAGAGCCTTAAATGTGACAAATTCTACTTTTAAGCATAACATGTCATCAGTTTTATGCCCCAAATGGATCAAATGAAATTTTATAAAATACTGCATACTAGGGCTTATCACTCAATTAAAGTAAAAGAACTAAAGAGAAGAACCTAATTTTTTCCTATTTTAACTCATTTTCAAGAAAGTAAAAAAAAAAATTACAGCTCTTCAAGTTCAAGAATTGTTTTAATCTTGTAGGATTAATAATGCAAGTCTCTCCTTTGATAACAGTAGGAGATATTTGTGATTATGCCTGCTTAAATTTATAGTCTGTCTTGCTTGAGGGCATGCAAGTGCTTTATGATTATCAGGAACAAAATCATTACAGCTCAAAAAATTAAAGAAGTTAACTTTTCTTAATCATCTGCAAAATGCCAGGCATTGTGCCAGAGGCTTTGCATGTTATCTTATTTAATTTTCATAATAATCCTAACCAACAGAATTATTATACCTATTTTATAGTTGACAAAACTGATAAGGAAAACTGAAAATCGTGATTCAAACTCAGATGTGTTTGACTCTAAACTCCATGTCATTTCCAATTATACCAAACTGCTTATATAAACAAAAGATTTGGAAGTTCTACAAAAGTTAGCAATTTGTGACTTGGTAACTACCCATAACTAAGTCTAAGAAAGCTATTGTTTCCCTTTCATTTTTTATGAAAATGCACAAAGATTTCAGTAAGACTGCTTATTGTAGAATGACAATCTACGTGATAATCTGATCTTGCTTGAACGATTTACAGAACCCCAGCTTATTGGGGAGATGATTCATCCAAATTAAGTGCTCTTAAAGTTTGTCTGTAGTAAAAGGGAAGCGTCTGTTGTGTGCAGTGAATATGAAAAGGATCACAGAAAAGTAGCACCAATTGCCTACTTCCCTATTTTCTCATTCATGTCTCCAGGAAAGAACACTTTCACATGTTTAGGCATGATTTTCTTTCAGGTAGATGTGGTTTATGCTAGTCATCATATTGACAGATCTTCCAGAACCATGAATCTACTCTTTGAGAACCCATCTGCATCTTGGGAGACACAAAGAAGAGTTGTATCTTAGAGTGTCATGTGAACTGGACAGGTGTAACACTTTTTGTGTCCATCCCCAATCTCTTGTCCTTTAGAAAAGCATCAGCTTCTCATTGGTCCCTATAGTTCAAGGCTGTTTCTTACTAAAACCCAAACAAAGAGAAATCATGATGTAATTAATATTGGCTCAACTGTTTTAAAATATTACTGGTGAGGTAAGGGAAGGGGGAATCTTCCACTTCCAGCCAATGGAGACATTGGTTTTCAGACCTGCCCTCCTACTGTGAAACTGGACAAAATATATGAGACAACTGTATTTAGGCAGTGGACAATAAGGACAGCAGGACCATGATTCCTCAAAAAATGGAGAATACACAGATGAGCCCTGTATACAACTTCCAGAGCAGAGACCAGTGATATCACTCAGCTGAAGAGCCAGAGACAAAGAGTTCAGAATTCAGGGATGATGAGGGGTCTAGAATTTGTGGGGCAAGATACCAGAAAGGGAGTATCTGTGTGAAGAGTGGGGACCCAGAAGTCTTCATGATGGTTCCCTTTGGGTCCTTGATGGGAGAGTAGGCTGCAAGTAGACAAGGCCTATCAAAGAGCCTCTGCTGTGACAATGAGAGTGAATGGAGAGGCTGCAGAGTGCTGAGACATGCTTTAATTCTGGTTCAGCCAAAGTGAAGCAACCTCATTGAGCATTTATATGAAACCTCAGAAATGCCATGCTTTAAGAATAAGGACCACATACTATTTACAAAACTGAAATAGATCTGCCTTTAAATATCATAAAACCAATTTGACAGGATCAAAAGAATCTACCGCATATTTAGTGCCTTGCTGGTACAAAACTCAATATCCTTTAAAGAAGGACAGTATAATCCAAACTCCCTGAAATGTGATATCCACAATGTCAAGCATAAACAATGTCGCACATTACTAGGTGTGTGAAGAAGCAGGGAAATGTGATGTATTATGAAGAGAAAGAGAAGCTAATAGTAACAGACCCTGAGATGACCCAGATGTTGAAATGAGCAGACAAGCACTTTGGAGCAGCTATTATAAATATGTTCAAGGATTTTAAAAGAAAAGAAGAACATAATGACTGAATATATAGGGATTCTTAGCAGAGACATAGAAACTATTAAAAACCATGGGGGGAAGAATTCTAGAGATGAAAAATATGAAATCTGAAATCAAAAATTCTACTTAGAAAAATAATAGACACTGTATAATAAAGGATTAGTGACTTAGGATTAGTGAGGATAGTTCAATAGAGATCATCTAATTTGAATAAAAGAAAGAAAAATATTGCAAAAAATGAACAAGAACTAACATGTGAGACAAAGTCAAGTGCTCTAAAATACATGTAATTGGTGGAAAACATCAGTCTACAGATCCAAGATGCTCAGTGAACTCCAGATAGAAGAAAGCTTTACCCAGGCACACAACATCTTCGTACAGCATATCCAGACTATTGAAACCAATGATGAAGAGAAAAGTCTTTAAAATACCCAGAAAAAAAAATTACGTAAAATGATCAGCAACTAATAGGAATTATCGCTGACTTCTCATCAGAAGCAATGATACCAAAAGATAATGGAACAACACCTTTAATGTACTGAAAAAATCAAAACTCTCAACACAAAATTTTATATCTAGTGAAAATTACCATAAAATGAGAATGAAATAAAGACACTTTTGAATAAATGAAAGCTGAGACAACTCAGCACAAACAGACCTGCACCATAAGAAAAATTAAAGGATATTCTTCAGGCAGAACAAATATGATGCCAAATGTGGATATACATAAAATGTATATGGAAATGGTAAACATGGATTAATCATAAAAGTATTTTTTCCTCGTGCCAAAATTTCTTTAAAAGATAACTGTTTAGAGGAAAAATACCAACAATACATTGTGGTGTTTATAACCTATGTAGATATGAAATGAATGACACTAACATCACGGGGGTTTGGGATAAATGAAATTATACTGCTGTAACGTTCGTACCTTTTACCTGAAGTGGTATAATATTAATTCTAAGTAGACTGTGATAGATTAAGATTGCGTATTGTAGTGCTGAAAGGATTTTCTTAAAAATTTAAATAGATATGCAACTTTAAAAAGTCAATAGAGGAAATTTAAAAATACATAAAAAATACTCAACCCAAAAGAGGGGAGTACAGGAGAACAAACAGAAAACAAATAAGCAAGATGGTATACTTAAACCCAAACATTTATAATTACATTAAATTCAAATTAACTGCACACTACAATTAAAAAGCAGAGATTGAATTTTTTTTCTAGTCCAAGATTGTGTAACTGGATAAAAAGCAAGACCTAATTATATTCTGTGTATAAGAGAAACACTTCAGTTATTATGACACAATAAATTGAAATTAAAAAGATGTACCATGCAAACAGTAAGGTATCAGACAAATTAGACTTCAGGACAAAGGAAGTATTACTAGAGACAAAGAAGGACACTTGTGATAATGAAAGTTCAGCAGAAAGACATAATTCTAAATGTTTATGTACAAAATAACTGAGTTTCAAATATGTGAAGCAAAAGCTGACAGCAAAAAAGAGGAATAGACAAATGTAGTAATTCACAGAACAAGTGGTAAAAAAAAAAAAAAAAAATCCATAAAGATTAGTGAACCTTTTAACCAACTTAATTAACCCTGACAGTTTTTGAATCCACATCCAACAACTTTAGAATGCACGTTCTTTTCAAATGTATGTGGAATATTCACTAAACATAGACTATCTGCTGGTCCATAAAATAAGGCACAATACACTTTAGTAGACTGAAATATGACACCAAAGGAATTAAATTACAAGTCAATAACATTCATATATCTACAGTTCCCAACTATTTGCATATTAAACGGCACTTCTTTGAAAGTCTCATGGAACAAAGAAATCACAAGAGAAATTTGGAAATATTTTTAATTGAATTTAAATTAACATATCAAAATGTTATGAACATTTGTTCATAACAAAATGTTATGAACATATCAAAATGTATGGGATGATTATACAGGCGTACCTCATTATATTGCGCCTCCACTTTATTGTGCTTTACAGATACTGCATGTTTTACAAATTAAAAGTTTGTTGCAACCCTACCTCAGGCAAGTCTATCACACACACCATTTTTCCAACAGCATTTGCTCATTTCATGGCTTTGTGTCACATTTTGGTAATTCTTGCAATGTTTCAAACTTTTTCATTATTATTATATTTGTTATGGTGATATGTGAACAGTAATTTTTGATGTTACTACCACAACTCACTGAAGATTCAGATGATGGTTAGCATTTTCTTTTTTAGCAGTAAAGCATTTTAAAAATAAGGTATATACAATGTTTTTTAAGACCTAATGCTACTGCACACTCAATAGACTACAGTATGGTGTAAACATAAATTTTATATGCAGTAGGAAACCAAAACATTCTTGTGACTTGCTTTATTGTAATATTCACTTTATTGCAGTGGTCTGGAGCTGAACCCACAATATCTCCAGAGTATACCTGTAATCCATTATATAAAATGAGGCACCCTGACTCCATACTGATACAAGTAAGTACACAAATAAAGAAAGCCATTTAATAAATATAAAAGGAATGATAAAATGAAAAAAAAATCACAATTTGGCAAACATCATAGTAAGAGTTGAATAAGGCAACAGTCATTAATGAATGCTGTAACTGTGAGAGAAAGTTTCATGAGATACAGGATATTATTTACATAGTCTCAAAATATTTCCCCACAAAATATGTATTATTTACAAAAGGAAAAAGTTACTTTACAGTGGAGAAGGCTGGTAGACACCATGTTAATCAAATGATCAAAATGGAGCAAATAAAAATAATTTGCTACCTTATATATTGTTATAAGAACACAACAGCCCTTCTGTGGCTTTCCTGCAAAAAAAAAAGTGCAAAATCTGGATCTAATCATGAGGAAATACCAATTGAACCCAAATTAAGGGACATTCTAATAACTAGCCTATACTCTTCAAAAATTCCAAGTTCACATCAGTGAAAAGACTCAACTATTTTATACTAAATAAGGAGACTAAAGATACATACCAACTAAATCTATCAAGAAACGGATCTGTGTGCTGTGAACTGTTACTGGAACAATTGGTGAAATTTCAGTGATTAAGTGGGAGTAATGTTATCTATGTTAATTTCATGATTTGATTGTGGTTATGTAGGAGAATATCCAAATTTATAGGAAATAAACACTAATGTATTCAAGAGTGTGTTGGCAACTTAGTCTCCAATAATTCAGAAAAAAAAGATCTTTGTACTGTACTTGAAACTTTTCTAAACTGAGAATATTTTAAATTTTCACTATTGTCACAGCTCTAGACATTGTTTCTCTAAGTAGAAGCTGTGTGGTTTTGAAGTCTATTTTTGTTGGTCACAGAAATACTTTTAATTCTGTGTCTTTGGGACCTTATTCTGCTTTTCAAAATTCAAGTGACCTCTCCAACTTAATTATTACTGTGGCATAAAAGACAGTCATTTACTACCCAAGATTGATTCTCTGGCCCCAAATGGATGGCATGAGGATGACTGTGCCTTCTGAACTTTCTCATGTTGACATCCCTAATTACCTTGGCCATTGGCACAGGACCAGTTGGAATGTCAAGTGTGTGCTGTTTGATAATGCTATAAAAAGACCTATAGCTGCTGCTCTCCAGCCATCTGTGCCTTCCCTTGGCATGATACTATTGCGTAGTTTGTCTTCCGTTGGCATTATTTCTATAGCGTGGCTTACATCTGCCGTTCCTAGGCACTTAATTGGTGATCAAGTTGACATAAAATAGCTTCTTTGGCACTGTTTTTATTTAGAAGAGTTTTATACCTGTAAACTTCTGAAGCAAGAATTGACATTTACTATATACATTATAATTATATACAATATTATGAATATAGAATTTTCTGACCTCTATTGACTCAAACCTATCTTGGATTTCCAAGTTCAAATTTTCCCAGTCAGAAGTCTCTACTCTGAAGAATTAATCTATAAATGAAATGTACCTCTTCTGTTTTAAGACACTGGATTGAGTGTATACATCAACTTCTCCCTCCTGTGCCACATCTCTATAAATGATGGAACATATGTGTGTGTGGTTAAAATTTATAACTGGAATTCAAATCAAGAATACATAAGAGACCGGAAGCTGTGAGGAATCCACTGAAAACTGTAAAACACACAAAATAAGATTGAAAAAAGAAAGCAGAAACCTAAATGTCCAGATAAGATGGCTCCCAAAGTTGAAAGAAGCACCAAAAGTTCTCCATGCCCTGGGAAAGGGGATACTAGGAATCAGAAAAATGTTCCTGGGATAGCAAGGGTGAATAATCAGGTTGTAGCAAGGTGGGTGAGTGGAGAAGTCAAAGTAAGTAAATACTGATAAACCCCAGGTATTGTTAGAAAGATAAGGTGATGTGAGTATGTTAAGAATTTAAGAATATTCACCAGAAAAATATGAAGGGTGATTTTATGAACTGAATTGTGTCCCCCTGTCTTTCCAAATTGATATGTGGAAGCTGTAACCCCTAATGTGACTGTATTTGGAAGTGAGGCCTTTAAAGATACAGTTAAGGTTAAGTGAGGTCGTGGAGGTGGAGCCCTAATCCAATATGACTGGTGTATTTGTAAGAAGAGGAAGAGACAACAGGGATGCATGTGCACAGAGGCAAATCCAGCAAGAAGGTGGTCACCTGCAAGCCAATGAGAGAGGCCTCAGGAGAAACCAAACCTGTCAGCAGCTTCGTCTTGAACTTCCAGCCTCCTGAACTGTGAGAAAATAGTATTTCTCTTGTTTAATGTGCCCAGACTTTGGTATTTTCTTATGGCAGCCCTAACAGACCAATACAAATGGCGTAACTTTAGAATCAGTAAATAAAAACACAAAAAAGAAGACTTGATAAATTATTACAGAACAAATAGGAAATAATCAAAAGGAAATAAATAAGAGTGTGGCAAATAGAAAGTAAAAAATAAGCTGGCAAGAATGTCTAAGCATCAGTAATTATAATGTCAATGAATTAAATTCACCTACTGAAAATCAGAGACCACAAAATTGGATTTTTAAATATCCAGGCATGTGCTGCATATATAAAACACTCCAAACCCAAAATAACATGGTTCAAATGGAAAAATATATATAATAAATGCTTCCAAAACCAACTGTCAGAAGAAAATATCTGAAGACAAAAGTATTAAAAGGGAAAAAGAAGGTGAGGCACTTTTAAAGCATGTGCTCAAATTCTTTGATACTCTTTTTTTTTTTTTTAATTTATTTATTTATTTTTGGCTGTGTTGGGTCTTCGTTTCTGTGCGAGGGCTTTCTCTAGTTGTGGCAAGCGGGGGCCGCTCACTATTGCGGTCTCCCGTTGCGGAGCACAGGCTCCAGACGCGCAGGCTCAGTAGTTGTGGCTCACGGGCCCAGCCGCTCTGCGGCATGTGGGATCCTCCCAGACCATGACTCAAACCGGTGTCCCCTGCATTGGCAGGCAGATTCTCAACCACTGTGCCACCAGGGAAGCCCCAGATACTCCTCTTTTCGAAAGGTGGTGCCTTATCCTCTCATCCCCTTGAATGTGATCTGGACGTAGTAACTAACTTCAGCTATGAAGTGTGACTTCTGAAACTAGGTAATAAAATGTGTTGTGGCTTCCTTTTTGCCCCTTTCTCTCTGATCACTTGCTCTGGGGGAAGCTAGCTGCCATGTCGTGAGGACATTCAAGCAGCCCTATGGAGAGGCCTATGCAGTGAGATACAGATGCGTCTGATAAATGGCCGGTAAGGAACTGCATTTGCCAGCCATGTGAATGAGCCATCTAGAAGCAGGGCCTTCATACACAAACTTTCAGATGACTGCTCCTCTGGCCAACATCTTGACTGCAACCTCATGAGAGACCCTGAGTCCAAATTGCCCAGTTAAGTCTTCTTGGATTCCTGACCCTCAGAAATTATGGTATAATTGATGTTTATTGTTTTAAGCTACTAACTTTGGGGGTAATTTGTTGTGCAGCAATTGATAACTAATAGAGAGAGATCCTTTATAATAACATAGTTGATAATCATAGAAATAATCCATCAAATAGAGATAGCACTATTCATTTAACTACAGAGCTCCAAAATATATTCTAAAAAAAAAAACCTTCAAGGAAAAGTTGAAAAATCCACAAAGTGCAGGATGTTAGCACACCCTTCTCTGAAAACCATACACTGAGAAGGAAAAAGACAGTAAGGATATTAAGGATTTTAAGAACATAATTAGAAAACTTGACCTAATGAAGATATGTTTAATAAACATATTATTAAACATATTAAAGAATGCATATTATTAATAAAGTCATTTTAAATAATCATATCTAAGCCACCAAGGAAATATCAACATATTCCACATATTTCTACCACAGAAATCATATTCAGTGACTTCTGTGCAGTAAAAGTAAAAACTAACTATAAAAAGATCACCCCAGGACTTCCCTGGTGGTGCAGTGGTTAAGAATCCACCTGCCAGGGCTTCCCTGGTGGTGCAGTGGTTGAGAGTCCGCCTGCCGATGCAGGGGACACGGGTTCGTGCCCTGGTCCGGGAAGATGCCACATGTTGCGGAGCGACTGGGCCCGTGAGCCATGGCCGCTGAGCCTGCGCGTCCGGAGCCTGCGCTCCTCAATGGGAGAGGCCACAGCAGTGAGAGGCCTGTGTACCGCAAAAAAAAAAAAAAGAATCCACCTGCAAGTGCAGGGGACATGGGTTGGAGGCCTGGTCCGGGAAGATCCCACATGCCACAGAGCAACTAAGCCTGTGTACCACAACTACTGGGCCTGCACTCTAGAGCCCACAAGTCACAGCTACTGAGCCCACGTGCCTAGAGCCCATGCTCCACAACAAGAGAAGCCACTGCAATGAGAAGCCTGTGCACCACAACAAAGAGTAGCCCCCGTTCACCACAACTAGAGAAGGCCCGTGCACAGCAGTGAAGACCCAACGCAGCCAAAAATAAATAAATAAAATTTTTAAAAAAAGATCACCCTGATAAAAAATAACATGTGCCCCCAAATTTAACAACATACTTATTAATAACTCTTTGGCTAAAGGTGATCTCAAAGTGGAAATTGTAACTTAATGGCAATGAAAATATTACATATCAAGGTCTGTGGCTTGCAGCCAAAGCAGTAATACTCAGAAGAAATTTCATAGCCTTAAATTCATTATTTTTTTTAAAAGATTGAAAATAAATGACCTGTGCTTTCATCTCAAGAGAACAAAGACAAATAAATCCAAAGAATGTAGAGAAATGAAATTAATGAAGATAAAAGAATTAAATTTTTTAAAGTAGAATTTCTCAATAAAATCAAAGCCATTTTCTAGAAAAGACGTGTAAGATAATAGTTTAGAAAAATATCATCAAGGCTTAGAAAAAGAAGACAAACACACACACACACAAACTAGGATTGAAAAGGACATAACTACGGCAAAGGAAATTTGTTTTTAAAGAGAAGGATACTATTAATTTTGTTTTGAATTTATTTTTATCATGGATAAAAAACAGAGGGAATAAAATAATGAACTGCCATATACCAATCACCTAACTTCAACAAGTACCTATACATGACCAAACAGTTTTCATTTATATTTCCAACCACCCTACATCCCATTTTGGATTATTTTGAAGCAACGTATTATTTTACTTTAAATGCTTCATTATATATCTCTGAAAGAGAAGTTTTGTTGTTTTTTTTAAAGAAACATCATCACAATACTATTATTAAATCTAAAGAAATTCCTCTTAGTTTCTTACTTATTTTATTTATTTATTGGCTGCATCAGGTCTTAGGTGCAGCACGCGGGATCTTTTGTTGCAGTACACAGGCTTCTCTCTAGTTGTGGCACGCAGGCTTAGTAGTTGTGGCTCACGGGCTCCAGAGTGAGTGGGCTCTGTAGTTGTGGTGTGCAAGCTCCAGAGTGCGTCAGCTTTCTCGTTGCAGCACGCAGGCTCTCTAGTTGTGGCGCGCAGGCTTAGCTGCCCTGTGGCATGTGGGATCCTAGTTCCCCAACCAGGGATGGAACCGGCATCCACTGCATTGCAGGGCAGATTCTTAACCACTGGACCACCAGGGAAGTCTCTCCCCTTAGTTTCTTTTTTTTTTTAACATCTTTATTGGGGTATAATTGCTTTACAATGGTGTGTTAGTTTCTGCTTTATAACAAAGTGAATCAGTTATACCCTTAGTTTCTTAATATCATCAAATAATCCAATTGATGTTCAGATTTCTCTGTTATCTCCAGAAGTATTTATTTTAAAAAATCTAAAAGGTAGTTGTATCTCAGGATCAACCAGGTCCAACGTTACATTTGGTTGATGTGTCTCAGTGGTTTAAAGTCTATTTTTTTTCTTTTTTGTATTTATTTAAAATTTTATTTATTTATTTATTTATTTATTTATATATTTTTTGTCTGTGTTGGGTCTTTGTTACTGCACGTGGGCTTTCTCCAGTTGCAGTGAGCTGGGGCTACTCTTCGTTGTGGTGCGCGGGTTTCTCGTTGTGGTGGCTTCTCTTGTTGCGGAACATGGGCTCTAGGCCCGCAGGCTTCAGTAGTTGTGGCACATGGGCTTAGTTGCTCCACCACATGTGGGATCTTCCCGGACCAGGGATTGAACCCATGTACCCTGCACTAGAAGGCGGATTCTTAACCACTGCGCCACCAGTAAAGTCCCTCAGTGGTTTATTTTAATCTGACTTCCAGCTTTCTCTCTTTTCCCCACTTGTTTTGCAGTTTTGCTGTTGAATAAACTGAACCATTTGCCGTATAGAGTTTCTCATATTTTGACATGTGCCAACCTCATATCTTTGGAGTGCTTATTAATATGTTCCTCTGTCTCCTGTGTTTCCTGTAAACCATTAGTTCATTTGGGTCTGTTTCAAGTGACCATTTTTTCTCCTGGTTAGGGTCACATCTTCTTAGTCCTTCTCACCAAAAGTGAGGTCATCACTTTTGGTTTTATCCTTCATTTATAGTATATATATATATATATATATATATATATATATATATATATACACACACACACACACTATATATATATACTGTATATATAGTATATATATATAGTGTATATATATATAAAACTAAAGATGCATATATATTCATCTATATCCCTGTTTTTAAATAAAACTTCTGTTTTAGTGTTTTAGTAGCATATTAAAACATTGTTTGGCAACTTGATGGTTTTTTGTTTTTTCTTAATTTTATTGAAGCATAGTTGGTTTACAATGTTGTGTTAATTTCTGCTGTACAGCAAAGTGATTCAGTTATACATATATTCTTATTCATATTCTTTTCCATTATGGTTTATCACAAGATATTGAATATAGTTCCCTGTGCTGTACAGTAGGACCTTGTTCTTTATCCATCCTATATATAATAGTTTGAATCTGCTAATCTCACACTCTCAATCCTTTCCTCCCCCCCACCCCTTGGCAACCACAGTTCTGTTCTCTATGTCTGTAAGTCTGTTTCATAGATTTGTTCTTTTGTGTCATATTTTAGATTCCACATAAAGTGGTATCATATGGTATTTGTCTTTCTCTCTCTGACTTACTTCATTTAGTTTGATAATCTCCAGATCCATCCATGTTGCTGCAAATGGCATTATTTCATTGTTTTTCATGGCTGAGTAATATTCCATTGTGTGTGTGTGTGTAAATATATATATACACATACACGTACGTATACACATATCACATCTTCTTTACCCATTCATCTATCGATGGACATTTAGATTATGTCCATATCTTGACTATTGTAAATAGTGCTGTTATGAACATAGGGGGTGCATGTATATTTCCTAATTATAGTTTTGTCTGGGTATATGCCCAGGAGTGGGATTGCTGGATCATATGGTACCTCAATTTTTAGTTTTTTAAGGAACCTCCATACTGTTCTCCATAGTGGCTGTACCAATTTACATTCCTACCAACAGTGTAAGAGGGTTCCCTTTTCTCCCCATCCTCTCCATCATTTATGATTTGTAGACTTTTTAATTATAGCCATTCTGACTGGTGTGAGGTGGTACCTCATTGCAGTTTCGATTTGCATTTCTCTGATAATCAGCAATGATGAGCATCTTTTCATGTGCCTGTTGGCCATGTGCCTGTTGGTCTTCCTTAGAGAAATGTTTATGTCTTCTGCCCATTTTTTGATTGGGTTGTTTGCTTTTTCGTTATTGCATTGTATGCACTGTTTATATATTTTGGAAATTAAGCCCTTGTCGGTTGCATCATTTGCAAATATCTTCTCCCAGTCTGTAGGTTGTCTTTTTGTTTTGTTTATGGTTTCCTTTGCTGTGCAAAAGCTTAGAAGTTTGATTAGGTCCCATTTGTTTATTTTTGCTTTTATTTCTATTGCCTTGGGAGACTGACCTAAGTAAACACTGGCGTGATTTATGTAAGAGAATGTTGTGCCTATGTTCTCTTCTAGGAGTTTTATGGTGTCATGTCTTATATTTAAGTCTTTAAGCCACTTTGAACTTACTTTTGTGTACAGTGTGAGGGTGTGTTCTAACTTCATTGATTTACATGCAGCTGTCCAACTTTCCCAGAACTACTTGCTGAAGAGACTGTGTCTTCCCATTTGTATATTCTTGCCTCCTTTCTTGAAGATTAATTGAACATAGGTGTGTGGGTCTATTTCTGGGCTCTCTAATCTGTTCCATTGATCCATATGTCTGTTTTTGTGCCAGTATCACACTGTTTTGATTACTCTAGCTTTGTAGTATTGTCTGAAGTCTGGGAGGGTTATTTTTCCTCAGGATTGCTTTGGCAATTCTGGGTCTTTTATGTTTCCATATAAATTTGAGGATTATTTGTTCTAGTTCTGTGATAAATGTCATGGGTAATTTGATAGGGATTGCATTAAATCTGTAGATTGCTTTGGGTAGAATAGTCATTTTAACAATTTTAATTCTTCCAATCTTAGACCATGGCATATCTTTCCATTTCTTTAAATCATCTTCAATTTCCTTTACTAATGTTTTGTAGTTCTCAGCATATAAGTAAGTCTTCCACCTCCTTGGTGAGGTTTATTCCTAAGTTGTTTTTTTTTTTTAGATGTGGTTTTAAAAGGGATTGTTTATTTACATTCTGTTCTGATATTTCATTGTTAGTGTAAAGAAACTCTACTGATTTCTGTATGTTAATCTTGTATCCTGCTACCTTGCTGAATTCATTTATCAGTAGTTTTGTGAGTCTTTAGGGTTTTCTATATATAGTAACTTAATTTTGTTATAATATCCTGGGAATAACTCTGATCATTCTATATAGCAGTATATAAAATGATCAGAAGAATTTTAAAAAGTATGATAATATATACAACAGTGCAATAAACATGAAAACTTAGTTAACGTGAATAAAATGAAAAACTTGAATTGATTAAAATAGATGAATTTAAATAAACCAGTAGCTCCAAGGACAAAATTCAAACAAGCCAAAAATATAACTCCTAAAAAAAGCAGTAGGTTTTATTTATGAATTAAAAACTTAAAAACTTATTCTAACATGAAAATAAGTGTCATTCCAAGTAAATTCTCCATTTGGTAACAAAATCTAAATTCTTTACATATATTTTCACATTTAAAATAATTATTCATTGTTCTTATATAAAAAAGATTATTTATGTAGATACTTATGTAGACATTAAGAACTGATTACTAAAATTTATATTAATATTAATGTAACTTATGAGATAAATTATTTCATAGACTTCCTTATCTTGAAAGTTACTTTTCCCTCAAATCTACAAATATGATATTTCTAAAATATTAACACATTATCAGAAATATTTTATTCCTAATTCTTAAAACTTCTTATTAACCAGATTTGTCCTATGAAAAGAAATGCTATTTTGAATAAGTACAAAGAGAAGTGTATCAACATTTTACTTTACTTGAAATAAAGCAGCATGAAATTAAATGTTCTGAAAGCAGTTTTGGACAAGGCTTAAAGCTGCAAAGCTTGTAGTTAATGAATTTAAAATTTATATTATCAACTGATATGAACTAAGTAAAATATTATAGCAGGGAGGGCCAGAACATGGTAGTCTTAAATGTGTAGAAGCTGTTGCATGTCTTTGTAAGTGCTTCTGTTATCTCATACAAACCTATCAATCCCCAGAAGCCTAACAAAAATTAGAAAAGGTTATAACAACATCAATACATTATAATAGTTAAACTTATCTGTCAGTGACTAGTCCAAAGTATGATTTCAAGATGAAAATCTACTCAGGATTTTTTTTTAGCTTTGAATAGTTTTTTTTTTTTTTGGTTTTGCTGCACGGCTTGCACAATCTTAGTTCCCCAACCAGGGACTGATTCTGGGCCCTCAGCAGTGAAAGCATCGAGTCCTAACACTGGACCACCAGGGACTCCTTAGCTTTAAATGCTTTTTGTTGTAAATCTGCATATTCATTATAGTAGTACATTAAATACCACCTGTGAAAGGTAATGAGCTCCCAGGAATAACAAGTCTTTTATTCCAGATCTTAGATGATACAGAGAGAATATGTGTCAATTTTTAAACATGGATCATAGCCAAAGACTCTCAGTGTTTGTCATCTTTTGTTCAGTGGAAGCCAATTTCACTTAATAGTGCTAAAAGATGTTACTAATATAAGTCAGTTTGGCAAACAGTAAATTAAAAATTGTCGCTGAGAATGACAGAAACTAAATAGTTCATTCTTCTGAATGTTTTTCTGAAAACTTGCTTCCACATTAGTAACACTTTTATAATAAAACCATTCATAACTAGGTAATCCTGATTGGGTGGCAGTAAAGGTTGGGATTTATCAATATGACACTTTTCAGATCTATTGTCATCTATGTTATCCCTTTAGACCCATTACATGCCATTTTAATCTTATACAATAAGTCTCCAAAAAGAGACCAAGGAAACAAAAAAGGACTGTACAACTTACAATGTCTCCTTGTGCCATGTGCCTCCAAGACACGTGATTCTAAACATCTAAGTATGGTATGGTAACACAGTTCACTAGTATGTGAAAACCTTGATGGATGGGCATCAGGGGGTAGATACATGTTTTATGGGGCCTGAAACTTATACTTCTGAAGAAAAATAATTTAATTGACCTAGAGAATATTATGCTTAGTAAAATAAGTCATAGAAAGACAAATACTGTATATTATCACTTAGATATGGAATATAAAAAATAAACAAATATATATAACAAAACAGGATAAGACTCACAGATATAGAAAACAAACTAATGGTACCAGTGGGGAGACAGAAGGGTGGGAGGGTCAAGATAGGGGTATAGGATTAAGATATACAAACCTCTATGTATAAAAAAGATAAGCAACAAGGATATACTGTACAGCACAGGGAAATATAGCCATTATTTTATAATAACTTTAAATGGAGTATAATCTATAAAAATACTGAATCACTATGCTATACACCTGAAAATATTATAATATTGTAAATCCACTATACTTCAATTTAAAAAAGAAAGTTAAAAAAAAAAATTAACATTTCAAGTACAAAAGTAGGTACTGGGAAGGATATGTACAAATAAGAGGCAGAGAAGCTTATGCTTTATAAACTTTGTAGTAAATTTACCTCTGCATCTGGCACGTAGTAAACACTCCATAATTATTTGTGGAATAATTTTTGATTAATAAGTATTAATTAAATTTAAAGTCAAGATGAGAAGGGCATGACTTTCCCAGTAGTGGTCTCTTGCAGTGTATTTAATATAATATCATTTAACAGTACCTTAGCCTTAGTCTCAACCAGCTTTACTGCATGTCCTGTATTCTTGTATGTGCTGTCCCAATCAAGTAAAAGACATGAAAATGAAATACAAAGCCAAGTGGCTTTTACTTTCTTGACTTATTTAGAATATGACCATTTCCCAGGGGTATATGAACATATTTAACTGTATATATCCAACATTTAAACTAAATTGAAACACTAAAACTATCTAAAAGTTAAAAAATAAATGTATCCAGAGGATAGCCAATTGGGGGGGGGGTGATATAGATACTAGATACTAGATGTCTTTTATCACACTGTAAAGATTCATGCATGAACTGTCTCAAACTGAGAGGTATGGAGTTACAGAAATATACTCTCTACTGCATTTTACTAAAAACTACATTCATATATATGAATAGTGAGAAGGTCCACAGAAATGAAAACCTTCATGGTACAGATATAATATCAACTCAAGAACTGTTAAGCCTTATTACCTTCTTGAAATTAATGACCCCAAATTCCCTATAACAGTTAAAAAATTAAGAGTAGAAATCACAGAATTAAGAATGAGAGAGAGAGAATATGTTCCAGAAATAATTTGTGGACCACAGATCTTATAGCCAACACTTACATCACTGTTAAACATAAAATACTAACATTAGTAACTCACAAAAAAACTGATATTTTTTATGGGTAACTTTCTTTTTCACTGATTTATATGCCTATATACTAGTGCTATTATATAGTCTTAATGTTAACTAGAATAAGTCTTAGATATTCTTGACCATTTACTTTCACATATGAATTTTAAGATCAACTTGTCAAGTTCCATGAAAAATATTGAAGGGATTTTGATTGGAATTCCACTGAATTTTACAGATTATTTGGGGTCAGAATTGATATCTTTATGATGTATAATCTTTTCAGCCATAAGCAGGTGTATATCTGTATTTTAATCAGGTGTTCATTTACGTCACTCAGTAATGGGTGGTAATTTCTTCTTAAATGCATTGTATATCTTTTGCTTATTTTCAGTGAAGAATCACATATAAATTTTGCCAGAGACAAGAAGATAGGAAAAAAAGCTGCCTTAGCTTATTTGTAAGGCTAGTATAACTTTGATACTAGTTGAGGGCTTGTTAGCAGTCAAGTGCAAGTAAAGTGATAGAATTTCTTAAGAACACAGACGCACTTATATAATACTGTACAGCAACTATACCTCAGTAAAAAAAAAAACATAAATGCAAAAGTATTAAATAAAACACTAGCAAACTGAATACCGGAGTATATATATTTTTAAATTACTGCTAATTTCTTCATTGAATATAAGGATCTATTATGAAAGTATCATGCCACTCTTGGATTAAAAAAGAAAATCAACATGATTTTTTCAATTGATATACATTTAAGTTGCTTCTGATTTTTTATCGTTGTAAGTACTGCTGTCAGGAATTCCCTGGTGTTCCAGTGGTTAGGACTGCATGCTTTCACTGCCGAGGGCCTGGGTTCAATCCCTGGTTGGGGAACTAGGATGCCACATGCTGCATGGTGCAGCCAAAAATAAAAAAAGATAGTCTCAAAAAAAAAAAAAAGTATTGCTGTCATCACCAATCTTGGACATAAGATTGGTCACATCATTTCCTTAAGAAGATTTTCCAAAAGTATATGTATGCAAATTTGAATTCTGATGTATTACTAAAATATGGAATCATCAAACTTTTTCCATAAAGGACCAAACAGCAAATATTATAAGCTTGTGGGCCAAAAGGAAAAATTGAGGTTATTATTTAGGTACTTGAGAAAACAAATTTCCATAGATTTTTATTGATAAAATTTTAAATGTAATAATTGAGTATGATAGAAAACAAATTTCCACAAATCTTTATTGATAAAATTAAAAATCTATTAATTGAGTACAGTTTTCATAATAAAGTTCTACAGATGTGAATAATGGAATTCTTTTGTGGGGGGATAACATTTCTCTTAATAAGGGTTGAAAGGTGGTTTTCCTTAACAACAAAATCTGTTGCAAATGTTCATCTGTGAATACTGATCTATGATGAGATTTTATGTATTTCAACTTTGCAAATTTCTTTCCTCGTAGATAAGTACTGCCAAATACTGATATCAATCCATGAGCGTATGGTTTAATTGCACATATTCACCGATCAGAAGGCATTTTTACAATTCTATTAGCTAAAGGCTAGACTGCCTTTTAACATGTTACTACATTGCAAATTAATTACTTCCTATTAAAGTTCCTTAATTGCAACATTGGAATATGGACATTACCTTTGCACTTGTATCAAGGTTGAAAAATGTTTCTGTGGACTGAAATACATTGCTGGGAATTTGTATATGAATGGAGATCTCACTTCTTTTTTTAACTTTTGACAGTGCAGGAAGTGTATAACACAGCCTGTAACACAGCCTATTACTTGCAAGTCAAACAACGTTCTCACTGAAATGACTTTATCACAATATAAGTTTCACATATAAGTACTGTTTTGCTTTTAATAGTTTCAGATTGAAACACTTTCAAGTCTTCAGCATAAGGTAATTCCAAAGCCATTCAGAGTTGAGTGGTTGAGCACAGTTCTTCCAACCATTTAAAAATGTAAACACTATTTTCTTTTAAAATTGAAGTATAGATGAGTACAGTATTATATATACAGGTGTACAATATAGCAATTCACAATTTTTAAAGGTTATACTCCATTTATAGTTATAAAATATTTGCTATATTCCCTGTGTTATACAATATACCCTTGTAGCTTAATTTATACCTAATAATTTGTACCTCTTAATCCCTTATGCCTATAATGCCCTTTCTTCCCTCTCTACTGGTTTGCTCTTTATATCTGTGAGTCTGCTTCTTTTCTGTTATATTCACTAGTTTGTTGTATTTTTTAGATTCCACGTGTGATATCATACAGTACTTGTCTTTCTCTGTCTGACTTATTTCACTTAGCATAATGACAAAACCAAAAAACCTACTGAATGGGAGAAAATACTTGCAAACAATATGATAAGGGGTCAATATCCAAAATATATAAATAGTTCATACAACTAATCATCAAAAAACAAACAACCTGGTTAACAAAATGGGCAGAAGAACTGAATAGACATTTTTCCAAAGAGGAAATGCAGATGGCTAACAGGCACATGAAAAGATGCTCATCATCACTAATCATCAGGGAAATGCAAATCAAAACCACAATGAGATATCACCTCACACCTGTCAGAATGGCTGTCATCAAAGAGAACATAAATGACAAATGTTGGCAAGGATGTAGAAAACAGGGAACCTTCATACACTGTTGGTGAGAATGTAGACTGGCGCAGCCACTGTGGAAAACAGTATGGAGGTTTCTCAGAAAACTAAAAGTAGAACTACCATATGACCCAGGAATTCCACGCCTGAGTGTATATGTGAAAAAAACAAAAGCACTAATTCGAAGAGATACATGCACCCCAGTGTTCATAGCAACATTATTTACATTTGCCAAGATATGGAAGCAACCTAAGTGTCCATCAACAGATGAGTGGATAAGGAAGATTGTGGTACATATCAGGCTTCCCTGGTGGTCCAGTGGTTAAGAATCTCCCTGCCAATGCAGGAGACATGGGTTCGAGCCCTGGTCCGGGGAGATCCCACATGCCGCAGAGCAACTAAGCCCGTGTGCCACAACTACTGAGACTGTGCTCTAGAGCCCTTGAGCCACAACTACTGAAGCCCGGGCACCTAGAGCCCATGCTCCGCAATAAGAGAAGCCACCACAATGAGAAGCCCGTGCACTGCAACGCAGAGTAGCCCCCACTCGCTGCAACTAGAGAAAGCCCACGCGCAGCAGCGAAGACCCAACGCAACTGAAAAAAAAAAAGTCATAAAAAAAAGCGCACACACACACACACACACACACACACACACACACACACACACACACACACACACACACACACACACACACACACACACACACACACTGGAATACTACTCAGCCATAAGTAAGAGTGAAATTTTGCCATTTGCAGCAACATGAATGGACCTGGAGGGCATTATGCTAGGTAAACACCGTTCTTTACTCAAGGGCTGTACAAAAGGCAGGCTATATTTGGCTTATAGGCCATAGTTTACTGACCCCTGCTCTGTAAAGTCTATATTCCCAGTAAATGTAATAAGTGCCTGTTTCCCCCAAATTTTGCAACCAGTAAGTAATAACTTTAAAAAATTTGTCCAGTTTGAAATTACATTTTTTCAACTTTGAACATTAGGACAGTGAAATACCTTTTCATGATTATAGGCCATTTATATTTCATCATTGAAAACTTGTTGTTCATGTTCTTTTTCCATTTTTATTGCAATAAAATTCTCATTCCAACAGTCACCCTGTGTACCAAAAAGAGTTCAAAGTCCTTTTTAGTGGCTCTGTCTACTTCTTTAGAATTATTTTCCACTGCATTCTCCCACACAACCAACATTCCTTCCGTATTGAAAGACCTGCCATTGCTTGATAGAACTGTGTTTTCTCAAGCTTCTCTATGTATGTGCACCAGGTATCATTCATTTTCTGTTGCCTTTTCTCCATTTTCCCTTCTACTATAACTCTTATTTATCCTTCAAGATGCAGATCAAGGATCAGTTCCTCCTCTTTGGTTCTACACCATTCTTAACTCTGCCATAAAACCTATTACACTATGTTACTAACTGTTGTTTACAGTTGTCTTTCTCCCTACTGGGCTGAAAGCTTGTTGAGAAACGGTATTGTAATTGATCTCTCTTTTCACAACTTAATAGGCACTGATTATTTGTTGACTGAATAAGTTCAAGATGATAGTAGTGTTAATAATATTAATAAAGTAACATGTGCCAGACACATAAATATCAGAGACAAATTTGTATAATAGTATTCCTTATAAAATGCTTATCATAATGAACAATTGAATTTTGAAGAAGCTATCTCAGATAGTAAAATTTCATTAAAGAAAATAGCCACTAAGATTTTTATTCCCTGACAAAACTAAGTACATCAAACATTGGATTTAAAAGCTTGTTTTTTTCCCTAAAGACTTAATTTATTTAAATAACTGCCACTAGTTATAGCTATGATTTCCAATTCAAGAAAATTTGCTTGTATTAGAAAACTGAGAAAATTAAAATACAAAATTTTTGTATTTTATCATCAGCCATGTCTGTTTTGTGATCTATTTTTGTTACTGTTTTGAAAGAACAGTAAGTTCTTTCTTTCAAAATCTCCTTTGTAACTTGACTAAGATACATTTTGGATTAATCTTTTATCTTGCTTTATTTCCAAAGGACATCCATTACCTTGCACTAGAAAAGGGCGAATTGGCACTAGCTGAAGTGGCAAGAAAGAGAGCTAGTGACATTGATGCAGAATCAATAACCTCTGGAGTTGGTAAGATTTAATGCTGTTTTTTTAAAGTGCTTTTTATTTTAATCAATACTTATTCAGTATCACTTGTATTTACATTTGTAGGGCATGGCTGGTTAATTTGAATTATTTTCTTTGTGAAGACAGTGTCTTTTTTTAGAAAAAACAAGAATTAAGCCTAGGTAAATAGTACAATATGGATATTTAACTTGGAATTGTGTTAATATGCAAATTAATAATCAGTAATTAATAACTACTTAGCAAAAAGTTAAAAAGTCATTGTTCTTTTCATAAGATTTTAAGGAAAACAGTTTATTATTATTAGTGCTATTATTAAAATTAACCAACACAGGAACTTATATAATCCTTTATTTTTATACATAGACATGTCACATCTCAGAAGAATTCCCTCCTATATCAGACAAAGTACTTCACGTGAAATTTAGGTTTGATGGGTGATTTTTTTTTTTAATTTAGAAGCCACTAGATTCATTTTACTGTGAGTCTTCCAAAGAAGATAAATCAAAAGCCTAAATTGAATCTAAAAGTCCATTCAAAACTTTATAATATAGAAAAATGATGTCTTTAAAAACTATAATAATATCAGCATGAGTTTCCTTTTTCTAAACTCAATTTATCCTAATGTGACCAACTCTGAAAGTACTGATCTCTGGACATCCCAATTTTTATTGTTCCTGGTATTTCCTATTCCTAAATTAGGCAGAGGACCCTCAGAAATTGTAATAGAATTTATTTCTTCATGGAACTCCTATAAAACAAAGAAGTTTCAGTAAGGTTTCCACTTGGTAAGTTGCTTGAAAATATTATAACATTGATTATCCATTGATGGATCATCTTGTGCTTTGTTTTTGTAATGTTGGCAGCCAAAAGGAGCAATTGTTGGCTTCTCTCTAACATCACCACCAGAGATCCCAGTCTTCCAGTTGGTACTGAAGGACTCAAAACCATACTACCAGGGTAGCTCTAAAGCTGAATACCAAAGCTGACAGTTGTTTACCAGAAAGATGATTTTGTTCTCCCTCCCCCACCCTGAAAAAGTTCCAAACTGATCAAACCCAAAAGATGCGTAGACCACTTTCAAATCTTCATTCCTAATGGATAAAGGATATTCAATATTAATATAATATTAGATAAGAGTAACTTCAGTTGACCTATCAGTGTATATTGTTACTTGCTAAGGATAGTGATGTGCATCCCAATAAAAACAATAATAGCTAATATTTACTGAATGCTTACTGTGGGCCATGTACTATTCTGTTAACTACATTTACTAACTTAAGCCTCACCGTAATTCTTTGAGGCAGGTACAATTTATATTTGTGATAAGTCACTTATAACTAAATAATGAAATCATACCCTATTAATAGGAATTGCTGTGTTACATCATGGGGATACAAACATCCTCCATCCCCATCCCTCTTGCCATTTAGGAAACACAGCAGGAGGTTAATTCATAGCAAATTTTATCAGAATTTTCCTTAGTTGTCATGTACACTGCCTTTTCCACCAGGGTTTCAGATATAATGGAGGCAATATTTGCATTTTAAAGCTATTTAAATTTACTAAGAGTGAAAAGGAATATGAAGAGATTACCACGAAATTTCAGAAAAATGAAGAAACTCCACTATTCACCAAAATGCATCCTGTGCCCTGTGTATATTTTGATCAGGTTACCTAGGCCAGCTGATAATTCCTAGCCAAAGAGTTTGGTGTTCCCCCTTTGAGCCCTGCCTCATTTCTAGTAAATACCTTTTTTTCACTGAAACCCTGTTACTCCCCATTTCTCAGCTTTTTTTCAGGCCTTATCCTATGGCTTTGATTACTATCTCTTGTCAAAGATCCATTTAATAACAACAGTAACTATCAAGAGGTAAACAGCTTAGATAAATGTTCTACTCCACTTTTGTTCCAGAAAACTGGGGTGGCTCTCACTTATATTTAGCAGACAGAAAAAACGAATCAGCAAACTTTAAGATACAACATTTAGAATCATTGAGTCTGAGGAGCAAAAGGAAAAAAGATTAAGTGAAATGGGCCTAAAGGACTTATGGGACACTCTCAAGCATACCAACAACTATGGGAGTCTCAGAAAGACAAGTGAGAAAGAGACAGAGAGACTATTTGAAGAAATAATGACCGGAAACTTCCCAAATTTGAGGAAAGAGATGGATCTACAAATCCAACCTCAGTGAACTCCAAATACAATCAACCAGGAGAGAGACCCATGCTAGGACAAATTATAATCAAACTATTAAAAGCTTTTCAGCTTGAAAAAAGCATCTTGAAAGCAGCAAGAGAAAAGCAACTTATCATATACAAGGTATCCTCAATAATATTATTAGCAAGTTTCTAGTAGAAACCTTGGAGGCCTGAGGCAATAAAATGACATATTTAAAGGGCTGAAACAAAAAAGAATGTCAATGGAGAATTCTATATCCAGCAAAACTTTCCTTCAAAAATGAGGCAGAAATTTAGACATTCCTAGCTAAATAAAAGGTGAAGGAGTTCATTACCTTCCCTAAAAGTAATGTTAAAGGGAGTCCTACAGGTTGAAATGAAAGGATCGTAGACAGCAACTTGAACCCATATGAAGAATGTAAAGATCTCCAAAAGAGATTAATGCATGGACAAATATAAAAACAATTATTATTATAATATTTTACTACACTTTTTATTTTCAACAGGAATTAAAAGACAAATGCATAGAAAATAATTATAAATCTGTTAGTAGGTACACAGTATATAAAGATGTAATTCATGACCTCAATAACATAAAGTTGGAGCACAGGAACACAACTTAAGTTAACTTGGTATCCATTCAAATTAGATTATTATAATTTAGGATGTTATCATGTAATCCCCATAGTAACTACAAAGAAAATAACTATAGAATATACACAATGGAAATTCAGACGTTTCACTACAAAATATCAACTAAACACAAAAGAAGGCAGTAATGGAGGAAATTAGGAGGAAAAAGGCTATAAGGGGGAAAAAGGCTTTAAGACATACAGAAATTAAATAACAAAATGGGAAAAGTCCTTCCCTATCAGTAGTTATTTTAAATATTATGGAATAAACTCTCCAGTCAAGTCTGCACAGAGCAAAGAGGTTGTAGGTAGGACTTGACTGGTGAGTTTATGTGGGTGAGGATAAGTGAAAGACACCCATCTCAAAAGAGCTAAAGTAAAAATAGGAATGTCATTGGCATCATGGGATATATGCCAGTACCAAAGGATAGGAATACAGGTGTAACTGAGACATAGCTGTAACCAGAAACTTAAAAGCTGTTTGGACTTTCTTCAATATTTTCTTTCTCCAAAGACCATTTTCGTCTTCTCAAGTTTTTAAGGCAGTAAGCAAGTTTGCCAGTAGGACTCAAACTCTGCATCCTTTAGTTGAGGCATGCAGAGGGAAAAATTATTCTCATTCTTGTTCCAGAATTTCCAGAGAAGGACTTTGATTCAGCTGGTTTCCTTACCCCAGTTGTTCCCATCAACTATGGCCAGAGGGCTGGGTCACATAGCTCCAAGAAAAAGGCTCCCACAATTGGATATGATATGGGGGTCAGTTTTTAGGACAAGGGTATTAGGCAGATAATCCTATAGACATCTACTTCAGAGGTAAAGGAAAGAACCAAACATGACTCCATCCTGCAGGCCAGCAAGATCACCTTTAAAAGAAAGAAAATAGGTGTACTTTCAGGTATTCTGATTCAAGGCTCTTAGAGGACAAGCTGTCCCACAATCATTTGAATATCTAAGACAAGGGAAGGATCAGCACCGTATATCAGGATTTGAGCTGAAGAGACTTCCAAGGAAAGAAATAAAGAGTGAGAAATAAAGGATACAGAACCTTGGGGAAACAAACACACAGAGCTGTTCTAATACCCATTCACTCGCTCCTCAAACCATGCCTATATGGCTGCTATCAAATTATTCCACCAAAACAGTTTTCACAATGTTACAGTGACTCCCCTCTCCCTATCCCACCATGACAGTAAATTGAGTAGGCATTTTTAAGTCCTCAACTTATATAACCTTTACAACAGTAGTTAAATATTATTCACTACTCCCTCCATGTCGAAATTTTCTTCTTGTGATTTCTCTGACATCATTCTTGCATGATTTTCTTCCTAACATTTTTCCAGCCATTCCTTCTCAGTTTCCTTTATTGCTTTGTCTTTATCAGACTTCTGTAAATTAACCAAATGCAGCAATCTGGGGAGGGTTTCAAGAAAAACAACTGAATTTCGTGTAAGAACAGCAAGTTCTATAGTGTTGTTGGGTTTTTTTAAATATTTATTTATTTTGGCTGCACTGGGTCTTAGTTGCAGCATGTGGGATCTTGTTGCGGCCTGTTTAGTTGTGGCAGATGGACTTCTTAGCTGTGGCATGGGAACTCCTAGTTGCAGCATGCATGTGGGATCTAGTTCCCTGACCAGGGATTGAACCCAGGCCCCCTACATTGGGAGCATGGAGTCTTACATACTGGACTTCCAGGGAAGTTCTTTGTAGTGTTTTAACTTGCCCTTTTCCCATCTGCCCCACCACCCAGCTCCACAGTAGCCTTGAAAACCACAGCCCATAATCCTGGTGAAAATCAGCAGCTCCAGGAGCCAGCAGAGAGTAAAGAACAGTATTGGAGGTCCTTCAAAGTCCCAATCCCAGATAACTATCATTATTTGACTGATGGTTCCTTGGAAGACCTCTTGTGTAAGCCTTTCTTTATTTGACCTGATTGGAAGCTCACTCTTTGTGAAAAAGCCTTTTCCCCAGGGTGCTTTGTGGAAAACTATTAGAGGCAGTTGTTTAAGATTTTGGCTGCCTGAGAAGGTAAATAAGTACTGGGGCAAACAATAAGCCAACCAAAAAGCTAAAAAGGAAATTCTAGAGAATAAGATATCCATAGGAGATTTGAAAAGCTCGAAAATCATTCTGGGACTCTGTATACTACTGTGTGCATGCCCGGGACTGTGTGCATTCTTAGGAAATACATGAGATGGTCACCTAAATTCTCACCTCTGGCTGATCTGGAGGCTCTATGCATGCAAGCAGTGGAGGCTAAAGCTGAGTTGTAAAATGCCTAGCTGAGCATTCAAGGGGTTCCCTAAAACACAGAACCCCCACCCAAAAAGATTCCAAGATAGGATTCTAGGATTAAAAATCTTTATCCAATCTGTAGATGACTATTTAGGTAACTGAAAAGAGATTTCAGTGGCTGCACACAACAAAGGATATACACTTTACAGAATTAGTTCAAAAGTTACCAAACAACAAATAGCAACAACAAACCTTGAAGAAGAGTGATTTACAGAGTTGCCACATTATATTTAAATATATTAATATATTTAACATTTACACATTAAATATTTATAATATTTAAACATATTACTTAAATGCAGTTTTTCAACAAAATTTTGTTTTTTTAATTAAATTTAATTTTTATTTTATATTGCAGTATAGTTGATTTATAATGTTGTATTAGTTTCAGGTGTACAGGAAAGTGATTCAATTATAAACCTACATATATCCATTCTTTTTCAAATTCTTTTCCCATATAGGTTATTACAGAATATTGAATAGAGTTCCCTGTGCTATACAGTATGTCCGTGTTGATTACATATTTTATATATAGTGGTGTATATATTAACCCCAAATGCACAAGATTTTTATGTATTAATTTTGTATCCTGAAACTTTACTGAATTTATTGATGAGCTCTAGTAGTTTTCTGGTAACGTATTAGGACTTTCTATGTGTAGTATCATGTTATCTGCAAAGAGTGGCAGTCTTATTCTTCTTTTCCAATTTGGTTTCCTTTTGTTTCTTTTTGTTTTTGTTTTTGTTTTTTTGTGGTACGTGGGCCTCTCACTGTTGTGGCCTCTCCCATTGCGGAGCACAGGCTCCGGACGCACAGGCTCAGCGGCCATGGCTCACGGGCCCAGCCACTCTGCGGCATGTGGGATCTTCCCGGACCAGGGCACGAACCCGTGTCCCCTGCATTGGCAGGCGGACTCTCAACCACTGCACCACCAGGGAAGCCCCTCTTTTTCTTCTTTGATTGCTGTGTCTAGGACTTCCAAAACTATGTTTAATAGATGTGGTGAGAGTAGACATCTTTGTCTTGTTCCTGTTTCAGTTTTTCACCATGGAGAATGATGTTAGCTGTGGGTTTTTCATATATGGCCTTTTTTATGTTAAGGTAAGTTCCCTCTATGCCCACTTTCTGGAGAGTTTTTTCATAAGTCATTGCTGAATTTTATCAGAAGCTTTCTCTGCATCTATTGAGATGATTATATGGTTTTTATTCTTCAATTTGTTAATGTGGTGTATCATATTTATTGATTTGTGGATGTTGAAGAATCGTTGCATCCCTGCGATAAATCCCACTTGATCATGGTGTATGATGCTTTTAATGTATTCGGTTAGAATTTGGTTTGTTAGTATTTTGTTGAGGATTTTTGCATCTATGTTCATCAGTGGTATTGGCCTGTAATTTTCTTTTTTGTGGTATCTTTCTTTTTTTTTGCGGTACGCAGGCCTCTCACTGTTGTGGCCTCTCCCGTTGCGGAGCACAGGTTCCGGACACGCAGGCTCAGCAGCCATGGCTCACGGGCCCAGCCGCTCCACGGCATGTGGGATCTTCCCAGACCAGGGCACGAACCCGTGTACCCTGCATCGGCAGGCGGACTGTCAACCACTGCGCCACCAGGGAAGCCCTTTTTTGTGGTATCTTTGGTTTCAGTATCAGGGTGGCAGTGGCCTCATAGAATGAGTTTGGGAGTGTTCCTTCCTCTGCAATGTTACCTCTTCTCTAAATGTTTGATAGAATTTGCCTGTGAAGCCATCTGATCCTGGACTTTTGTTTGTTGGAAGTTTTTAAATCAACAGTTTCAATTTCAGTACTTGTAATTGGTTTGTTCATATTTTCTATTTCCTCCTGGTTCAGTCTTGGAAGGTTGTACCTTTCTAAGAATTTGTTCATTTCTTCTAGGTTGTCGATATATAGTTGCTTGTAGTCTCTTATGGTCCTTCGTATTTCTGTGGTGTCTGTTGTAACTTCTTTTTCACTTCTGATTTTATTGATTTGAGCCCTCTCTTTTTTTCTTCATGAGTCAATTTTGTTTATCTCTTCAAAGAACCAGTTTTTAGTTTCATTGATCTTTTCTACTGTTTTATTCTTCTCTATTTCATTTATTTCCGCTGTGATCTTTAATGATTTCTTTCCTTCTACTAACTTTGTGTTTTGTTTGTTCTTCTTTCTCTAGTTACTTTAGGTGTAAGGTTAGGTTATTTATTTGAGATTTTTCTTCTTTCCTGATATAAGATTGTATTGCTATAAACTTCCCTCTTAGAACTGTTTTTGCTGCATCCCATAGTTTTGGATTGTCGTGTTTTCATTGTCATTTGTCTCTAGGTATTTTTTAGTTTCCTCTTTGATTTATTCAGTGATCCATTGGTTGTTTAGTAACATATTGTTTAACCTCCACGTGCTTGTGTTTTTTTACTTTTTTGCTTGTAATTGATTTCTAATCACATAGCACTGTGGTTGGAAAAGGTGCTTGATGTGATTTCAATTTCCTTAAATTTACTGAGGCTCACTTTGTGGCTCAGCATGTGATCTATCCTGGAGAATGTTCCATTTGCACTTGAGAAGAATGTGTATTCTGTTGCTTTTGGATAGAATGTTTTATAAATAACAATTAAGTCCATCTGATCTAATATGTTCCCTGTTGATTTTCTGTCTGGAAGAGCTGTCCATTGATGTAAGTGGGTGTTAAAGTACTCTACTATTATTGTGTTACTGCTGATTTCTCCTTTCATGGCTGCTAGCATTTGCCTTATATATTGAGGTGCTCCTATTTTGGGTGCATATATATTTACAATTGTTATATTTGCTTCTTGTATTGATCTCTTGATCATTTTGTAGTGTCCTTGTCCCTTGTAACAGTCTTTATTTTAAAGTCTATTTTGTCTGATATGAGTATTGCTACTCCTGATTTCTTTTGATTTCCATTTGCATGGAATATCTTTTTCCATCCCCTCACTTTCAATCTGTATGTGTCCCTAGATCTGAAGCGGGTCTCTTTTAGACAGCATCTATACGGGTATTGTTTTTGTATCCATTCAGCAAGCCTGTGTCTCTTGGTTGGAGCATTTAATCCATTTACATTTTAGGTAATTATCCATATGTATGTTCTTATTGCCATTTTGTTAATTTTGGATTTGTTTTTGTAGGTCTTTTTTCTTTGCTTCCTCTTTTGTTCTCTTCTCTTGGGATTTGATGACTATTTCTAGTATTGTGTTTGGATTGCTTTTTCTTTTTTGTGTATCTGTTGTAGATTTTTGGTGTGCAGTTCCATATAGCAGTCTACATATATACAAGATTATTTCAAGTTGCTGCTCTCTTAATTTCAAAGGCATTTCCAATATCCTGCATTTGTACTGTCCTCACGATTGCTGGTTTTGATATTATATTTGTGTGTGGAGTCTTTCCTACCTTTAGCTTTCCCATTCGTAATTTTCTTGTTTCTGATTGTGGCCTTTTCTTTTCCACCTAGAGAAGTTCCTTTAGCATTTGTTGTAAGGCTGGTTTGGTGATGGTGAATTCCCTTAGCTTTTGCTTGTCTATGAAGCTTTTAATTTCTGTCAAATCTGAATGAGAGCCTCACTGGGTAAAGTATTCTTGGTTGTAGGAGTTTCCCTTTCATCACTTTTAATATATGGTGCCACTCCCTTCTGGCCTGCTGAGTTCCCACTGAAAAATCAGCTGATATCCTAATGGGAATTCCGTTGTATGTTGTTTGTTGCTTCTGCCTTGTTGCTTTTAATATTTTCTCTTTGTCTTTAATATTTTTTAGTTTGATTAATATGTCTTGGAATGTTCCTCCTTGAGTTTATCTTGCCTGGGACTCTGTACTTCCTGGACTGGAGTGAGTCTTTCCTTTCCCATGTTAGGGGAGTTTTCAGCTGTAATCTCTTCAGATATTTTCTCAGGCCCTTTCTCTCTGTATTCTCCTTCTGGGACGCCTATAATGTGAATGTTGGTGTGTTTAATGTTATCCCAGAGGTCTCTGAGACTGTCCTCATTTTTTTTTTCCATTCCTTTTTCTTTATTCTGTTCTGTAGCAGTGATTTCCACCACTCTGTCTTCCAACTCACTTATTCGTTTTTCTGCCTCATTTATTCTGTTGATTCCCTGTAGTATATTTTTCATTTCGGTTATATTGTTCATCTCTGTTTGTTTGTTAAGTCTTCTAGTTTGTTTTTTTTTTTTTTTTTTTTTTACTGTGTTGCGTCTTTGTTTCTGTGCGAGAGTTTTCTCTAGTTGTGGCAAGCGGGGGCCACTCTTCATCGCGGTGCGCGGGCCTCTCACTTTGGCAGCCTCTCTTGTTGCAGAGCACAGGCTCCAGACACGCAGGCTCAGTAGTTGTGGCTCACGGGCCTAGTTGCTCCACGGCATGTGGGATCCTCCCAGACCAGGGCTCGAACCTGTGTCCCCTGCACTAGCAGGCAGATTCTAAACCACTGCACCACCAGGGAAGCCCCTAGCTCTTTGTTAAACATATCTTGTATCTTCTTGGCTTGTACCTCCATTCTTTTTCCGAGATCTTGGATCATGTTTACTATCATTACTTGGACTTCTTTTTCAGGTAGATTGCCTATCTCCACTTCACTTACTTGTTGTTCTGGGGTTTTATCTTGTTCCTTTGTCTGGACCATAGTTCTCTGTCGTTTCATTTTGTCTAACTTTCTGTGTTTGTGGTTTCCTTTCCACCGGCTGCAGAGTTGTAGTTCCTATTGTTTCTGGTGTTTGCCTCCTGTTGGGTGAGGTTGGTTCAGGGGCTTGTGCAGGCTTCCTAGTGGGAGGGACCGATGCCTGCCCACTGGTGGGTGGAGCTGGGTCGTGTCCCTCTGGTGGTCATGGTCATGTCAAGGGGTGTGTTTAGAGATGGCTGTGAGCTCAGTACAACTTAGGCAGCCTGTCTGCTGATGGGTGGGGCTGTGTTCCCACCCTGCTGGTTGTTTGGCCTGAGGTGTCTCAGCACTGGAGCTGCAGGCTGTTGGGTGGGGCCAGGTCTTGGTGCCAAAATGGCAACCTCCAGGAGAGCTCACACCCATCAGTATTCCCTGGGACCTCCGCCACCAGTGTTCTTGCCCCCACAGTGAGCCACAGCTGACCCCTGCTTCCCCAGGACACTTTCCAAGATCTGCAGGTGAGTTTAGCCCTGGCTCCTGCTTTGTGTGGGTCCCTGTACATGTGAAACCTTGTGTGCGCCTTCAAGAGTGGAGTCTCTGTTTCCCTCAGCCCTGTGGAACTCCTGCATTCAAGGCCCACTGGCCTTCAAAGCCAAATGCTCTAGCCTAAATCCTCAGGCTGGGGAGCCTGACATGTGGCTCAGAACTCACTCCTGTGGGACAACCTCTGTGATATATTTTCCAGTTTGTGGGTCGCCCACCCGGTGGGTATGGGATTTCATTATATCATGAAAGCACCCCTCCTACCATCTCGTTGTGGTTTCTTCTTTGTCTTTGGATGTAAATATCTTTTTTGGTAGGTTCCAATCTTTTTTGTCGGTGGTTGTTTAGCAGTTAGCTGTGATCTTGATGTTTTCATGAGAGGGTGAGCTCAAGTTCTTCTACTTTGCCATCTTGTCCACAATCAAGGGGCTGCTTTTAGTTTAGATTCTTTATGCCTCTTTCCTCAGCATGTGCTGGCTGTTATCCCCTTGAAATGGGGGTTTACAGGTATGGTGGCCTGTGCATGCTCCCAGGATGGCACGTACAGCACCCTGTACCTGTGCCCACATCTCTTAGTGGAAGCGGCTGCCTGTGCACTCCCACAACAGCAGGGGCAGTGATTGGCACCTGTTCTCATGTCTCTTGGTGGTGGTGGCAGCTCACACACTCCCAGGACAGTGAGGACAGTGACTAGCATCTTCTTGTGGGTCTCAAAGCAGCAGCGGTGGTCCGTGCACTCATGGGACAGTGGGGGTAGTGATTGGCACCTACTTGCAGGACTCTTAGCGGAGGTGGCAGCATATGCCCATCTCTGGAACCCAGGATGGCATTGGTGGCTTGCACCCACCCCTGGAGCTCATGTAGATGGTGTCCTGTTGCCTGAGAGTGAACACAGAGAAAGAGGCTCCTATGGAGGTCCCACTCCTACCCCTCTCCCTTGCACCCCCAATGGAGCCTTGCCTCTTTGGTGGGCCCCAGCTTCTTCCGAGTGTACCCTCAGTTGCCACATTCCAGCCTCTTCCGGCTGTGTCCGCACAGCCAACTGTGGTCCTCTCCCAGGTCTGAGCTCCAAAGCCTGAACTTCAGCACCCAGCCCCTACCTGCACCAACGGTTGAGCGTCTGAGGCTGAGGAGCACAGGGTGGCAGTACCAACCGTTTCTGCATGTCATTCTTCATTTTACCTACAGCAAACTGGTTGCTACGCTCTCCTCTGAGGCTCCAAAGCTACTCTTCCATCCAGGCTGATCTCCCCACCAGTTAGGGACTTCCCAGGGTGCAGGAACCTGTCCTCCTCCACAGCTCCATCCCTGGGGCACAGGTGCTATCCCGATTCCTTTCGCTCTTTTTCTTTTGTCCTACCCAGTTATGTGGAGGTTTTCTTGCCCTTTTGGAAGTTTGAGGTCTTCTGCCAGCGTTCAGTAGCTGTTCTGTACAAATCATTCCACTTGTAGATGTATTTTTTATGTATTTGTCGGAGGCAGTAAGGTCCACTTCCTGCTCCTCTGCCATCTTGATCCCCCCTTAACACAATTTTGAACAAAAAATGATAAGACATTTAATGAAATAAAGTATGACCCATAAACAGTAAAAAAAAAAAAAAAAAAAAAACCAATCAGTAGAAACAGCCTCTGAGGAAGCCCAGATGTTGGACTTAATAAACAGAGGCTAAATTGAATCCATAGCACTTGGTATAGACCTTTGCACAATAAGTAACTGAATAAGTATTTGTTGAATGAATGAATACAGGAGTGCATGAGGAAAGAGTTATAATACAAAATTAAAATGGAAAAAAAAGGAAAAGTAGAAAATTTTAAAAGTCATTGAGCAGATGGGTTTTCAGGGGAAGAAAGCCTTTTAAGCATAGATTATTTGTATATCCCTGTACCAATCCACACTGTCTTTCGTCAAAAATTGTGTAAGAAATACCTAATAGATATCTCCCCCCACCTTGTTTTTCTTCAAAATTTCCTTAGCTGTTCATGTGCTATGCTCTGCCATATGAGCTTCACTGAGAATTACTTTGTCAAGTTTCATGAAAACTTCATGGGTATTTTAAGTGAAATTGCATAAAGCTAATATTGTCATCCTTACAGTACTGAATATTCCTGTCATGAATGTGGCATACTCTCCTTTTATCAGGTCTTTGACCGTCTTTAATGATGTTCATTAATTTCTCATAATTGTTCTGTACATCTTTTATTAATATTTATTCCTATGAACTTATTTTCTGTTGATAGTTTTTTAATTGATTTTCAACTTTAATGAGATATAATTGACATATAACACTGTGTAAATTAAGATGCACAGTGTGTTTTTGATACACTTATATATTGCAATATGATTACCACCATAGTGTTGGCTAACACCTCCATCACATCAGATAATTACCATTTCTTTTTTGTTGTGAGAATAAACTCTACTCTCCTGGTGTTTTTTTGTTTTGTTTTGTTTTGTTTTTGCAGTACGCGGGCCTCTCACTGTTGTGGCCTCTCCCATTGTGGAGCACAGGCTCCAGATGAGCAGGCTCAGCAGCCATGGCTCACGGGCCCAGCCGCTCCGCAGCATGTGGGATCTTCCTGGACCGGGGCACGAACCCATGTCCCCTGCATTGGCAGACAGACTCTCAACCACTGTGCCACCAGGGAAGCCCCACTCTTAGTGATTTTTAATAAAGCAATACGGTACTGTTAACTATAATCACAGTGCTGTGTGTTAGGTACCCAGAACTTATTCATCTTATAACTGGAATTGTGTACCTTTTGACCAACATCTCCCCAATTCCCTTACCCCTCAGCCCCTGGTAACCACCACTGTATTCTGTTTCTACAAGATCAGCTTTTTATGATCCACATATAAGCGGTATTAAGTACTATCTGTCTTCCTCTGTCTCACTTGTTTAACATAATGCTTTCAAGGTCTATCCAAATGTCACAAATGGCAGGATTTCCTTCTCCTCATGGTTGAAGAATATTCCATTGTATGTAGTTATATACACACACAGCCTCTTCTTTATCCACTCATCCATTGAGGTTGTTTCCGTGTCTTGGTTATTGTGAACAATGCTGCAGTAAACAAGGGAGTGCAGATATCTTTTCAATATCCATTTAATTGCCTTTGTAAATATACCCGGATGTGGAATTTCTGGATGGTATGGTAGTCCTATTTGTAATTTTTTGAGGAACTTCCATACTGTTTTCCATATTGCCTGTACCAGTGTACATTCTCACCAACAGTGCACAAGGGTTCTCGTTTCTCCATGTCATCACCAACACTTATCATCTCTTCTCTTTTTGATGATAGCCATTCTAAAAGGTGCAAGATGATAACTCATTGTGGGTTTGATTTGCATTTTCCCTGGTTAAAAGTAGTGTTGAGCACCTTTTCGTGAACATGTTGGCGATCTGTATGTCTCACTAAGAAAAATGCCTATTCAGGTCTTCTGCCGATATTTTCGATTGTTTTTACTGTTTCTTTTGCCGCACAGAAGCTTTTAAGTTTGATGTAGTTCCACTTATTTATCTCTGTCGCTCGTGCTTTTGCTGTCATTTCAAAAATAATCATTGCCAAGACCAGTGTCACAGAGCTTTTTCCCTATGTTTTCTTCTAGGAGCTTTATGTTTGCAGGTCTTATGTTTAAGTCTTTAATCCATTTTGAGTCAATTTTTGTGAGTGGTGTAAGATAAGGGTGCAGTTTCACTTCTTTGCATGCAGTTATCCAGTTTTCCCACTACATTTGTTGAAGAGACTATCCTTTCCCTGTTGAGTAGTCTTGATTCCCTTGTCAAATATTAGCTGATGTAGCTATTCTATTCCATTGATCTACATGTCTATTTTTATGCCAGTACCATACTGTTTTGATTACTATAGCTTTATAGTATAGTTTGAAATCAGGAAGTGTGCTGCCTCCAGCTTCGTTCTTTGTCAGGATTTGTCTATTCAAGGATTTTTGTGGTGCCACACGGATTTAAGGATTGTTTTTCCTATTTCTGTTAAAAAATGCCATTGGAACTTTTTATAGGGGTTGCATTGAATCTGTTGATAGCTTGTGGTAGTATGGTCATTTTAACATTAATTCTTCTAATCCATGAAGATGAGCTATCTTTCCATTTGTGTCATTTTCAATTTCATCAAAGTCTTATAGTTTTCAGTGTATAGATCTTTAATTTCTGTGGTTAAATTCTCATTTTTTATGCAGTTGTAAATGGGACTGCTTTTTTAATTTCTCTTTCTCATAATTCATTACTAGTGTATAGAAACTCAGCTGATTTTTGTTTATTGATTTTGTATTCTCTAACTTTACTGAATTCTTTTATTAGTTCCAACATTTTTTTTGGTGGCCTCTTTAGTTTCTCCATATAATATCATGTCATCTGCAAAATGAGACAGTTTTACTTGTTCCTTTCTGAATTGAATGCCTTTTATTTCTTTTTCTTGCCTGATTGCTCTAGCTAGGACCTCCAATACAATGTTGAATCAAACTTGCCAGGGTAAAATGAGCTTCATTGGTAGTGTGCTAGTGGTGGTATAATGCCACCACAATGTTAAGTATGTAACAGTCAGGCTGCTGTAGCAAGAGACCACAATGATTTAAGAAAGAATTTTATTGGGAGGTGGTAAGGACTGGTAAGGCATCCTGGTATCACATTACTAGGCTCCTTCTATCATGTTTCTTTGCTATATCTAGGGTATTTTTTTCTGTATCTTTGAAGATTTACAGTCCTGCCTTCAAGAAAGAGGAAAAAGAAGGAAGGCACACTCTTTTCTCATTTAGGTACAACCCAGGAGTTGTTACACATCACTTCTGCTCATATCCCATTGGACAGATCCTGGTCACAAAGCTACACCTAACTGTAACAAAGTCTGGGAACTATCTTAATTGAGGTGAGCATACACCCAGCAAAACACCTATAACTTAAAGCAATCACCACTTAGGGGGAAAGCTACAAGTTCATTTGTTACAATGAATTTTGAAGAATAGTATTTAGAAGAAGCAAATAAGCAAAATGGGGGGACAACTTGCTCTATATAATCCTCATATGCACAGAAATGGAAATAATTTAAAAACCCTATTCAAAAATAATTCCCAGCTGCACGTAATGTGGCTGTCTGAATATTAAGAAATTCTTCCAAGTGCATTATATTTCCAAATACATTTATCATATATGATCTTTCAGATACTATGCTATAAAAGGCTGTAGCTTTATAAGTTGCCATCTCCTTTTAAAATATATTTTGAAATTGATATGAAAGATTATTTGTGCATAGTGATGAACTTTAGAGAATACAATATTAAAAATATAAAGATGACTCATTATATTGGGGACTTCCCTGGCAGTCCAGTGGTTAAGACTCCATGCTTCCACTGCAGGGGGCACAGGTTCAATCCCTGGTCAGGGAACTAAGATCCTGCATGCTGTACTGTGTGGCAAAAAAAAAAAAAAAAAATTATTATATTATCACCCAGAGATAACTGATAATATTAGTTAACTTACTTCTTTTTCTTATGCATATATTTAACAAAACTCAAGTCATTTATTTATCTTCCTTTTTGTTACACAGTGGTATATTGTGCCTACATTCCCATGTCATTAAACACCATTCAAAAGCCTGAATTTTTTTATGTTATCTTCTTCCTAAATACCTTATTGGTTTTACTATAAAATCATGGTACCATTGTACAAGTGTATAAAATTATACCTATAGATGATAAAAGCATGAAAGTTAAGACTCTCTTATACTTAAAATCTCATTATTAATATTTGAAGTTGTGGTTAACTGTTTACCTACATTGTGGTTTAGAAGCTATATTACTTGTTTGACTTAGGAGATGTATTCATGCCAACCTAATTTTGGCTCTACTTTACCTATCTTATATTAATTGTGTCATGATGTCAGTTTTGACCTATACCTTCCCACCTATCTAGGCGTCTTTGTCAAAAGACATAACCCTAAACCCTTCATAATTATTAAACCCTTCATAATTATAAGTGCATCAAAGACTAACTGCTTTGCTTAGCTGCAGAGATCTACACAAGACTGTATCACTTGTATAACTTAAAAGAGACAAAGTTTTCAGTAAAATTCCTAAGAATGCATGATTATCCAAACTTTGTTACTTTCTGTAGTGACATAATGTTGTCAATCACACAATGTGACATATTAAGTAATATCAATTCTTAATTGCCTTACATATAGATTTTCTCTAAATTAGGTATTGATTTTGAGGTCAAACCTTTCTATCATTTAAATATTTAACATGTTTTTGAATTCTGAAATACACAATATTATGAAACAAGGTGTCATCTTTTCAGGACTCACCTAGTCATAAATTTACAGTAACTTAGCAAAAGATAACAATAATCTTTTCCTATGGAGAAAAGTGCAAACATTAAACTATTTGGGCTTTCCCCTACTTTTTCTCCTTTTCAGAAAGGAGTCAATGTCTCAAACCTTCTTCTCTGACTTACTTATTAGTTAGACTAGTAAACTGTGCTGATACAGGACAGAATTGTTCCCAGTTACATTTTCTGCAAGTAAATAATGAAGAATTTTGCCTGAGGATTGGTATGTTATATTAAGAGTAGCTAATGAAACCATGAAGATAAGAATAAATGGAATATGTGCTAACTTGGCTAGTATGGAGTACAGCAAAAAAAATTTGTACCAATAATCCTGAAATGTGGATAGACAAATAGATTCATGCAGTACGATGCTACAAACTTTAAGATTACTAAGGTGGCAGTCAGGAAAGCTGAGTTCTAGTTTTAGTTAAACTAGTCAAGACTAACCATCTGACATCTTAAGTCACTTTTTGGGGTCTCAGTTTGCTCAACTATAAGATAAGATATAACTAGAAGAGTCTAAATCTTTTCAGCACTAAAATTCTACGTATATGATGACATATGATTAGACAGAACCCAAATTAAAACACTGCAAAATTCTAGACAACATACGACTCTGAAAAACAAATCATTTATGCATATCCACCTAATAGTACAAACCCATACTGAAAAAATAAGTTTGAATATTCTCTTAGAAGGTGAACTGCTTTATTCAAAAACACTTTTGGGGACTTCCCTGGCAGTGCAGTGGTTGAGACTTCGCCTTCCAGTGCAAGGGGTGTGAGTTTGATCCCTGGTCAGGGAGCTAAGATCCCACATGCCTCATGGCCAAAAAAACAAAACATAAAACAGAAGCAGTATTGTAACAAATTCAATAAAGACTTTAAAAGTGGTCCATATCAAAAAAAAATCTTAAAAAAAATACTTTTGAATTAAATCCTCTTAAATACTGCCTTTAAAAGACTTACTTTATGCAGAAATTTACTCTAGCATGAGACGTAACATCAGGGTGTCCAAGCAAAGGAGCTAATACAGAAACTGAGTAACTTCTAAATAAACAGAATGATTTCACATATAGTCGCTAACAAAAGTCATAAAATTATTGAACTTTAGAGCTGAATTTGGAAGTCTTACAGATATTTTACATGTATTAAATTCTCTTCACAATGTGTCAGAATTTATATCAATTCTTCCTATATTCTTACCATGTCCCCAAGATGTCTCTTTGCAAAAGAAAGTATTTGTTATACAGTTAGTATATAAAGTTTATGAGTTAAAATCATGCATCTGTCTTATCAAAATTTAGTATGTTTACCTGCTTTTAACCATTTTATAGTTCACAAAATGGCTTCATGTAACCATAAATCTGTATTCTCAATGGGAGTAAAGGAAGAGTCAGGGTTTTTCTAGTGACTTACATCCCTTAGGCTTAAAGAAAATAAAATGCCCTTCATTCCCAGGTCTAATCATCCTACAATTTGCTATGGGGTAGAACTCAGTTTAAAGCCGATCTACTTCAGCCCCCACAACAGACATACATACCTACAAAACTTTCAAGAAATACAGATGTCAGGAACTCATAAAGTATTCCAGTGATGCACTAGGGCTGGCTCCTGTGGCCTTCCAAGTGCCAATTAAGGGTATCTCTCCCCAATTCTAAGTTCAGGGACATCATGTTGGTAGCTCAAAACTGGCCATGGTAGGAATAATTTACACCACAGAAATCAAGAAACTGGTTGATTTTGGGAGCTGGTTGTTAGTAATTTAACAGCACGTAACTGAGGTAATCCCAGGTTATGGTTCCTGAAGCCAAGTGTCCACTATCAAAGAAAAGACCTATAACTGTTCCTGATTCAGTTCCTGGAACTGAATTTTGAACATTCATATATCCTTCTCCAGATGGATATAAGAGGGTGTAGGGTCCATATCATACATAATTTATTGTTTGTCTTTGAACCTATATAGCAATGTTGTCCAACAGAAATACAATGCAAGCCACATACCCTTAAATTTTCTACTGTATGTTAAAAGTACATCTCAAATTAGATGTTAAATTTTCATCAGAAATACTTTATGTGTATTTAGATTTCATAAAGTTTTCAGTTGAAGAAGTAATTTCATGTACCCAAGTTGGTCCATACATCCTTAAAAGTTTTACAATTACTGAACTGAGTATCAGTTTTTAAATTTAAAATTTTTTAAATAAATGAAATTTAAAAATTTTTTCCTCAGTCTTACTAGCCATGTTTGAAGAGTTCAATAGCCACACTTAATAGTAGTTACCATATTGGACAGCAGCTGTACAGCATCAGCACCTCAGGGGTTTTCCAGAAGCTTGAGCCTTATGCTGTGCTAGCTTGATGAGTGGAATCAAACGGATTATTTCACTTTTCGGTGCCTCAGTTTTCTGAGACAATAATAATCTTAAAGGAATAATCAATCAATAATTATAACTAATAATAGACATTCTAATGATTGCAATAATCATGAAATCACTCACATGATATAGCAGCTGCCACTTGTGGCATGTCAGCTTATTTAAAAACCAACTCATCAAGCAGTAGCTCATTTTGAAGAAGAGCTTAACCTTATTAGATGTTAGTAGCTATAAATACTAAGCATTTATAGAGTGTTTTTCACTTTTAAAGGGCTTTACCAGTTGTAGTTAATCTTATAACATAATAATGTATCATTCCTGTTAGTGAATTCCTGAGGTCAAAGAAGGCCTTTCTGCATAACAAAAACCTTCAATCTACTTGTCATATACTCTATACTACAATGTATATAAATCAAAGTGTTAGGTTGAACAAGACAAAATATTCACTTTAAGTAACTTTTCTGATCCTGAGTACAATAAATTAATCTCAACAGAGAAAAATGGTGCTTCTATTATAATGTTCATCACTTGTGTATTGTCTGTGAAACAAGAGTCAAGCACAGCTTTCTTGATTATATAAAAAAGATTTTTAAATCCCATTTTTATGGTACTTAACCTCTAAACTGCCATCAGAAGTATAGTAACACCATCCATTTTTATGGGCTTTCCCGTTTTCTACGTGCTTACCTGCATCATTTTATTATCTCAGCAACCCTAAAAGATAAACAGGACAGATGTTATGCCCATTTTTTGCATGAAATTCAGAAAGGCTGAGTGCCTTGTTTACATAATTACATACTCATCAGTGCAACAGCTAGAGCCAGAATTCAGGTCTTATGATTTTAGCCACCATTTATCAAATACATACTATAAACTGGAGAATATGTTGAAGACCATGCATTATCTCATTAAATGGTCACAGTAATCTTAGATGAAGGAAGTATGATGCAGAAAGATTGTTACACATAAGTCCTTTTTTCTCAAAGCATGTGTTTGTAACTTCTCTACTGTGCTGAATCTAGAAATGGACTATTATCAGGGTAGGAGAATAAAGGAACCAATCTTCATCAAAAATAAAAATTACTATATACTAACACATGTTATTTACCCAGCATAGTGCTAAGCTCTGCAATTACTGTCATGTTTCACATTTATAACAACCAACCGTAAGAGTTAAGTATTAGTTTTCCCATTTATAAGTAAGGACAGAGACTCAAAGTGACAGAAGCAGAATTTAAAACCATTCCTATTTGACTCCTAATCTCATACTCCGAACCACTTTGCCATTCTTTTTTATTTCAAATCCACTGTAATTTCCCATATTCCTTACTGCCTAATGTTACTTTTTACTTATTTTTGAGTTGTTTTGCTTTTTGTGGGATTTCTTTTTTTGAGTTTTTTTTGGTATTAAAAAAAAGATAGAAGGTTTTCTTTGTCATCTTTGTTTACCATATTATCCTAACAGTGCCAAACACGAGCAGGTACACCATTTTCATAGCATAATGCAGGAAAGTAGCTTTGAGCAGTGTGTCATACAATCTCTATAATAACTTTGAGCAGTGAGCTGGAAGATTATAGTACTATTGTGGAACTGAATTTCTTTACCTTAGCCTTTGAGCTGAACAGTTCATTCACCTATTCAGTGGTAAACTTCAGCAATTTCTCCAAAGTTAAAGGAAATTGACTTGTTCATTCAGTGGGTATGTTGATTTAAAGATGTATTTATAATAACAAAATGAGATAGAGGCATTATTACAGTAAATTTGCTAATAATGTAGCTAAATAATTTACATTAGTGGAGACCATTAAGTGTGGGTGAAGAGTGATTGCTTCAGTCAGAAAAATTATTTTTTCCTACATTACCTGAAATTCTTATGAACTTCTCATTTCATGTTGCCTTAGTAATCAGAAGTAAAAGTGTTTAGATCTTCATAAAACTTTTTCATAACAAATGGCATGTTAACCTAAGCACTGTAAATACTTCGGGGCAAATGTGTTAAAATTCAGTTAGTTATTTTTTCTTTATTTTCTAAATTCCATAATTAGATAGTTACCGTGTTCCTGGTCAGACTGCCTCTAAGAAGGAAGTAAAACAAGTTTATGCACATACATTCATATGCAGGGTCAAAGGTGAAGACAAAATGTGAAAGAGAAACATGTTGTTTCTAGTAAAACTCTTTCCTTATCTAGAATTAGGTGTACTCATAAATGTATGCACTATAATAATGTGTAGAGATGACTGTTTCATTATTTTTTAATAAAATTTATAGTTTTTATAGGTAATAGTCTAGATATTTGGAATGCATTCATTTAAGCAGAAGAAATAGCTGGCAAATGTTTTACGTCAGGTGGTATGCATGCTAAGTTTATAACCTTTCTTCTCTTTATCCAATGTAAGTTAACTTGATGTGACAGGGTGTGATATATCACAGAGATGACTCAGGTCAGGAATTTCAAGAAATCTTAAAAATAATACCTTTTAAAAGGACTTAAGTAAATAGTACATAAAGATCTGTAGAGTATATAGTCTTTTTTTTTTTTTTTACCCTGTTATCTATCAAAGAATTGAGTTCAACTGCTTAAACATTTAGGAAAGTCTTTTACTCAGAAAAAAGTAAATATTTGCCAATTAGGGTAGGGGAGAAATCTCTAGGTTCCTTTACTGTTAGAGTGCCTACCAGCAGATACATCTGTTTATTTAGAATTTATACATCTATTTGTTGACCAAAAAATTCAATGATAAATTGATGTTTCCATCACCTGCTTTTCCTTTTTTTCTGAAGCCTTTGCAATTATATAGCTGTCATTACAAACTCCTGTCCCAAAGCATGGGGTTTCAATGAAGAATATGGTTAGATCACAAGATTTGCTTCTAAAGGGCTGAATTTTGGTTCTATCATAGGAAAATAAGTGTGTACTTCAGTAAGTGGTAAAGTATGACATACATTTGGAGGAATGTACATACTGTAAGTTTTCAGCTCAGTAAACATACCCATGTAACATCCAGATAATGGAAATGAACTTCATCAGCACTCTAAAAAGGCTCCCTTGTCCCAACTTCTCACGCCTCCAAAGGATAAACATTTCTGACTTCTAGTACTACAAGTCAGTTTTATTTGACCTTGTAAGAGAATCATCTGTCCTTCTCTGGAAATAGGTTCACTCATAAATGTATGTACTTTAGTAATGTATGGAGATGACTAGTAGGGTCTTTTGGGCAGGGTTGAGGTCTGACTTATTTCACATAACATTACTTTTGTGAAATGCACCATATTATTATGTATATAGCAATATGTAACAAAATGTAATCATTTTGTCACTGATGGATATTTCAGTTGTTTCCAGTTTGGGGCTTTTATAAATGTTCTTCTAAATATCCTTTGTGACTATACCTATCCATTTGCGCATACATTCAACTTTAGTAGATACCTCCAAAGATTTATTCAGTAGCTGAAACGATTTACATTTTTGTTATCAGTACATGAGAACTACAGTTTAGCCTCATCTTTGCCAGAAGTTGTTATCCCCTGCCACCATTTTACTCATTCTGAAGGGTGGATAGTGGTATTACATTATAGATTTAATTTGTATTTCCCTGATGACTCATGAAATTGAGCATCCAGTTATATGTTTACCGGAAATTTGAGTATGTTTTGAAGTGCCTGTCAAGACTTCTGATCATTATTCCACTGCATTATCATTCTTTTTTCTTATGATTTTTCAGGAGTCTTTTATATAATCCTGACCTATTACTGCAAATATTTTCTACCACTCTTGGGTTCCCTTTTTTGCTTTTTTAATATTGTAATTTGTTGAGCAGAAGTTTTTAGTAGTAATATGCTACCTTTCCCATTTTTTTTCCATTATGTTGATTACATTTTGTGCCCTGTTTAAAACAGTTTGTAGAGATATCTTATGTTATAAAGAGATATCTTCTGTTTTCTTTAAGATCTTTGTCTTAACTTTTAAGTCTTTATTGAATTTGTTACAATATTGTTTCTGTTTTATGTTTTGTTTTTTTGGCTGCAAGGCACGTAGGATCTTAGCTGTCTGACCAGGGATCAAACCCACACCTCCTGCATTGAAAGGTAAGTCTTAACCATTGGACCACCAGGGAAGTCCCTGTCTTACCTTTTATATTTAGATCTATAATCCATATAGAATTGGTTTTTGTATACACTGGGTATTGGTTTTATATACACTGGGCAGGGTTTTAAAAATGTGTGTTTTAACCAAATGGATATCCACAAGAACCAGCAGAACTTATTTAAAAGATCATCCTTTCTCTATTGCACTGCAGTGGCACCTTTGCTGTAAATCAGGTAACTACACTATATTATCATTGTTTCAATAACTATAAATTTGTAAAAGGTCTGGATTTCTGGTTATGTAAGTCTTCTAGCTTTGTTTTTGTTCAGAATTGCCTTGACTATTCTTAGTCCTTTGCACTTTCATTTCCATTTTATAAACAACTGTCAATTTACACAAAAAATATTGTTAGGACTTTAATTGGGTTTGCATTGAATCTATAAAATCAGCTTATGAAGAACTGACATCTTGAGAACATTGAGTCTTCCACATGCTATATGTCTTTCCACTTATTTAATTCTTTAGTTTTTCCTAATATTTCATAATTTTCAATGCAGAGGTTCTTAAATTTATTTCTAAATATTTAGGATATTTAAGCTATTGTAAATGGCATATGTTGTTTCATTTTTTGTATGCTTTTTTTAAATATAAACATAAAATAAATCAGTATATTTGTCTTATATGAACTGATTTAAAAAGAAAAGAGACTGAGCAGATACATAGAGCATCGAGAGGGAAATAAAGGGCGGCTCATGAGGTTACTTGAGAGAGACTATGTTTATGTTCCTTGAAATCAACAAACAAAACTAATAACCAAATTATAGTGGTCCTTGTCTAGTAGTGGCCCATACCTGAACCACCTGTGAATTGGTTTCTGCTATCTATCTGATCTCTGGTTTTTCATTGGTATGATCTTCTCTCTTGGCTTTGCCAGTTATTTTTATTGAATTCTAATTCTTGATTTCAAAAAATTATAGAGTCATCTATAATGTTATATTCCTCTTTCCTTTTCCTCTGCTAGGTAGAAAGAATGACGGATGACAACCTTAATCAAATCAGAGACTGTGCTAAATTGATGCTGGGTTGTAATTTTGATAAAATTCTGTCTACCTCCAGCCTTCCTCTATATCTATAATGTGTGTGTGTGTACATACATATACAAAGATATATATAATAATGTTATATGTATTCTGTATTATATAATTCATGTGTCACTAAAATGGAAGAGATAAATATTTTAAAATTTTGTACAGATTTCTATTTCTTCTTAGATGGGATACTGGTGTGCTGCACACTGTTCCACCCTACCTGAAAGCAAAATTTACTTTTTTTCTTTACATATTTTTTAATTGAATTATAGCTGATTTACATTGTTGTGTTAATTAGTGCTGTAGAGCAAAGTGATTCAGTTATACCTATATATACATTCTTTTTTTAAATATTCTTTTCCATTATGGTTTATCATACGATATTTTTTTTTACATCTTTATTGGAGTATAATTGCTTTACAATGTTTTGTTAGTTTCTGCTGTATAAGTGAACCAGCTACTTGTATACATATGTCCCCATACCCCCTCCCTCTTAAGCATCCCTCCCACCATCCCTATCCCACCCCTCTAGGTGGTCACAAAGCACCTAGCTGATATCCCTGTGCTATGCAGCTGATTCCCACTAGCTATCTATTTTACATTTGGTAGTGTATATATGTTAATGCTACTCTCTCTTTGTCCCAGCTTACCCTTCCCCCTCCCTGTGTCCTCAAGTCCATTCTCTATCTCTGTGTCTTTATTCCTGTCCTGCCCCTAGGTTCAGGAGAACCATTTCTTTTTAGATTCCATATATATGCGTTAGCATACAGTATTTGTTTTCCTCTTTCTGGCTTACTTCACTCTATATGACAGAATCTAGGTCCATCCACCTCACTATAAATAACTCAGTTTCGTTTCATTTTATGGTAATATTCCATTGTATATATGTGCCACATCTTCTTTATCCATTCATCTGTCGATGTACATTTAGGTTGCTACCATGTCCTGCCTATTGTAAATAGTGCTGCAATAAATATTGGGGTACATGTGTCCTTCTAAACTATGGTTTTCTCAGGGTATATGCCCAGTAGTGGGATTGATGGGTCATATGGTAGTTCTATTTTTAGTTTTTTAAAGAACCTCCATACTGTTCTCCATAGTGGCTGTATCAATTTACATTCCCACCAACAGTGCAAGAGGGTTCCCTTTTCTTCACAGCCTCTGCAGCATTTATTCTTTGTAAATTTTTTGATGATGGCCATTCTGACTGGTGTGAGGTGATACCTCATTGTAGTTTTGATTTGCATTTCTGTAATGATTAGTGAGGTTGAGCATTCTTTCATGTGTTTGTTGGCAATCTGTATATCTTCTTTGGAGAAATGTCTATTTAGGTCTTCTGCCCATTTTTGGATTGGGTTGTTTGTTTTTTTAATATTGAGCTGCATGAGATGCTTGTAAATTTTGGAAATTAATCCTTTGTCAGTTGCTTCATTTGCAAATATTTTCTCCCATTCTGAGGGTTGTCTTTTGATCTTGTTTATGGTTTCCTTTGCTGTGCAAAAGCTTTTAAGTTTCATTAGGTCCCATTTGTTTCTTCCTGTTTTTATTTCCATTACTCTAAGAGGTAGGTAAAAAAGGATCTTGCTGTGATTTATGTCATAGAGTGTTCTGCCTATGTTTTCCTTGAACAGTATTATAGTGTCTGGCCTTACGTTTAGGTCTTTAATCCATTTTGAGTTTATTTTTCTGTATGGTGTTAGGAAGTGTTCTAATTTCATTCTTTTCCATGTAGCTGTCCAGTATTCCCAGGACCATTTATTGAAGAGACTGTCTTTCTTCCCTTGTGTAGTCTTACCTCCTCTGTCGTAGATTAATTGACTGTAGATTTGTGGGTTTATCTCTGAGCTTTCTATCCTGTTCCATTGATCTATATTTCTGTTTCTGTTCCAGTACCATACTGTCTTGATCACTGTAGCTTTGTAGTGTAGTCTGAAGTCAAGAAGCCTTATTCCTTCAGCTCTGTTTCTCTTTCTCAAGATTGCTTTTGCTACTCGGGATCTTTTGTGTTTCCATACAAATTGTAAAATTTTTTGTTCTAGTTCCTTGAAAGATGCCATTGGTAGTTTGATAGGGATTGCACTGAATCTGTATATTGCTTTGGGTAGTATAATCATTTTTCTCCCAATCCAAGGACATGGTATATCTCTCCATCTCTTTGTATAGTCTTTGATTTCTTTCATCAGTGTCTTATAGTTTTCTGCATACAGGTCTTTTGTCTCAAGTAGGTTTATTCCTAGGTATTTCATTCTTTTTGTTGCAATGGTAAATGGGAGTGATTTCTTAATTTCTCTTTTGATTTTTCATTGTTAGTGTATAGGAATGCAAGAGATTTCTGTGCATTAATTTTGTATCCTGCTACTTTACCAAATTCATTGATGAGCTCTAGTAGTTTCTGGTAACATATTTAGGATTCTCTATGTATAGTATCATGTCATCTGCAAACAGTGACAGCTTTACTTTTTCTTTTCTGATTTGGATTCCTTTTATTTCTTTTTCTTCTCTGATTGCCACAGCTAAAACTTCCAAAACTATATTGAATAATAGTGGTGAGAGTGGGAACCCAAAACTCTATTGAATAATAGTGGTGACAGTGGGAACCCTTGTCTTGTTCCTGATCTTAAAGGAAATGGTTTCAGTTTTTCACCATTGAGAATAATGTTGGCTGTGGGTTTGTTGTATATGGCCTTTATTATGTTGAGGTAGGTTCCCTCTTTGCCCACTTTCTGGAGAGTTTTTATCATAAATCGGTGTTGAATTTTGTGAAAAGCTTTTTCTGCATCTACTGAGATTATCATATAGCTTTTATTCTTCAATTTGTTAATATGGTGTATCACACTGATCTGGTTATACTGAAGAATCCCTGCATTCCTGGGATAAACCCCACTTGATCATGGTGTATGATCCTTTTAATGTGTTGTTCGATTCTGTTTGCTAGTATTCTGTTGAGGATTTTTTCATCTATGTTCATCAGTGATACTGGCCTGTAGTTTCCTTTTTTTTGTGACATCTGGCTTTGGTATCAGGGTGATGGTGGCCTTGCAGAATTAATTTGGGAGTATTCCTCCCTCTGCCATATTTTGGAAGAGTTTGAGAAGGATAGGTGTTAGCTCTTCTCTAAATGTTTGATAGAATCCCCATGTGAAGTCATCTGGTCCTGGACTTCTGTTTGTTGGAAGACTTTTAATCACAGTTTCAGTTTCAGTGTTTGTGATTGATCTGTTCATATTTTCTATTTCTTCCTGGTTCAGTCTTGGAAGGTTGTACTTTTCTAAGAATTTGTGCATTTCTTTCAGCTTGTCCATTTTATTGGCAGAGTTGCTTGTAGTAGTCTCTCATGATCCTTTGTATTTCTGTGGTGTTAGTAGTAACTTCTCCTTTTTCATTTCGAATTTTATTGATTTGAGCCCTCTTCCTTTTTTTCTTGATGCATCTGGCCAGAGGTTTATCAATTTTGTGTATCTTTTCAAAGAACCGGCTTTTAGTGTCATTGATCTTCACTATTGTTTTATTCTTCTCTCTCATTTATTTCTGCTCTGATCATTATGATTTAGTTTCTTCTACTAACTTTGGGTTTTGTTTGTTCTTACTCCAGTTGTTTTAGGTGTAAGGTTAGGTGGTTTATTTGAGATTTTTCTTGTTTTCTTAAGTAAGATTATACTGCTATAAACTTCCATCTTAAAACTGCTTTTGCTGCATCCTGCAGATTTTGAATTGTTGTATTTTCATTGTCATTTGTCACTAGGTATTTTTAAATTTCCTCTTTGATTTCTTCAATTATCCACTGGTTGTTTAGTAACATATTGTTTAGCCTCCCCGAGTTTGTGTTTTTTAGAGTTTTTTTTTCCTGTAATTGATTTCTAACCTCATAGAGTTGTGGCCAGAAAAGAAGGTTGCTATGATTTCAGTTTTCTTAAACTTACCAAGGCTTGATTTGTGGCCCAAGATATGATCTATCCTGGAGAATGTTCCATGTGCACTTGAGAAGAATGTATTATGCTGCTTTTGGATAGAATGTTCTATAAGTATCAGTTAAGTCCATCTGGTCTAACGTGTCATTTAAAAAAAATTTTTTTTTATATTGGGGCACATCTGATTAACAATGTGTTAGTTTCAGGTGTACAGCAAAGTGATTCAGTTATACATATAAATGTATCTATTATTATTCAAATTCTTTTCCCATTTAGATTATTAAAGAATATTGAGCAGAGTTCCCTTTAGGTAGCTCTACAGTAGGTCCTGGTTGGTTATCTACTTCATACATAGTAGTGTGTACACGTCAATCCCAGACTCCCAATCTATCCCTCCCAGTAACCGTAAGTTTGTTCTCTAAGTCTGTGAGTCTGTTTCTCTTTTGTTGGTAAGTTCATTTGTATCTTTTTTTAAGATTCTGCATATAAGCGATATCATATGATATTTGCCTTTCTCTTTCTGACTTACTTCACTCAGTATGATCATGTCTAGGTCCATCCATGTTGCTGCAAATGGCATTATTTTGTTCTTTTTTATGGGTGCATAATATTCCATTTTATATATATACCACATCTTCTTTTTCCATTCATCTATCAATGGACATTTAGGTTGCTTCCATGTCCTGGCTCTAAATATTGCTACAATAAACATTGGGGTGCATGTATCTTTTAGAATTATTGTTTTCTCTGGATATATGCCCAGGAGTAGGATTGCAGGGTCATATGGCAGCTCTATTTTTACTTTTTAAGGACCCTCCATACTGTTCTCCATTGTGGCTGTACCAGTTTACATTCCCACCAAGAGCGCAGCAGGGTTTGCTTTTGTCCACACCCTCTCCAGCATTTATTGTTTGTTGATTTTTTGATTATGTCCATTCTGACTTGTGTGAGGTAGTAATCTCATTGTAGCTTTTATTTTTCTGGCCATGCCACACGAATTGCAGGATCTTAGTTCCCTAACCAGGGTTGAACCTGGGCCCTCAGCACTAAAAACATGGAGTCCTAGTCACTGGACCACTAGGAAATTCCCTCATTGTAATTTTGATGTGCAATTCTCTAATAATTAGCAATGTTGCGTATCTTTTCATGTGCCTCTTGGCCATCTTTCTTCCTTGGATAAATGTTTTTTTTTAGGTCATTGGCCCATTTTTGATTGGGTTCTTTGTTTTTTTTATATTGAGCCACATGAGCTATTTGTAAATTTTGGAGACTAATGCCTTTTTGGTCACATCATTTGCAAATATTTTCTCCCATTCTGTGGGTTGTCTTTCCATTTTGTTGATGGATTCCTTTGCTGTGCAAAAGCTTTTAAGCTTAATTAGATTCCATTTGTTTATTTTTGTTTTTATTTTCATTGCTCTAGGAGGTGGATTCAAAAACATGTTGCTGCAATTTATGTCAAAGAGTGTTCTGCCTACGTTTTCCTCTAAGAGTTTTAGAGTGTCCGGCCTTACATTTAGGTCTTTGACCATTTTGAGTTTATTTTTGTGTATGGTTACAGAGAATGTTCTAATTTCATTCTTTTACGTGTAGCTGTCCAATTTTCCTAGCACCATTTATTGAAGAGCCTGTCTTTCCTCCTTTGTGTAGTCTTGCCTCCTTTGTCATAAATTAATTGACCATAGGTTCATGGGTTTATCTCTGGGCTTTCTATCCTGTTCAGTCAATCTATATTTTTGGTTTAGTGCCAGTACCATACTGTTTTGATGCCTGTAGCTTTGTAGTATAGTCTGATGTCAAGGAGCCTGATTCCTGCAGCTCTTTCTTTCTCAAGATTGCTTTGGCTGTTTGGTCTTTTGTGGATCCATACAAATTTTAAGATTTTTTTCTAGTCCTGTGAAAAATGCCATTCGTAATTGATAGGGATTGCATTGTATCTGTAGATTGTCTTTGGTAGTATAGTCATATTGACAATATTGAGTCTTCCAATCGAAGAACATGGTATATCTCTCCATCTGTTTGTATCAACTTTGAATTTTTTTATCAGCATCTTATAGTTTTCAGAGTACAAGTCTTTTGTCTCTTTAGGTAGGTTTATTCCTAGGTATTTTATTCTTTTTATGTGATGGTAAATGGGATTGTTTCTTTAATTTCTATTTCTGATCTTTAGTCGTTTGTGTCTAGAAGTGCAACAGATTTCTGTGTATTAAGTTTGTATCCTGCAACTTTACCAGATTCATTGATGAGCGCTAGTAGTTTTCTCATATCATCTTGAGGATTTTCTTTATATAGTATCATGTCATCTGCAAAGAGCGACAGTTTTACTTCTTCTTTTCCAATTTGGGTCCTTTTATTTCTTTTTCTTCTCTGATTGCTGTGGCTAGGGCTTTCTAAACTCTGTTGAGTAAGTGGCAAGGGTGGACATCCTTGTCTTGTTCCTGATCTTAGAGGAAATCCTTTCATTTTTTCACTGTTGAGAATGATGTTACTGTGGGCTGTGGTATATGGCCTTTATTGTGTTGAGGTTGGTTCCCTCTATACCCACTTTCTGTAGAGTTTTATCATACATGCATATTGAGTCTTGTCAAAAGTTTTTTCTGCATCTATTGTGATGATCATATAGTTTTTATTCCTCAGTTTGTTAATGTGGTGTATCACACTGATTGATTTGCGGATACTGAAAACTCCTTGCATCCCTGGGATAAATCCCACTTTACCATGGGGTATTAAATATCAAGTCCATCTGGTCTAATGTGTCATTTAAGACCTGTGTTTCCTTATTGATTTTCTGTCTGGATGATCCGTCCACTGAAGAAAGTGGGGTATTAAAGTTCCCCCACTGTTATTGTGTTACTGTTGATTTCTCCTTTCACGGCTGTTAGCATTTTGCCTTATATACTTAGGTGCTCCTATGTTTGCTGCATATTATTTACAATTGTTATATTTTCTTCTTGGATTGATCTTTTGATCGTTATGTAGTGTCCTTTGTCTCTTGTAACAGTCTTTAAAGTCTAGTTTGTCTGATAAGAGTATTGCTACTCCTGATTTCTTCTGATTTCCATTTGCATGAAATAGCTTCTTCCATTCCCTTTACCTTCTGTCTGTATGTGTCTCTAGATCTGAAGTGGGTCTCTTTTAGACAGCATATATACGGGTCTTGTTTTTGTATCCATTCAGCCAGTCTGTATCTTTTGGTTGGAGCATTTAATCCATTTACATTTAAGGTATTTATCCATATGTATGCTCTTATTACCATTTTGTTAATTGTTTTGGATTTGTTTTTATAGGTCTTTTATCTTCCCTTCCTCTTTCATTCACTTCACTTGTGACTTGAAGATTATTTTTAGTGTTATGTTTGGATTACTTTTTCTTTTTTGTGTCTGGATTGCTTTTTCTTTTTTGTGTCTGTATCTGTTGTAGATGTTTGGTGTGCTGTTCTCTTGAAGTTTTGATATAGCAGTCTGTATATATACAAGATTGTTTTAAGTTGCTGGTCTCTTAATTTCAAATGCATTTCCAATATCCTGCATTTATATTCTCCTCTTCCCACGACTCCTGGGTTTGATGTCATATTTTTGTGTGTATGATTTCCTGCCTTTATGTTTGCCTTTACCTGTGCGTTTTTCCATTCATAATTTTCTTTTTTCTAATTGTGATCTTTTCTTTTCCACCTAGAGAATTTCCTTTAGCATCTGTTGTAAAGCTGGTTTGGTGGTGCTGAATTCTTTAGCTTTTGCTTGTCTGTAAAGCTTTTGATTTCTCCATCAGGTCTGAACAACGGCCTTGCTAGGTATTCTTGGTTGTAGGTGTTCTCCTTTCATCAGTTTAAATTATATCCTGCCACTGTCTTCTGGCCTGCAGAGTTTCTGCTAAAAAATATCAGCTGATATCTTTATGGGGATTCCCTTGTATGTCATTTGTTGCTTTTGTCTTGTTGCTTTTAATATTTTCTCTTTGTCTTTTTAACTTTTCTCGGTTTGATTAATATGTGTCTTGGCATGTTCCTCCTTGGGTTTACCTTGTATGAGACCTGTGTGCTTCCTTTCTCATGTTAGGGAAATTTTCGACTATAATCTCTTCAAATATTTTCTCAGGCCCTTTCTCACTCTCTTCTCCTTCTGCCACCCCATAATGAAAATATTGGTGTGTTTAATGTTGTCCCAGAGGTCATTGAGGCTGTCCTCATTTCTTTTCATTCTTTTTTCTTTATTCTGTTCTGTGGTACTGATTTCCCCCACTCTGTCTTCCAGCTCACTTATTCATTTTTCTTTCTCCCTCATTTATTCTGCTATTGATTCCATATATGACAAGCCCACAGCTTATATAATACTCCACAGTGGAAAGCTGAAAGCTTTTCCTCTAAAATGAGGCAGAAGACAAGGATGCCCACCCTTGCCACTTTGAATCAAAATAGTATTAGCACTTCTAACGAGAGCAATTAAGGAAGAAAAAGAAAGACATTCAAATTGAAAAGGAAGAAGGGAAAACTGTCCCTACTTGCAGATGACATATTATATGGGAAACCCTAAGGACTCCCCGCCAACAAAACCATTAGAATTAATAAATTCAGTAGACTTTCAGGATACAAAATCAGTTTTCAAAAATCTGTTGCATTTTTATAAACTAATATTGATCTATCAATCAGAAAGAAAAATTAAATTAAGAAAAATATCCTATTTTCAATTGCATCAAAGCAAATAAAATACCTAGGAATAAATTTAACCAAAGAGGTAAATAACCTGAACACTGAAAACTATACAAGATTGAAAAGAAATTGAAGACACACAATAAGTAAAAGATAAACATGTTCATGGATTGGAAGAATTAATATTGTTAAAATTTCCATACTACCAAAAGCAATCTACATATTCAATGCAATCCCTATCAAAATTCCAGTGGCATTTTTCACAGAAATCAAACAATCCTAAAATTTGTATGGAAATACAAAAGACCCCCTAATATAGAAGCAGTCTTGGGGAAGAAGAGCAAAGCTGGAACACCACACTTCCTTGTTACTGTGGTAATCAAAACAGAGTGGTACAGGCATTAAAACAAACACAGAGACCAATGAAACAGAATAGAGAGCCCAGAAATTAATCCATGCAAATATGGTCAACTAATTTACAACAACGGAGCCAAGAATACTCAACAAGGAAAGGACAGTCTCTTTAATATGTGGTATTAGGACTGTACAACTGTACAGCCACATGCAAAAGAATTACAGAACCACTATCTTATAGCATACAAAAAAATTAGCTCAAAATGGGTTAAATACTTGAATAAAGCCATAAAGCTCCTAGAAGAAAACATAGGTAAGCTCCTTGACATCATTTTTGGCAATGGTATTTTGGATTTGACACGAAAAGCAAACACAAATAAGTGGGACTACATCAAACGAACTGTAACCACCAACAAAATAAAAATGCAGCCTACAGAATGAGAGAAAATATTTGCAAATCATATTTCTGATAAGGGGTGAATATCCAAAATATATAAAGAACTCATACAACTAAATAGAAAAAAATTAAACAATCCAATTAAAGATGAGCACAGGATCTGAATAGACATTTTTCCAAAGAATACATACGAATGGCCAAAAGGTGCATGAAAAGATGCTCAACATCACTAATAATCAGGGAAAAATGCAAATGAAAACAACAATGAGACAGCACTTCACACCTGTGAGAATGACTATTCTCAAAAAGACCAGAAATAACATGTGTTGGTGAGGATATCAGGAAAGGGACCTTATGAACCTTTGGTGTGAGTATAAATTGGTGCAGCCACTATGGAAAACAAACAGTATGGAGATTCCTCAAAAAATAAAAAATGGAACTATCATATGATCAAGTAATTCCACTTCCAGGTCATTTATCTGAAGGAAACAAAGACACTCAAAACGGTATCTGCGTGCTCATGTTCACTGTAGCATTATTTACAATAGCCAAGACGTAGTATGTATACATGTGTGCACACAGACATGTAATACTATTAAGCCATAAAAACGATGGAAATCTTGCCATTTGTGACAATGAATTTTGAGAGCATTATGCTAAGTGAAATAAATCAGAGACATACAAATACTGTATGATCTCACATATGTGTGGAGGCTAAGAAAAACCTATAGATACAGAGAACAGATTGGTAGTTACCAGAGGCAGGGCTAGATGAAATGAGTGTTGTTGAAAGGTACAAAGCTCCAGTTGTAAGATAAATAAGTCCTGGAGATGTAATGTACATCATGGTGACTACACTTAACAGTACTGTATTGTATATTGAGAAGTTGACACGAGTAAATATGAAAGTTCTCATCACAAGAAAAATAATTTTAACTGTGTATGGTAGTGGATGTTAACTAAACTTTTAATTTTTATATATTTGTGATACATATCATAATGAAATCATGTGTACACCTAAACTAGTACAATGTCATGTCAATTATGTATCATTTTAAAAAGAGAGAACAAAGAGAAAACAAAATATGAAATTACATAGGTAAGCAAGCCCTAACATGGCAATAATTAAATGTCAGTGGTCTAAATACATCAATTTAGAAACAGAGATTTGGCTGGGGGATAAATTGGGAGACTGGGATTGAGAAATACGCACTACTATATATAAAATAGATAACTAATAAGAACCTACTATGTAGCACAGGGAACTCTTCTCAGTACTCTGTAATGACCTGTATGGGAAAAGAATCTAAAAAACAGTGGATATATGTATATGCATAACTGATATACTCTGCTGTACAGCAGAAACTGACACAACATTGTAAATCAACTATACACTAATAAATAAAAAATTTTTAATAGCTGAGATTTGCAGAATATTAAAAAGAAATGACCCAGTATATATACTGTTTACTGGAAACTCATTTCAGATATAATGGTACAGGTAGGCTGTGTGTAAAAGGATAGAAAAAATATATACTATCTAAACATTAATCAGAAGAAATCAGGACTGGTTCTACTAATGTCAGATAAAGTAGACTTCAAAGAAAACAAAATTACCATGGACACAGAGGGATATTATATAATCATAAAAGAGCAACCCAAAAAAATAAAAAATAAAAGAGCAACCCAAAAAGACGACATACTAAGCCTAACTGTGTATGCACTAAACAAAAGAGCTACCAAATATATGAAGCTAAATAAATAAAGACAGAACTGAAAGAATTAGACAAGCCCATGGTTGTTAGAGACATCAACACCTCTCTCTCAACAACAGCAGAACAACTAGACAGAAATTCTGCAAGGACAGAAAACTCAACATCACCATCAACTACCCAACAACTTCAGAATGTATTTACTTCTCCATTGCTTGTGAAATATACACCAAGAGAGACCATATCCTGAGCAAAAAACAAATCTCAACAAATTTAAAAGAACTGAAACCACAGAGTGTGTGTTCTCTGGATTTTATGAAGTCAAAGTGGATACCAATAATATAGAAAAATAATCTAAATATAACAGGAAAATCTCCAAAGACTTGGAAGCTAAAAAGTACCCTTCTAAATAATCCATGAGTCAAAAAAGACGAAGGGTCAAAGGAAATTTAAAAATAAATTGAACTGAATAAAAATGAAATATGAAATATTGAAACTTTGTGGGACACAAATGCCAAAAGGCATATGCTTCTATTAGATTAAAAGTTTAAATCATTACTCTAAGTTGTCACCTCAAGAAACTAGAAAAGGAAGAGAGAAAAAAAAAAAAACCAACGTAAGCTGAAAGAAAGATGTAATAAGAAGAGCATAACTCAATACAATTGAAAACAGAGAAACAAGAGAAACACAAGGCTGGTTCTTTGAAGAGATCAATAAAAAAAAACTTCTAGCAAGGCTGACCAAAAAAAGAGAGAGGGAGAGAGAAAAAGACTTTCTGTACTATCACTATTGGGAAGAAAATGGTCTCTTCCTACTCTGCAGACATCAAAAGGATAATAAAGGAATACCACAAATAATTCTCTATATCTAACTACGAACTACCAGTATGAAATGGATAATCTGAATGGTCTTATGATATTAAAGAAATCAAATTCATAATTTGAAAACTTCAGGAAAAAAAAACTCCAGGCCTAGACGGTTATGCTGGAGAAGTCTACCAAACTTAAAAGAAGAATGAACACCAATTCTACACAATCTCTAAGAAAAAAGTAGAGAAAAGAACACTTTCCAACTCACTTTATGAAGCCAGAATTACCCTGATACCAAAGCCAGGCAAACAGAATACAAAAAAGAAAAGAACAGGGATTTCCCTGGCAGTCCAGTGGTTAAGACTGTGCTTCCACTGCAGGGGGTGTGGATTTGATCCCTAGTTGGGGAACTAAGATCCCATATGCTGTGCTGAGTGGCCAAAAAAAAACAAAACAAAATAAATCAATACTCTTCATGGAGACAAACAAAAAAATTCTTAACAAAATATTAACTAACAAAATTCAGCAATATATAAAAATATATTATCAAGTGGGGTACCCCAGGCATGAATGACTGGTTCAGTATTTGAATATAATCTACTCTATGAACAGACTAAAGAAGCCAAATCACATGATCATATCAATCACTGCAGAGAAAGCACCTGAGAAAATTCAACACCCAAATCATGATTTAAAAAAAAAAAATCTCAGAAAAAGAGAGGAACTTCTCCAACTTGATAAGGAGCATCTATGTAAGACCTACAGTAAGCATCATATTAATGATAAAGACTGAATGTTTTTTCCCTAAGTTGGGAACATGGCAAAGATATCCACTCATACCGTTGTGATTCAGCAAAGTTCTTGAAGTTCTAGCCAGTGCAGTAAGGCAAGAAGTGGAAATAAAAAGCATACAGACTGAAAAGGAAGAAATAAAACTGTCTCTATCTGCTGATGACATGATGGTCTATATAGAAAATGTCAAGGAATCTAAAAACAGTAAAACCTTTTAGAACTATAGAAATGAGTTCAGCAAGGTTGCAGCAAGCTGAAAAATAAATCAGCTGTTTTTCCATAGACTGACAATGAACACATAGACACCAAGATTTAAAATACAGTACTATATACAACTGCTCAGAACGATAAAATACTTAGGTGTATATCTGACAAACAAATGCAAGACTTTTCTGCTGAAAACTACAAAACACTGATGAAAAAAATCAAAAATTTACATCAATGTAGAAACATACCATCTTCACGAATTGGAAAACTCAGCCAAAAAAAGATGTCAGTTCTCCCCAAATTGTTATATAGATTTAAACCAATTTCTATCAAAATCTCAGGAAGATTAATGGTAGATACAGACAAGATCATTCAAAAATTTGTATGGAGCAGTGGAATCAAGATGGTGGAGTAGGAGTATGTGGTGCTCACTTACCCCCACACACACCTTAAAACATTGAAAATACATCTACATGTGGAACAATACTCATGGAATACTAACTAGAAACTTGCAGAACTCCTATACAACCAAAGCAGCATGAAAGATGTCCATGTAACTGGTAGGATGGGGATAAAAAAATCACTGGGTTGGGATCTGTGCCCCTGGGAGGGATCTAAGGAAGAGGTCTGCACGGCTAGACCCACACCCTGGGGAGTGAGCAGGTCGAGCCATAATCTGGGCATCCCAGTCCTGGGGTCCTGCGCAGAGAAGACAAAGCCCCTTGCCTGCTGGGAAAAACCACTGGGCCAGACAGAAGGGATAGAAAAGCCTAGCCTTTACTTGCAAGAAGTGAGCACATGCTCACTTGCCAACAATCAGGGTGGAGAAAGCCATGCACTGGCAGCTGCAGCCTCACCGCACTTCCCGATCCAAAGGGGCATACACCCTAGCCCCACTCACTCCACACCACAGCCTGCTGTAAGATTTGGGCCAATGAAGCCTTGGGAAAAGATTCACTCGAGATATGGAGAGACAGGGGTCCTGGGGTATGACCTCGGTGGGGCAGGGCAGCAGTGGACGTTGTCAGTGTGCTCACAGGATAGCGACCCAAGAGCACACCACGGCAAAGTGCTGAATCTCTGGCAGATAGGCCCTGGGAGAGAACTCAATCTAGCTATGCAAAGATAGCCTGGAGGGTCTAGGGTGTGGTCCAAGTGGGGTGGTGGCAGCTAATGTCAACACACTTAAGACTACCCAGTGGTTTGTCTCCCAGCAAGAGTGCCCCCTTCCTCCGACTCCACAACACAGCTTAGTGCTAGATTTGGGGCAGACAGGTCCTGGGAAAAGACTGACACAGAGGCAGCCCAGATCTCAGGCAGTAAACAGCACAGCCACTTTTATTCCTGCAGCCACATTGCTCCAAATCCCAGCCCCAACCTACTCCACATCACAGCCTTGCTCTATATATGGGACAAAACAACAGAGAAAGGGACACAACCTTGGGCTGCTTCTGAGTGGAACCCCAGACACCTACACAGGCGGCACTTAGGTCCTCTGTGACCACACAGGCCTCAGTTCCTTCAGCATTCACCTCCTTTGGAGCAGGGCATGCACTGAAGGGCAACGAAGCCTGATCAAACCCTACCCTCAGGGCTCCTACTCCAACAAATGGGGAGAAGACCCCCACTCCTGACAGGGCAGCAATAGCCACAGAGCAGAGACGAAGCCTTGCCTCACACCCTGCATAACCATAACTCCTGTGAAGGGGATAACTGTCAGCATACCCTGAGGAAAGATGTGGCTGGCATCCATACCATAAGTAGCACTCACACCAAAAACATTGGACACACACAGTCTACACAGAGATTCTCCCGGATAAAAACACCCTTCAAAATCACAATAGGTAACTGTTTCTCCTAAATCATGGAGACAGAGAAAGTTAATTAAATGGAAAGGCAAAGGAACTACTCCCTATTAAAAACACAAAAGTAATCCCCTGAAAGAAGAATGAAACAGAGCTCACCAGTCCAGACCCTTAGTTCAAAAAGGTGGTAATAAAAATGTTAAAAGAATTAAGAAAGTTTATTGATAGAAACACAGATCACTATAGCAAGGAACTAGAAACTATAAATGTGACCAATCAAAAATACACAATTCAATTGCCATGATAAAAACCAATACAGAAACAATGAAGAGCCAACTAAGTGAAACAGAACAATTAGGTGATATGGAAGATAGAATAATGCAACCGATCAGAACAGAAGACAGAAAAACAAAAGAAAAAAAATTGAAAACAACATACAAGATGTATGAGATTACATAGAGTGTTCCAAGTTACCCATAGGGGCTCCAGAAGAAGAGAGAGAGAAGAGGATTGAAAATGTATTTGAAGAAATTATGGCTGAAAACTTCCCAAACCTAAAGAAGGAAACAGGTATCAAGGTACAGGAAGCATGGAGGGACCCAAACAAGATTAACCCAAACAGACCCACAGCAAGACATATAATTAAAATGGCAAAAGTTAAAGACAGGATTCTAAAGGCAGCAAGAGAAAAACAGTTATAAGGGAACCCTCATAAGTCTATCAGCAGATTTCTCTGCAGAAACATTACAGGTTAAAAGGGAGTAGTATGATATATTCAAAGTCCTGAAAGGGAAAAACCTGCAAAGTAAGATGCTCTCTACCCAGCAAGATTATCATTTAGAATAAAAGGAGAGATAAGAATTTCTCAGACAAGCAAAAACTAAAGGAATATAGCAATACTAAACCTATCCTAAAAGAAATATTGAAAGATGTTCTCTAAATAGAAAAGAAGCAAGAATCTATAGGAAAGGGAAAATCACAATAGGAAAGACAAATATAGAAAAGAATTGAAGATCACTTAAGTAAGCCAGTATGTAGATTAAAAAACAATCCGAAAAATTGTAAAAGTGATTATAACTACAATAAAGTAAAAGGATAAGCACAAAGATGTAAAATAGGACATCAAAATCACAAAATGTGGGCGAGGGGAGTATAAAAATGTAGCCCTTTTAAAAATGTGTTTGAACTTGAATGACTTGTCAGTTTAAAGAAAGTAGATAGTGTTGTGGGTCAGTATACTTGAACTCCATGGTAACCACAAATGAAAAACAAAGGCCATGGGACTTCCCTGGTGGCGCAGTGATTAAGAATCTGCCTGCCAATGCAGGGGACACGGGTTCGAGCCCTGGTCCGGGAAGATCCACATGCCGCAGAGCAACTAAGCCCATGTGCCACAACTACTGAGCCTATGCTCTAGAGCCCACGAGCCACAACTACTGAGCCTGTGTGCCACAACTACTGAAGCCCGCACGCCTAGAGCCCGTGCTCCACAAGATAAGCCACCACAGTGAGAAGCCCATGCATCGCAATGAAGAGTAACCCCTGCTCACCGCAACTAGAGAAAGCTCTCGCACAGCAACAAAGACCCAGTGCAGCCACAAATAAATCAAAGGAAATACACACCAAAAAAAGGCCATAGAGAAAGACAAAAAAGGATACTATAGAATGATAAAAGAACCAATACAAAGTGAAGATACTACACTCATTAACATAGATGCACCCAGTATAGGAGCACCTAAATACATAAAGCTAATAGTAACATACATAAAGGGAGAAATTGACAAGGCTCCAGTATTAGTAGGAGACTTTAACATCCCACTGACATCAATGGACTGATCATCCAGGCAGATAATCAGTAAGGCAGAAAGTCAGAGGTCCTAAATGAAACAATAGAGCAGTTGGACTTTATATCTACAGGACGCTACATCCAAATACACATTCTTGAATTGCAAGAATTAATATTGTTTAAAAGTCCATACTATTCAAAGCAATCTACAGATTTAATCAATCCCTGTCAAAATACCTATGACATTATTCACAGAACTAGAACAAGTAATCCTAAAATTTATATGAAAGCACCCAAGACCCAGAATTGCCAAAGCAATCCTGCGGGGAAAAAAGCTGGAGGCATAACCCTCTTAGACTTTAGACTATACTACAAAGCTACAGTAATCGGAACAGTGTGGTACTGGGACAAAAACGGATATTTGGATCAATGGAACAGAATAGAAAGCCCCAAAATAAAACCACACACCTATGGTCAAATAATCTACAACAAAGGAGGCAAGAATATACAAGGGAGAAAAAACATTCTCTTCAACAAGTGTTAGGAAAGCTGGACAGGTACATATAAGTCAATGAAATTAGAACATTCCCTCACACCATATACAAAAATAAACTCAAAATGGCTAAATATAAAACCTAAATGTAAGACATGACACCATAAAACTCCTCGATGAGAACAAAGGCAAAATATTCTTTGACATAAATCATACAATTTTTTTAGATCAGTCTCCCAAGAAAAAGAAATAAAAGCAAAAATAAACAAATGGGATCTAATCAAACTTAAAAGCTTTTGCACAGCAAAGGCAACCATCAACAAAACGAAAAGACAACCTACCAACTGGGAGAAAATATTTGCAAACAATGTCACCGACAGACGGTTAATATCCAAAGTATACAATCAGCTCATACAACTCAATATCAAAAAAACAACCAAATCAAAAAATGGCCAAAAGACCTAAACAGATGTTTTTCCAAAGACATACAGATGGTTAAAAGGCTCATGAAAAAAGTGCTCAACATCACTAATTAATAGAGAAATGCAAGTGAAAACCACAATGAGGTTATCACCTCACAGCAGTTAGAATGTATATCATCAAAAAGTCTACAAATAAATGCTAGAGAGGATGTGGAGAAAAGGGAACCTTCATACACTGTTAGTGGGAATGTAATTTGGTGCAACCACTAAGAAGAACAATATGGAAGTTCCTTTAAAAACTAAAAATAGATCCGGCAATTCTACTCCTGAGTATATAGCTAGAAAAAAACAAAAATTCTAATTTGAAAAGATACATGCACCCCAATGTTCACAGCAGCACTATTTATAACAGCGAAGACATGGAAACAACCCAAGTGTCCATCAACAGATGACTAGCTAAGAAGATGTGATATATATATATATATATATATACACACACAAGGGAATATTACTCAGCCATAAAAAGATTTGCAAATCTTGCCATTACAGCAACATGGATGGACCTAGAAAATATTGTACTTAGTGAAGTAAGTCAGACAGAGAAATACAAATATTATATGATATCACTTATATATGGAATCTAAAAAATAACAGAAATGAATCTGTGTACAAAACTAAAACAGACTTACAGACATAGAAAACAAATTTATGATCACCAAAGGGGAAATTTTGGGGGAAGAGATAAATTAGGAGTATAGGATTAACATATACAAACTCCTACATATAAAATATATAAACAACAAGAATTTATGGTATATTACAGGGAACTATATTCAATATCTTATAATAACCTATAATGGAATATGATCTGAAAAAAATAACTGAATCACTATGCTGTACACATGAAACTAACACAATATTGTAAATCAACTATACCTTAATAAAAAAAATTTATATAGAAATGCTAAAATAATTTTGAAAAGAAAATCATGGATAGGGAAGTATCAGTCTACTCATTTTCAAGACTTATTACATAGCTACAGTAATCCAGACTGTTATATTGGTGAAAGGATAGACACAGATCAATGGAACAGAAGAGAAAGCCCAGAAATAGACCCACACAAATATGACCAAATGACCTTTTACAAGAGTGGAACAGCAATTCATTGTTTCAACAAACGTTGATGGAACAACTCGATAGCCATAGACAAAAAAAAAAAAAAAAAAGTTCCTTGACCTAAACTTCACACCAGAAGGTAAGACAAAAGAAAAGTTGGGGGACCTAGGGCTTGGTGAAGGGTTCTTAGATATGACACCAAAATCATAATGTATAAAAGAAAATACTGATAAATTGGATTTATTCAAATATAAAAGCTTTTGCTCTGTGAAGAACCATCTCAAGAAATTGAAAAGACAAGCTATAGATTGGGAAAAAATATCTGCAAACCACATATCTGACAAAGGACTCATATCTAGAATATATAAAGAAATCTCAAAACTCAACAGTAAAAATACAAACAATCCAATTACAAAATTGGCAAAAGACACAAAGAGATATTTCACTGAGGAGGACACAGGGTGGCAAATAAGTGGGTGAAAAGATGTTCAACATCACTAGGTGTTAGGGAAATACAAACTAAGACCATAAGGAGTTATTACTGAACATCTATTAGAACAACTAAAATTTTAAAAAAAGAAAAAAGACAACCTGAGATAATACCAAATGCTAGCCAAGGTACAGATAAACTTGATCTCTCATACATTGCTCATGGAAATGTAAAATGGTACTAGCACTCTGGAAAATAATTTCGCAGTTTCTTAAAAAGCTAATCATACACGTAACCATATGATCCAGCAATTTCTCACACAAAAAACGTATACACAGTTGTTAAGGTCCAAACATGATAATAATAATAAAAAAAATAAGTAATCCCCCTCATTTTTTAACTGTGCCAGCAAGACAGGCCAATATATAGCATTTTAATAGTATTTAAAATTTTTTTCACCTTTATAGGTTAATTTTGGAATATGTAATTTCTTTTCTTGACCTAATTTGTGGAGCCTAGAATATGGAAAATAATTATTTTTAACAAGCATCTTATTTATGTGTATTTATTTGCAAAGTGATTTTGATTTTAGTCTTTTTGTTACTGTTATTTGTTCTATTATGTTAATTTAACATCTTAATTGTTTTATTTTTTGAATCAATGGTATTAAAATCTATTTTGATAGGAATTCTAATTTTGCATTTGTTTGGGGATTAACAAAAGATGAAACAGCCAAATGATTATCTTTGCTCTAATACACACTAAAAGAAGAATATACCAGAGGTGTCATAGGCAACACTCTCAAGAAGTACTGTGACAATGCACAGTAAACAGGTAATATTGGGCATGTGTAGCAGATACATCTGTTTCAGCCATATGCATTACAGCTCACAGAGGCACAGTGTAAGTAAACACCCACTCCATTAGTATATCTAATGATTTCTCTATGAAATATGAAAATATTAATCTCTCATGCTGTATTCCCCATGTTACTTCTCTTTCTCAGGCAGAGGTATTGCTTGGAGGCAGTGGGAGAGAGGTCAGGAAGAAGGGATTTTTTTTTTTTTTACCTTGCCCTTAATAATATAATAATAATACATTAAGCATTATTAAATTCATTACATGAGCATATCTCTTAAAAATTAATATTGTTATGTCTTAGTTTCCTACCTAGCAAAGTGGGGGGGTGACAATATATTGGTACCCTTCCTGATAATATTAATAGAGAAAAATATCATAGCATAATTATCATAGAGTAGAATTTTTTTTTAACATTGTTATTGCAGTATAATTGCTTTACAATGGTGCATTAGTTTCTGCTTTATAACAAAGTGAATCAGCTATACATATACATATATCCCCGACTCTCCTCCCTTTTGCGTCTCCTTCCCACCCTCCCTATCCCACCCCTCTAGGTGGTCACAAAGCACTGAGCTGATCTCCCTGTGCTATGCGGCTGCTTCCCACTAGCTATGTTTTACATTTGGTAGTGTATATATGTCCATGCCACTCTCTCACTTCGTCCCAGCTTACCCTTCCCCCTCCCCCTGTCCTCAAGTCCATAATCTACGTCTGCGTCTTTATTCCTGTCCTGCCCCTAGGTTCTTCAGAACCTTTTTTTTTTTTTTTTTAGATTCCATATATATGTGTTAGCATATGGTATTTTTCTCTTTCTGACTTACTTCACTCTGTATGACAGATTCTAGGTCCATCCACCTCACTATAAATAACTCAATTTCGTTTCTTTTTATGGCTGAGTTATAGTCCATTGTATATATGTGCCACATCTTCTTTATCCATTCATCTGTCAATGGACACCTAGGTTACTTCCATGTCCTGGCTATTGTAAATAGAGCTGCAATGAACATTGTTGTACATGACTCTTTTTGAATTATGGTTTTCTCAGGATATATGCCCAGTAGTGGGATTGCTGGGTTGAATGGTAGCTCTATTTTTAGTTTTTTAAGGAACCTCCATACTGTTCTCCATAGTGGCTGTATCAATTTACATTCCCACCAACAGTGCAAGAGGGTTCCCTTTTCTGCACACCTATAATTTTTTTAATTGGATGTGTATCCAATTAAAATACATTTTTAATTAAATGTATAGTTGCATTAAAAAATACATTTTTTAATTAAATGTATAGTTGCATTACAATGCTGTGTTAGTTTCTGCTGAACAATGAAGTGAATCAGCCATATGTATACATATGTCCCCTCCCTCTTGGACCTCCCTCCCCTCCCATCCCACCCATCTAGGTCATCACAGAGCACCAAGCTGAGCTCCCTGTGCTATACAGCAGGTTCCCACTAGCTATCTGTTTTACACATTGTAGTGTATTTAAATCAAACCTAATCTCCCAATTCATCCCACCCTCCCCTTCCCCCCCCACATCCACATGTCCATTCTCTACATCTGCATTTCCATTCCTGCCATAGACTAGAATTTTTTAATAAAAAAATGATCATTTCAGCTTAACTTCTCAAACGAAAATTATATTTAAAACCTGTAACTTATTTCTTTCAAAGCATACAATATAACCATTAGAAACGTTTCTTATTTGTAGGTTTTGGTGAAATTCTGGTCATCATTTGACAGACCCCCACTGTGGTCCCATTAGTAGGAGTTCCCTGGACAAGTACAGGCCATTCAGGTTTGGCTAACTAATAAAAGTCTAGAAGGTAGAATAAAGGAATTTCCACTATACTTTTTTTTTTTTTACTATTTATATATTTTGAAATGAATGTGTTTTCCAAAAGAAAAAATCAGTTTCAATATTATTAAAACAACACAAAATATTACAAAAGAGATACAAAAGGACTCAGTTCAAAACTGAAATATTTGAGGATATAAAAATGTTCTGAGTTGTGGCATCTTTAAAATTTTGTATCTTCTAGTTTTAGACTTAATCTTTCTACTTAAAAATATTTGTTAATAATATCATATTGAAACATGTAGCAACTCTGACTTGCAAAGACTCTGGACTACTATTGCCACAATCCAGTGCCACCCCTTCCAACATCCAGGTAGGCAAGTATTTTAAGTGGTTTTAAATGATTAATCTGTAATAATGCAATTCTGAAAAATCCTTTCTTCAGTAAGAAGGTACGAAAGACAGTGTTATAAAAGAACTCACTTAAGAATTTTTTTAAAGCTCCTGGAAAATGGCAGTCTATACTCATCTAATTTTTCTGTCTCCTAAAACTTCAATTAGGAGGAATAGAAGGGAAGGGTGAGTAACTGACAAATCTAAGAAAGAAACTAGCATGGGGAAGGCTGAGAACCACGCCAAATTATACAAAACCCAAGGACTGGACTGACTTTGAACTTTTCAACAACAGCATTGCAAGTAAGACAACAGTGGAGCAGTGCCTTCAAACTTCAGAAGAAAAATGATTTACTCACTAGAATTTTTGAATTATAAGGGATACTCTTCAAAATACAAAAAAATGGTAGTAACAGAGCACTAAGAAATCAGGGTGTGGGGGAGATAAAAAGGACAGTGGGGGAAAGCTCTTCAAGAAGCAGTCTGAGCCCCATTCTACCGCATGACTGACCTTGTCCACAGAGGAGTGGAGGTTAAATTCTCTGGAGAGGGTAAAAGAGAAAGACCCCAGTGTGAGTACCATGTCACAAAGAGGGGGATTAAAGGATGGTGTGCGACTAAATGGGAAAATGTTGAGATCCCTTGTCTACTTTCCCCAGTTGGCTCCCAGAACACTGGCAGTAAGGGCATAACTTCCAGGAAAGAAATTTCAAAGTCAGACTAGTGGTAAAGACCTGTTACATCTACAAAGATACATCTTGGGCTTCCCAACACATACTCCATCCCTCCCCGAAATTATCCTATGTGAAGCTAGTAAGTCTTGAGTTTTGCAGAATTTACTCAAACGTTGCCCACTGACTTCCCTAGAAGGCTCTTATAAACTCCATAGGGAATCAGAAATTCAACTATTACTATTCAGCTTCCCTCTTCCAGGGAGCCTTCATGTAACTGTAGCATTACTGTCTTTTCTTTAGAAAGCTAGGTTTGTGAGTGCTACTCAGATCTTCAAAACTAGACAATATGCTGTCTAGAGATACATAGGAGGGTGGTAAAATGTTCCCTGAGGGGCTTCCCTGGTGGTGCAGTGGTTAAGAATCTGCCTGCCAGTGCAGGGAACATGGGTTCGAGCCCTGGTCTGGGAAGATCCCACATGCAAGGAGCAACTAAGCCCATGTGCCACAACTACTGAGCCTGCACTCTAGAACTCATGAGCCACAGCTACTGAGCCCACGTGCCACAGCTCCTGAAGCCCGCATGCCTACAGCCTGTACTCTGCAACAAGAGAAGCCACCACAATGAGAAGCCTGCGCACCACAAAGAAGAGTAGCCTCCGCTCGCCGCAACTAGAGAAAGCCCGCGCGCAGCAACGAAGACCCAACACAGCCAAAAATAAATAAATTTATTTAACAACAAAGTATTAAAAATAAAAGTTCCCTGATAAACTTATTAGGTTAATGGAGAGTCTACATCTTTGCTGATTTTAATTTATCAGAAATTATCTGAATAGTTGCAAATGCATTGCACAATTTAGTCAAGATGACTTAACATTCAGCTATGAATAGTATTCATGAGCATTATCAATGGGAGCTGGGTTGTTTCCCTAAAATAGGAATTCCTAATTTTCTCATTTAAAATTTAAGGTTACTGCATTTAGACATATTTATATTTATTCAGTACTGATACAGTCACTTTCTCATTTTTGTTGAATGAGGGACTAAAAGAATTAAAGAATATATCCATTTTATATTGTCTACATAGATAATTGGTTTGCTGGAGCCACTTCCCCATTTTTTCTTATGCTTTATAGGTTAGATCAGCTGTTCTTAACATTTTTAGATCTTTTCCTCTTTTAAAACAAATATATGACATCAATTTTACTTTGATGAAATCAGTCATAGATAATGAATATGTATATATCACACATATATAATTTTAATTAGATAATGCAATGTCATAACTTTAATGTAGATAATAAATGTAGTTTATAATTTAAAAAGTATAAGTCCTTGTGACATTTCTACACTGAAAGGCATAATGAAGTATTATTAAGTAGCTTATACATGTATATCAAATCACTGTAAATTTAACAGCTATAAATGCAGGATGATACATCAGTGTAGTATTGCAGACTCAAATGCTGCAAGCTTTGCCTCTAAGCAAGGCCTTAAGCATAGTCTAAAAACCACCTACTTATGTGTGCTATCTGCCCTATCCACTCCTAGAATTCTGACCAAGTATTCTGCCTCCTCTGAGGCCTCCTCAGACCAGGAGACAAAAGGAGTTACCTGATCACTAGAGCTGCAAGTAAAAGACTTGATGCTTAGCATGGCAAAGAATGTATAGTTATTATCCAAGCCAGCAGCTCTTCCCGTATTCCTGATCTCCAGCCGTGGTACATGAGATCTTCAATTTTATCCAATGTCTTGCTTTAAAAAAAAGGGCAGGGGGAAACTCCTGTTGTGCCAATACCCTACAGCTCTGATGGTCTGAGTCTTAAAGAATCTGGACTTACAGGGTAGAATTGTAAGTGAAAAAGTCTTCCAGATACTCTTAAGCTAAAAGTAACTTGTGATGTCCTTAAGCCTATGCAATGCTTCAGCCAGATTCCAAAGATTGATCTTTTATATTAGCAGTGATCATATATATGGATGAAATTTTGGTTTTTATTCTTAGCTTTCAACTTTATATGAGTCTCTGTCCAGGTAAGGCTGAACTGCCTGCAAGAGTACTGCCACTTGACCAACCCCTAAGAACGCATCTTTGAGAGCCTGGAGGTGACTCTCCTAAGCAATGCTCTATCCAACTATGGGAAAGGATCCAACCTAGAATAGGACAACAACTCCCCCCATCAAAAATATTTAAACTCTTCTGGGTTTCACAGGTTATTTCATCTTCCATTTTTCTAACCTCATTACCCTGCTTAATGAACCTTCTAAAAAAAAGTATAAGGCTTCACCTGAATTCTAATAAATTTTCCACAGTTTTAATTAACTGAGACAATAGGAGCAAACAACAGTTGGACACCTACACACAGCAATGCCTAACCCAATCAAGCATCCTTTAGAGCAGGGTCCCCTAGGCCACGGACAAGTACTGGTCCGTGGCCTGTTAGGAATCGGGCTGCACAGCAGGGTGTGAGTGGCGGGCGAGTGAGCAAAGCTTCATCTGTATTTATAGCCACTCCCCATTGCTCGCATTACTGCCTGAGCTCTGCCTCTGTCAGATCAGCAGTGGCATTAGATCCTCATAGGAATGCGAACCCTACTGTGAACTGTGCATGCAAAGGATCTAGGTTGCACACTCCTTGTGAGAACCTAATGCCTGATGATCTGAGGTGGAACTGAGGCGGTGATGCTAGCGCTGGGGAGCAGCTGCAAATACAGATTATCATTAGCAGAGATGTTTGACTGCCCGGAGACCATAATAAATCAATTGCTTGCAGACTCATATCAAAACCCTATTAGTGAGTGGCAAGTGAAAACAAGCTCACGGCTCCCACTGATTCTGCATTAAGGTGAGTTGTATAACCATTTCATTATATATTACAATGTAATAATAATAGAAATAAAGTGCACAATAAATGTGATGGACTTGTATCATCCCAAAACCATCCCGCAAAAACTGTCTTCCACGAAACCAGTCCCTGGTGCCAAAAAGGTTGGGGACTGCTATTTAGAGACAAGTCCCTAAAGATAAGGGATATAGGCCAGGAGATGGAGAAATCATCTGCAAATACACCTGGCTCAGTATCTAAAAGAAAAATTCAAACGTAGGTGCAGCACTGGCCAGTAAATAATAACTTGCTACATTCATTTGCTGAATATCACTGCATAATAATTTTTACTTCCACACCTGCTTTTTTTTCTCTGCACTACTGGATAACTGTACAAACTCTCATCAATCACTAGTTAAGAAGGACTTCAGACTTAGAAACCTAATAAGGCAGGGAAACTTTCTAAAATGGCAAGCAATATACAACAGTTATCAGGAGACATCCTTGAAGCTAGAGAAAACATTTTCTTTCAGGACACATTCATTCTATCAATTTTAGCTAAAAATTTCCTAGAACCTTTCAGAGTCATAGTTATAACCAACTACCTCACATTTAGCTTAGAGTTATACATGTTCAGTCAGATTCACCCATTCTTCTGCTGCTCCCTACAACTCTCAAGTTACTTTCTCACCCGATGCTCTAATCATAAAAGGAATGCAAGAAGTAACAAACTGCCAACAGCCTCATGTCCAGCTTTGAAATCTGCTATAATAGGAACCAATTTTCTAAAACTAGAAAGCACTAAGACACATGCTTCTACCATCAAAATCTATTCCCTTGAGTTAAAACTATATACCAGATTGCCACACAAAAGACAGAATATAGGGCTTCCCTGGTGGCACAGTGGTTGAGAGTCCGCCTGCCGATGCAGGGGATACGGGTTTGTGCCCCGGTCCGGGAAGATCCCACATGCTGCAGAGCGGCTAGGCCCGTGATCCATGGACGCTGAGCCTGCCCGTCCAGAACCTGTGCTCCGCAACGAGAGAGGCCACAACAGTGAGAGGCCCGCGTACCGCAAAAAAAAAAAAAAAAAAAAAAAGAATATACATAATAAATAAAAAAGAAAAAATTACTAAGGATGCCATGTTTGGGGCAGCAGGGGAAGGAGATATAGTCAGCATAGTCATAGAATTTTTTTTTTTTTGCTATTCTGTTTTTACTATACCTTAATATGCATAGAATATTCATTACACCACTAAAGATAATATACATATTTAAGTCATTCATATTAACATTTTCTAGATGTGTAGAAGTTACTTTATAGAAAATTTGGAAGCAAGGCAGAACAAGTACTTTTAGTACCAAGTTTTAACAATTTTGTTAAAATATAATATTTATAATTCTTATAATACGTTATTTTAATTGCAAGGAAATTTTACTCGTTTAGATGGAACAGAAGTCTTTCCTTGAGGACTTACACTTTAATCTCGGGTTTTCAAACACTGATGTGGTTGCATCGCCTTTTAAAAGCCTTTGGGTACAAGAATGACAAGAAGTGGTTTTAGTTATTGGCATGCCTGTGCAACAAAGCATTTAGGAGTTGTGATTGACAGGCCAGAACTGTGTATAAGGGAAAACCTATGCTTATGTCTGCTTCAGTGACTTTATTAGCCACACCCTACTTGTAAATTGTAAACTGTCATTCAAAGTAGCAAAGTGATGTTTTAAACAAGTCAGGTTATAATACTTCTTTTGTCTTAATGCCTAAAGGTAAATTCAGGAAGTACTCCTATGTTTTGGCTCATAAAAGCATCCATCTGGGAAAAAACTAAATAAAAAGCCCAAATAGTGAAGAGCAATGCAAAGAATATTTAAAACACTATGCATATATGTATATTGAATATTTAAAATCACAGATAATTCAGACTTTGTTATAGTTCAGCAACTATTTCAGATTGAGGATGAAAAAAATAATTTTATTAATTGTTGGCAGTTTTTAACCAGTATTTTAAAACACTGTTAACAATATGTACTGAATTAAAATTGCTAATAATATGAAAAGTTTCACTGGAGACCTTTACTGTCTTTGCAAAAAACTTTGGGAAAATCTGTGTTTTAAAGCATGATGTATTTTATGAGAAATGCCTAGTTTTACATTAAAATATTAAAATAAATGCAGAAACAAATATATATTCACATCATAGTTTTCTAAGAATTGCACAGTTTTGGACTGAAATAAGGGATGAAAACAAGTATTATAGTTTGCTGACTTCTTACTAATAATATTCTAAATATTCTTTCCTGAATTTTAGATAATTTAATCTTAACTAACCTATGAACTCATCAAAAAAATACAAATTGTACAGAAAAGCACAATATAGTCAATGAAAATCTCTCATGATCCACTCCGTCTAATCTGACCAAAAACATTACTTGCAACAAAATACCTTTTGTGTTCTAAATTTCAATAAGGTAATAATTCAAATGTCTAGATAAGTATTAAAGGTTTTAATACTTGTACCATGAATTACCAAATTGAATTCCAGTCAGCGCTCAGATTTGAGGTAAAAGCCTTTGTGCAATTACTCAGTAACTTAGTATTCCATAGTGACACTTCTAATTTTCATATCTGAACGGATATGAAGGCTATGTCAATGGATGGAGGCACCCTTAAGGGGCATGAGGTAGTCTAGTCTTTATCTGTGATTCAGTTGAAGGAATCTTGGGTTTTTCTTTTTGAGGTGGACCAAACCACAGAATGTCATCTCAGGAAGCCTATTTATCTGACAAGAAGAAAAGATAAACACCTGTAAGTTGATGTTTAAAGCCCAAACTAGTTTTGAAGTAACAAGAAAGGGAAAGCTAACAGTTCAAATTTCAGTCACTTTTCATCTAAACCCATCAATGTGTGCACTGGTCCATTAATTATGTGGCCCAACACAAAATGATATGTTAGTCATCCCTTTTCTCCTAGATGACAGATGTGAGGTAAGATTTTAGTTCAGGAGAAAGAAAGCTATTTCAAATACTTCACCTTTTGGTCTCAAGAATTTACCTCAGTCATGTATGAAAATGAAAAACTACTAATTGAGGATCAAACGAACTGTTTTGTTGATCACTCTATTTAAACCAAAATAAAATTGGAGAGGAGTGATTTAAAACCTATGATTCTAATGGACCCAGCTTTTCTAGGTTAATAAAGTATTCTAAGCAAAGGTTACCAAATTATTTTCTGTAAAGCTCCAGATGGTAAATATTTTAGAATTTGTGGGCCATACAGTTTCTGTCACAACCATTCAACTCTTACTCTGCAATTGTGCAAAAGCAGCCATAGACAATATGTAAATGAAAGATCAAGGCTGTGTTCCAATAAAACTTTATTTATGGCCACTTAAATATAAATTTCATATAATGTTCACATGTCACAAAATATTCTTCCATTGACTTTCTTCCAATCACTGAAAATGGAAAAATTATTCTCAGTTTACAGGTTGCAGAAAAATAGGCAGTGGGCTGGATTTGGCCTGGCCATAGTTTGGCAACCCTTGTTCTAACAGATTATTTTGGTTCTTGTTTTGTGAATTTATTTCTATGCTTCAAAAGACAAATATGTCAGAGATTTTATTAAAATCTTGCTCAAAGTATTTGCTATTTTTTTTAAAACCCTATCAATGAGTTGCTAGAATAAATAAGTGGAAACACTGCCGTTTGAAATATTTCTTCTAGATGAACCTAATTCAGTGCTTTTAGATGACATTACTGTTGTAGTAGTCCTTAGTAGAAAACGTCAGTTTTCAGTATAAAATCTGGTTCCATTTATTCTGTTTTAAAATTTCCTATGCTAATAAATTTTCAGAAAAAAAGCTATTAAGTTTGGCCACTTCCTAAATTACCTATTTTAGATGAGTATTAAGTATGTGTGAGTTATTAAGTATTCTGATGACAAAAGTTAATTATACATGTGCATTACATAAAATTCAAACATTGATGAAATGTTTAATTTGGGAAAATAAAAGCTCTGTATAATACCCACCTACCATAAAAGGAATCTTAACATATTACATATTTTTCTAGCTTTTCCCCTTGCACATATTTTAAGAAAATATGGTAATACATGGTCATATATTACTTCCTGTTTTACAAATTTCCTTTTTAAAATTTTTAACAAAATATTTTGGAAAGCTACATGTCTATATGTAGATTGACCCCTTTCTTTTTTTTTAACAGCTATATTATTCATTTGTATGGGTATACTACAATTTGTTTAACCAGTATCCTATTGCTGGATATTGGGGTTATTCCCTGTTTTCATGAGAATCACTGCTGCCAGAGGATTCTGAAAAGACAGCATCACTGTAGTATTTGAATCTCCTTGAAACTCCTCATAAAACAGAAATAGCAAATAGGATAGTAAACCCCAAAATCTATCTACAACAAAATCTAGTGGCAACATATTAATGAACCCCAAAATATAAGTGGGTTGGAACAAATCAGCAGGAGCTACAAAATGTACTAAAATCTTTATGGATTCACGAAGACCCATATTGGGTGTTGATGCAATGTGATTTCTACCTAGTGGTGTGAATGTCAAAGTGAAGGAATTCAATGAAGCTCTGGTAAATGGTGGAAGTAACTAAGACTCTCTTAAAGTAGCCAAATGCTTTGTCATCTAATTAGGGACATGCATGAATGGATGAATGAGATTCCCACTGTCCCTACCTACTATCCAGCAAAACCACAGTCAAGGAAAGAGGTTTGGCAGAATCAGTGGGGAAATGAGTCCCCATTGAGCTTCACTCTAGTCTGGCACAGTGAAAAGACTCAAGAGGTGTATAAGTGGGAGGTACCCCCCCACCCCCCACCACATCCCTATGAAGGGGTGGTATGGGGCAGCCTTGTAGGCCACCTCTGAAATACCACTACTTTTACTTTTTTTTTCACTGACCCAGTAAGGGGATTGGAGGGGGTAACCCCCAAGGGGCTCTTGCTTCTGGCTCCAAGCACCCAGTCATACCAGCCAGGCACAACTCTAGGGACAGGGACAGGTAGGGAGCTGAACTGATATTGTACACCTGTGATATGTAATGCAGGTGTCCTGAGGGAGGACAGAAGGCTCCCATGGAGCAGAAGAGCAAAAGCTCACCTGATCTTGATCTTCAGCATGAATACAGACTTTGAAAGCAGGAACACACACACACACACACACACACACACACACACACACACACACACACACAAAATAATAATAAAGATTTCATGGAAGAAGCAGAGGGAAGGTAATGGACTTATTATGGCTCTGAGAAAGAACTCAAGTACTACCTGGAAAATTTCCCATAGCCACTCTTAGAACAGCAACAGAAACTGGAGGGGACACTGGGGGCTCTAATTTTTGGATACAAAGGAACTGTGGGAAGATATGGAAGTACTGGAATGGTCTAGATTCTAGGTCCTATAAATGTTTAAAACTAACAAATCAAAATACTTTTCCTAGATAAATCCCTAAACTGAAGAGAAACACTTGAGAGTAGAGACCAAATTGAGCATAACAGACACAACAGGGCCACAAAAAAAAAAGGTTGAAATTAAAGGGAAGAATACAGGTGCTATGGTCTGAATGTTTGTGTCCCCCTAAAATTCATATATTGAAATCCTAACCCCTAAGGTGATAATATTAGGAGGTGGGCCTTTTTGAAGGAGATAAGGTCATGAAGGTAGAGTCCTCATGAATGGGATTACATAGTACCCTTATAAAACAAGCTCCAGAGAAATCCCTCACCTTCTTCTGCCATGAGGACTCAGTGAGAAGCTGGCAGTCTACAACCCAGAAGAGGCCTTCACCAGAGTGTGACTATGCTGGCACCCTGATCTTGGACTTCCAGCCTCCAAAACTATAAAAAATAAATTCCCTGTTTATAAGCTAACCCATCTGTGGTATTTTGTTACAGCAGCCCTAATGGACTAAGACAACAGGAGACCATATTTTTGACTAGTTGAACACAACAGACTCATGAGCTAGCTCCAGAACTATGAAGATAAAACTTACCTTGGCCCACATTGCCTCTTCAAAGTATAGAAAAACAAATTTCTCATAAAAACGAGTAATAAGAGAAGACTGGGTGGGATAGGGAGGGTTGGAAGGAGGGAGATGCAAGAGGGAAGAGATATGGGGACATATGTATATGTGTAACTGATAGCTTTGTTATAAAGCAGAAACTAACACACCATTGTAAAGCAATTATACTCTAATAAAGATGTTAAAAAAAAAGACTGCAATCAAATCTCATACAAAGTTACTTCTACAAAACAGAACAAGATGCAAAATACTTTCCCTATGAACAGTGAAAGCACTCCAGAAAGATCTGGAGTGCCCACGAAGTGCCCACAAACAGATGAAAACTGACCATAATATTCTAAAATAAGCTTAAATAAATTAATACAAAGATAGAAGTTGTGAAAGAACAACATAAATCAGTATAAGAGAAACTCAGAAATGAGATGATTATAGAAGCAAGATTTTTTAGAGGTGAAAGAACTATGAAAATAATTAGAAATAAAAGGAAAAAATCATTTTAGAAATGAAGTTTAGACTGGAAGAATCACAAGACCAAATAAACACAATGCCTTATGATAAATAGAGAATTTAAAGGAGGAAACACTTGAAAATTTTAAAAATCAGTGAAGGAAACCATCAGCAAAATGCAAGAGCAACCTTCTGTGTGGGAGAAAAATTTGCAAATCATGTATCTGATTATGGCTTAATACCCAAAATATATAAAGAATTCAATCACTTACGAGCAACTCAATGACTTAATAGCAAAAAGACAAATGATTTGATTAAAAAATGAGCAGAGGAACTGAATAGACATTTTTCCAGAGAAGACATACAGATGACCAATGGGTACATGAAAACGTGCTCAACATCACTAATCATCTGGGAAATACAAATCAAAACCACAATGAGATACCACCTCACACCTGTGAGAACGGTGGTCATCAAAAAGACAAGAAATAACAAGTGTTGGTGAGGACCTGGAGAAAAAAGAAGCCTGTGCACTGTTGGTAGGAATGTAAATTGGTGCAGCCACTACAGAAAATGATATGGAGGTTCCTCAAAAAATTAAAATAGAATTACCATATGATCCAGCAATTCTACTTCTGGGTATAAATCCAAAGGAACTGAAATCAGGAACGCAAAGAAATATCTTTACTTCCATGTTCATTGCAGCATTATTCACAATAGCCAAGACACTGAAGCAACCTAAGTGTTGCTTCATCCAACTGATGAACGAAGAAAATGGGCCATACACACACACACACATACACAGTGGAATGTTATTCAGCCATTTAAAAAAAGAATTAAATCTTGCCATTTTTGACAATATGGATGGACCTTGAGGGCATTATGCTAAGTGAAAAAAGTCAGACAGAAAAAGATAAAGAGCATATGATTTCACTTATATGTGGAATCTAAAAACAAAAATGAGCTCATGGATATAGATAACAGATTGGTGGTTGCCTGAAACGGGGGTGGGGGGGTAGGGGTGGGCAAAATGTTTGAAGGGAGTCAAAAAGTACAAATTTCCGTTACAAAATGAATGAGTCATAGGGATGTAATGTACAACATAGTGACTATAGTTTCGTATTGCATATTTGAAATTAGCTAGGAGAACAGATCTTGAAAGTTCTCATCACAAGAAAAAAAATTGTAACTATGTAAGGTGATGAATGGATTTATTATGGTGATCATTTTGTAATATATACAAATATCAAATCATTATTTTGTACACCTGAAACTAATGTAATGTTATGTCAATTACACCCCAGTAAAGTGTATATCTTGAATAAAACTTACTGAATCTGAGAAAAAAGTGAAGGATGAGATAAAAAGGACTCAAGAAAAAGTATTAGATATAGATGATAGACAAAAAAGATCCAACACATGTATAATAAGAGTTCCTAAAGAAGAAAACCCAAAGCAATACAACAGAATAATTTAAAACTCTAAAAAAAACTTTCCTGAAATAAAAAATACTTTATGACAATCTCTAGGTCCATCCACGTTGCTGCAAGTGGCATTATTTTGTTCTTTTTTATGGCTAAGTAATGTTCCATTGTATATGTATATACCACATCTTCTTTATCCATTCCTCTGCCGATGGACATTTAGGTTGTTTCCATGTCCTGGCTATTGTGAATAGTGCTGCAATGAACAGGACAAATATCATATGATATCGCTTATATGTGGAATCTAAAAAAATGGTACAAATGAACTTACAAAATAGAATCAGATGTAGAAAACAAACTTGTGCTTAGCAGGGGGCAAAGGGAGGGGTGTGGAGGAGGGAATAATTGGGAGACTGGGACTGACATATACACACTACTATATATAAAATAGGTAACTAATAAGGACCTACTGTATAGCACAGGGAACTCTTCTCAATACTCTGTAATGACCTATATAGGAAAAGAATCTAAAAAAGAGTGGATATATGTGTATGTATAACTGATACACTTTGCTGCACAGCAGAAATTAATGCAACATTGTAAATCAACTATACTCTAATGAAAATTTTTTTTAAATACTTTGTACTGCAAAATTAAAAGGCATATCACACAGCTGGGAAAATCAGCCACATTGGCTAATATCAAGACATATTCTAATGCAATGCTTGGACTTTAAAGAAAACAAACAGACAAAATCCTTTGGTCATTCACGCAAAAACATTAAGTCCTTATAAAGCAAATAAAATCAGATTGTACTTTTTTATAGCAGCAATTTATTCCAGAACACAATATAGTAATACATTTAAGATACTCAAGAAAAGAAAATGTCAACCAAAGATCTTATATTCAGCCAAAACAACCCATTATTCCCATGAGCCATTCGTAGGAAATCTAAAAGAAAAAGAGATTCAGACAACCAAAATAACTGAAAGACATCTACATGGAGACCAGTGGTGAGCATTATAAATATATCGACCCATAAAACTAAGTAATGAAACCAGTCACAAAAGGACAAATCCTGTAGGATTCTACTCATATGAAGTATCAAAAATAGTCCAAGAGAAAGCAGAAAGGTGGCTGCTGGGACGCAGAGTGGGGGATTAGTGTTTAATGGGCACAGAGTTTCAGTTTTGCTAGATAAAAAAGTTCTAGAGACCTGCTGCAAAACAATGTGACTATACTTAACACTAGTGAACTTTATCCTTAAAAATATCAATAATTAAGATGGCAAATTTTAAGTTGCTTATTTTTACTACAATAAAAAACTAATAGTCATAGGGGAGAGAATGACATAACACAGTACAACTATCAAAAAATGTGGAGAAATGATAAGGGTAGAATAATTACCATGATTGTCTTATAGAAACTGGCTGGAAGTAAAAGGGATATCACTTCAAATCTGACATAGGATACAAAGCACCAAGCTGATCTCCCTGTGCTATGCAGCTGCTTCCCACTAGCTCGGTGCTTTGTGACCACCTAGAGGGGTGGGATAGGGAGGGTGAGAGGGAGGCACAAGAGGGAGGGAATATGTATATCAGTATATATACATATACTGATTCACTTTGTTATACAGCAGAAACACAACATTGTGAAGCAATTATACTCCAATAAAGATGTTAAAAAAAAAATCTGACACTGGACAAGAAGGATAAAGAGGAAAATGGGCTAATAGCTAATTCCAGCATGGCTCACAGTAGGAGACCAACAGACTGTGCTCCCCTTTTTCAGGTGCCAAGGGTATTATATAAAGGTACAGATGTAATGTAGACATAAATGTAACTATCAGAATACAAAACTTCCTAAGTATTAAAAGTTTAGATATACACATTAAATAAGGCAGATAACATAGACTCTGTGTGTGCACAATGAAAAATATGACAAATCTGAGGCCAAACATAAATATCATATATCAACAAATATAAATTAATTTATCTCATTTATAAAAAGAAAAAGGTTTGGATTATCTAGTGAAGCAAAATCCAACACTATACTGCATGCACAATAGACTCATATGCTCTCACTCTCTCAGGGAGGGGGGAAAGGAGGGATGGAGGGAAAGGGAGAAGGGGAGATTTTCAGAAAGGTTAAAAATAAAGGGATAAAAATGTGGACAAATACAAATTAAAAGAAATGAGAGGTCACACTCTTGATATCTGATAAGGCAAAATTCAGACCGAGAGACAAAGGAGGATACTTTCATACTGCTAGAGGATGCAATTCACAATGAAGACGTAACAGTTATGGAAATTCCAAACAACACAGCAACTGCTTTCAGCAGAGAAATTACAAGACATGCTAGGAGAGATAAAGAGAACTGCTCTATCAAAGGAGACTTTAACATACCTATCTTAATGTAAGAAAGATCAAGTGGACAAAAATTTAGGAAAGAGAAGACCAAAATGACCTGATCAGTGAGTTAGATCTTTTAGATCTATAATAAACTCTGAACTCTGATAATGGAGGATATACCTTTTTGCAAGTGCTCACAGAAACATACAAGAAAATTAGCCATATCTTAGGCTACAAAGAAAACTTCCATAAACCTGTAAATTGGAGAGAGTAGAAATAACATGGAAAATATGACCTTTCTGGAAGTAATAAAATGAGACTTGAATAATAAAATAAAAATTAAAAGGCCTGTCACTTGGAAGCTTAAGAATATAGTATTGAATAATTCTTAGATCAAGTTAAATTGCAAAATTTCGTAAAATAATGAAAATCCAATATATCAATGTCTTTGAGTTAGAGAAAAATGTATAGCATTTAATACATTAAAAAATGAAATTCAAAAAATCAGACGTAAGTTTAAAATCTTAGGAAACAACAAAAGAAATCCTCCCACTCAAAAAAAAATGAATGAAAGAATAAAATAAGAGGAGAAATTAATTTCTAGAAATTAAAGCTAGAAAACAAAATCAGTAGAACTTTTAAGTCTAAAATTTGAAAAAAATCATCATAAACAAATCAGTAGCTAACCTATTAATCAATGGGGAAAGGAAGAAAGCACAAATACACAAAATCAGACATGACAAATAGGGAATAATTATTGAGACAGAGGAAATTTTAAGTATCATAAGAGACTATTTTACATACCTATGCAAATAAATTTGAAGTCTTATTTAGAATGGGTAATTTCTAAGAAAACCACAATTTACCAGACTAACATCAAGTCTTAAATGGCAAGTTACCTTAGAAGAAAACAGAAAAACTAAAGCGCTCCCTCCACAACAAAACTCCTGACTCAGGTAATTTAATAGAGAAATTCTACCAAACTTGTAAAACTCAGATTATTCCAGTGGCTCTTAAACTTTTTCAGACCATTTAAAAAGGAGGAAAATTTCAAAATTCTTGTCATGAGGAAAGTAAACCATTGCTCTTAACCTATCAAAGACTATACCGCAGACCATTCTCACTTACAAATGTCACTGTAACAACTCTTAGATGAAATGTTAGGAAATGGAATCCAATAGCACATTTTAAAAGTTATGACCAGGGCTTCCCTGGTGGCGCAGTGGTTGAGAGTCTGCCTGCCGAGGCAGGGGACACGGGTTCCTGCCCTGGTCCGGGAAGATCCCACATGCCGCGGAGCGGCTGGGTCCGTGAGCCATGGCCGCTGAGCCTGCGCGTCCGGAGCCTGTGCTCCGCAACGGGAAAGGCCACAACAGTGAGAGGCCCACGTACCGCAAAAAAATAATAATAAAATGACCAATAATAATAATAAAATGACCAAGTGTGTTTTATTCCAATTTGCAAAACTGGTTTTATGTTAGGAAATTTATTCATATTCATAGAGCTAAGGAATAAAAACATGATCCCCTCCACAGACACAAAAAAAGCATTTGACAAAATCAGTTCTCCCTAAGTTAACTTACAAATTTAACACTATGCATATAAAAATACCATCAGAATTTTTTCCCCCGAGGTCAACAAGTTAATTGTAAAATTCTTTTGTAAAGATAATAAGCAAGAAAAGCCAGGAAAATCCTGCAAGAGAACAATGAGAAGGAGCTGGCCCCACAGACATTGAAACATACTATAAAGACTCTATGGTTAAAAGTATTATATTGATATCCTAAGGGAAGCGTAGACAATCCATATGGAGATTTAGTAATATGATAAAAACAGTTCAAATCAGTGAGGAAAAGATGAATTTCAACTTTTTAATAAGTGGAATCTCTATAACTGATGACTATATTAGATATTTTAATGATAAAATTGGATTCACTCCTCACACCACAGTAAATTCCAGAAGGATGAGGGATGTAAATGTAAACTATTTAAGTACTAGAAGAACACATGGGTGAAGTCCAGTATAAGCTGGGAATGGGGGAGACTTTCCTAAAACTGAATGGTAGGCAAAATGGGTCCCCCAAAGATGTCTATATTTGCATCCCTAGAACCTGAATATGCTATGTTATGCTAAAAAGGGACTTTGCAAATATAATTACAGTTGCAGGGAGATTATCCAGGTGGGCCCAATCTATTAGATGAGCTAGACAACCTTCTCTGGCTGGAGTCAGAAAGATGTGGCAGTAGGGGAGGTCAGAAAAATGTGAAGTGTGAGGGCTTCCCTAGTGGTGCAGTGGTTAAGAATCTGCCTGCCAATGCAGGGGACACGGGTTCAAGCCCTGGTCTGGGAAGATCCCACATGCCACAGAGCAACTAAGCCCGTGTGCCACAACTACTGAGCCTGTGCTCTAGAGCCTGTGTGCCACAACTACTGAAGCCCGTGCGCCTAGAGCCCGTGCTCCGCAACAAGAGAAGCCCGCGCACCACAACAAAGAGTAGCGCCCGCTCGTTGCAACCAGAGAAAAGCCCACGCACAGCAACAAGGACCCAACACAGCAAAAAATAAATTTTAAAAAAAGAAAGAAAAATTTGAAGTGTGAGAGAGAACTGATTTTCTTTTGCTGGAGGAGTCTGCATGGAAAGCATGAGAAGGAATACAGGTAACCTCTAGGAGCAAAAATGGCCCTAGATGATAGCCAGTAAGGAAAGGGAGGCCTCAGTGCTATAACCTCAAGGAACTGCATTCAGCCAACAACCTGAATGACCTTGGGAGTAGAATCTTCCCTACGGAACCACCAGACAACAGTCTATCCCAGCCAACAACTTGATTTCAATCTTGTAGGGCCCTGAGCAAGGGGCCCAGCTGAGCTGCACTGTACCTGGACTTCTGACCCGTGGAACAGTGAGATAATGGATGGGTGTTGACTTAAGCCACTCAATTTGGTTATGGCAGCAATAGAAAAATCAGTACATTATGTTTCAAAATCCAGAAGTAAAATGGGCAAAGAATTATAAATGTGATAACCTAAAATTAAAATATAGGCAAAAAAACCACAGTAAGCAAAATTTTAAGATATAACTACTAAGGAAAAAAATTGTAATTTACATGAATAAAACTTTATCTAATATATAAAAACTTCTAAAAAATAGAGAAGAAAAAGATCCACAATCCTTAAAAAATGGGCCACAGATATGAACAGAGGTCACAGCAAATTAAAACTACCCTGGGCTTCCATTGTGGTGCAGTCGTTAAGAATCCGCCTGCAAATGCAGGGGACACGGGTTTGAGCCCTGGTCTGGGAAGATCCCACATGCCGCGGAGTAACTAAGCCCATGTGCCACAACTACTAAGCCTGCACTCTAGAGCCCACAAGCCACAACTGTTGAGCCCATGTGTAAATATGAGATGTAAATATAGTAACATTGATGAAAAAATCACTATAGATCTGAATTTAAATTGACAGTATCAGTATACACTAATGATGTACTTTATATTCTGAAAAATTTTAAAAACCAGTGCCACAACTACTGAAGCCCATGCACCTGGAGCTCATGCTCCGCAACAAGAGAAGCCACCACAATGAGAAGCCCGCGCACCGCAATGAAGACTAGTCCCAAAGAGCAGTCCCCGCTCGCCGCAACTAGAGAAAGCCTGCGCGCAGCAACAAAGACCCAACTCAGCCAATAATTAATTAATTAATTAATTACAGCAAATAAGCAAACCTTTATCTTAGCTGTATCACTGAAAGGTTCTAGAGACAATAACCATTCCTAAATCAAAAGGCACTGCTAGTGCCCAGACTGTTGTCCCTAAATACCATTTTTCCCATTAAAAGGATTGAGAACTTCTTGGCAAAAAAGCCAATTCCTGCTCTGGAGCGGGAAATGTTTAAGATGATCCTAGAACATTTTTTCAGAGCAGAAAGCAGGGAACATATCAATGACTAATGGTAGGGTCATGTCGAAAAGACATTAAAAACTAACTTGAACAGAGTCCACTGGCTAAAAATGGGATATTTTGAACATCAATAAGGATAATCTCTGCAATGGATCAAAACATATCATATGTTAGAATTCAAATGACAAAATTAGAATATTACCATTTTTCAAACTCAGATGAACAGAGTACACAATCATCATCCCTGACTACTAACCTTACAAAAAGAGAACCAGAACTTATGTACTTTTTGATGGAGGCCGTAACATTATATATGAAGAATTCTTAATCTCCCTCCCCTCCAAATAAATAAATAACCAAAGTCTAATCAAGTCCCAATATCTAACTACTAATTTACAGAGAAATACAGGGGTCAGAAGGACATGTTAAATCACCCCAAAAAGTTTCAATCAACAAAATCCAGATTGTGGGAAACTCTGTGGGACAAATGACCCAACTTTTAAAAATGTGCCAGAAGAGGGAATAATTAATCTAAAGATTAAAAGAGTCCTTCAGAAATTTATAAACCAAACTCAATTTGTGGACCTCGTTTGGCTCTTAATTCAAATACACAAATTTAAATATATATATGACAACTTAGCCAGGCGAAATACTGACTGGATATCTGATGATTTTATTTCTGTAGGGGTGTGATGATGGTATTGTGTTATGTTTAAAAAGGGGAAGCCCTTATCTTTTAAGAAATACATTATAAAATATTTCAAATAAAATGATCTGTCTGGGATTTGCTTCAAAATAATACAGGGGATAGGGTGTGGAAGTGGATGGGGATGTAGAACGTTGGCCATAAACTGCTAAGTGCTACATGATGGACAGCCAGCTTAGGGGGTCATTATACTGTTCTCTCCGGTTTCAGATGTGTTGAAATTCCATAATAAAATGTGTATTTTTAACAGCAAGCTGGCATAAATATTTTTGTAAGTACCTATGATGCTACTAGTGTTTATACAGGATAAATTTCAAGATATAGAATTTCTAGGCCAGAAAGAGTATGAATATTTTTATAGATACTGCCAAACTTCCCTTTAAAAGGGTTTATTTACCAACAATACACAATCAACAATGTGCAAGATGCCCATTTCTACACACCCTCACCAACAGTCTGAAAAGTTAAGTGACCTGCCCAAGATCAGATGGCATGGCCTAAAAAAAAACCTCATATAATGATCAATAATTATCATATTGCCTGAGCCAATGGTTTACTAATTGGAAGTTTTAAAATTTGTATATATAAAACTTTGAATAAAAGTCCATCCTCTACCAGTTATAAAAAAATCTGGGCTTCCCTGGTGGCGCAGTGGTTGAGAGTCCACCGGCCAATGCAGGGGACACGGGTTCATGCCCCGGTCCGGGAAGATCCCACATGCCGCGGAGCGGCTGGGCCCGTGAGCCATGGCCGCTGAGCCTGCGCGTCCGGAGCCTGTGCTCCGCAATGGGAGAGGCCACAACAGTGAGAGGCCCGCGTATCGCAAAAAAGAAAAAAAAAAAAAAAAAAAAAAAAATCTTACCAGTTATAAGTTAATAAAAGTTTAGAGAATACATGAAAATTCCATAAATGAAAATAGGTTTCCATTAGTATTAACAATAAGAGTAAAGAATCCTTGAAATTTAAAGACTATTAGTAAGTCATTTAGTAAATCATAGTTAAATGAGACTTCAACTTTACATATTTTGTAGCCCTCATATTTCACTGTAAGATTACCATACATTTTGAGGAAATGTATAGAAATAGAATAATGATAACTAGTATCTCACCACTAGATTTCAGTTGTAGAAAACCAACTGCTTACCAAGTGAAATACAATAAACAAATTTAGTGATTCTTGATATTCACTACATTTTCTAACTTGGGACAAACAATGAAAAACGAAATTTGATCTGGTTTAATAAGATTTCTTTACCCACCAAATCACTCTGGAATAGACTGTTTCAAGTACCTCTTTCCCCTGTGATATACTTTGATAACATATATACACTGATACTCAACACATCCATCAAAACACAGTAATGATTAACTGAAAATAAAATTCTTATGAAGTACTTTAATCTCAATATATTTACATCTCCCCAAAGAATGAGTTATTATTTATTTCAGTTGAGGTGCATCAACTTATATCAAAGGTTTTAAAGGATGACATGAGAAAACCCAATGTTAAAATGACAAATTTTTACTCAAAGTTATTATGATAACAATAATATGGTTACTTTTCCTATTTGTGCTTACATATTTTTCTAATGAAAACAGAACTGTTCAACAAAATATATGCTGTATTTCTTACACTGGAGGGCATGACTTTCATAGAGATCATATCAATGCTTTGAAATAGCTGAGAACAGTGTAGGACTTCATAACATTAACCCTAAAGGATAAGTTGCCTATGCTCACCTCTTTTAAACTTTTTGGCTCTTCCTTCCTGCTATTTCTTACTTTTGATACACTGATGATACTTGACCATCCTAACACTTCCCACATTATCATCTTAGGTTCTTGCCTTTTTCCATTTCTAAAAAATAGAAAAATATTATTTTCCTTAAGAACATGGTAAATATTATATTTGGAGGGACAAGAAAAAAGTGAACTTGAAGGTAGGGGAAAATGTTATCAGAATGTTTTTAAAGGTTTGGAATAATTCCTTAACTTATATATGAATCTTTAATAATGAAATTATGATATGTGGTTTTCTCAAACTACTAATATATCACACATTTAGAAATCACTAACAGAATTTCTGTTCAGTTAACGCTCTTACCAATAAGTAGAAGTCATTAAATAAAATTACCAAGCTCATATCACAGAAGCATGACCAGTGTCATTCTTCCATTTAACTATCAAGATTTTGCCAAAAGACACCTTCTATTTTTCCCTCCCTTCATAAATAATTTTGGATGGCAAAAAATGGCAGATCACTGCTAATAAAAATTACCAACAGGGCTTCCCTGGTGGCGCAGTGGTTGAGAGTCTGCCTGCAGATGCAGGGGACGCGGGTTAATGCCCCGGTCTGGGAGGATCCCTCATGCTGAGGAGCAGCTGGGCCCGTGAGCCACGTTTAAAAAACAAACAAAAACAAAAATAACAAAAAAAATTACCAACAATGCAGCTATGTAATAATGTTTGCTTTTTAAAAGCGTTCATTTTAAAAAGACAAAATCAGTCATTCAGTTTGTATATAAAATGTCAAATTAATAGAGTAAGGTATAAAAATGCAAATGTTCAGTTTTACGCATTTTTGCTTTCTTGGTCTATTTCCTATGACTTGCAATTATTTTTATGAGATTGCTGGCTGAAAGTCTAGTTCAGTAGAGATCTCCCAAAAGAGATAGATAAGATAGATAGATAAGATAAATTATCTTCTAAGAACAAAGCTAATTTAAAACAGAAACCAAAAACCTAACATTTTTTAAAGGATTATGATGTTTGGGGGCTTCCTAAAAAGTTGCTTAAAAATTCATATGAAGAATTCTTGTAAACAGCTCTTACTGGGTCTGGGTCTGTGTCCTTTTAACTTAAAAGGCTTCATAGTATAATTGTTCTGTAAATATCAGCATTTTCAATATATTGTGCAATGTACACAAAGAAGCCATCAAATGGCTTATCTTGTACTTATCAACTTGTTTATTTTTATACCTCCAAAAAGCTGTATTTTTTTTTTACAAGAACAGCTGCTACTTTGTAAATATTTTAATGGCTTCTGTTAAGTACAGCTGTCAGTTTAACAAACAATATTATAAAAGATTTTCATTCTTCCATGTGATTGCACATCTTGAAATGTGTTTTACCTTGAAAATCCTTTGGAGATTTTAGACTGGAAAGGATATCTTTTTTTAAGGCACAGGGCCAACAGAAGAATAGATAGATTTAAAGAATAATGTGTAAGATCATCATGGAAATAGTGCCATTTATTTCAGAAGACAAACATATAATAGCAATAAGTTCTCTTAGCTCACTTCTTTTGACTCAGGCGGTTTGCTGAAATGGAACAGCACTGGCTTTGGAGCTAGATATTCCAGGTATGAACCTCCATTCTTTTGCTACTTGAGGGATACTGGTTTAGAGCAAACCAATTAACCTCTCTGACCCTCGGTTTTTGTATCTGCAAATGGGATAATGATACCTACCTTACAGGGTCATTATGAGAATTAGGGGTAATATATGTAAAGGGCCTAACTCAATTAAGGTAGCAATTATTATTCTGTCTTACCTACTTAGCAACCAGGAGACTCCCAATCATATTTTAGTCTCTTTTACTTTTTTTTTTTTTTTTTTTTTTTTGCACTACGCGGGCCTCTCACTGTTGTGGCCTCTCCCGTTGTGAAGCACAGGCTCTGGACGCGCAGGTTCAGTGGCCATGGCTCACGGGCCTAGCCGCTCCGCGGCATGTGGGATCTTCCCGGACCGGGGCACAAACCCATGTCCCCTGCATTGGCAGGCGGACTCTCAAGCACTGCGCCACCAGGGAAGCCCTGTCTTTTACATTTTTATTCACCCACCTTTTCACTTCCCTTATTTCCTTTTTTTTCTCCTATTTCAGGGACTTCAAAGTGAAAAAATAGAGATTATCTTATTTAGCATTTTTGTTGAATAAATGAGGAAATATATGCTGAGAGAGATTAAATGACTTGTCCAAGATCACAGAGAGTTAAAGACAGAGATGAGAACCGTCGTCTCCTGGGTTTTTCACTGTTTTCCTTCTTGATGTGAAATGGAATTTGATAAGGCAATTTTATCCTGTGTCTGAAGGCACATGTATAAGAGTAAGAAACCAGTACAAGAGACAAGAAAAGGAAAAAAGATTAAAGAAAAAGGAATAAGGACAGATTTTCCCTTTTGTTCTAGAGCAGAGCTAAGCAAACTTCTGTTATAAAGGTTCAGATAGTAAATATTTTAGGCTTTACAGGTCATATGAACTATCCCAACTACTCAACTATGACATCGTAACACAAAAGCAGTCATAGACAATATGTAAACAAATGAGTGTGGCTGTGTTCCAATAAAATTTTTGAATTTCGTATATGAATTCCATATAATTTTCACATGCCTCAAAATAATTATTTTTTCAGCCACTTAAAAATATAAAAACCATTCCTACATCGTGAGCCATACAAATCCGGATGGAAAGCTTGCTGTACTTGGCCCAAGGGTAGTAGTTTGATGACCCTGTTCTAAAGCAAACTTGAATGCCTATGAGAGTATAAGCCTGATGATAACCAGAATAGATACCCAGCTTCAATGTTGAGGAAATAATAGGGTATGATGGAGACTGGTATGAACTGGAGTGTGTCTATCCGACTAAAATGGGCAATAGCCATTCTGGTTCAGCAGATTTCTGCTCTTAAGAAATGGAGGGGGCTTCCCTGGTGGCGCACTGGTTGAGAATCTGCCTGTTAATGCAGGGGACACGGGTTTGAGCCCTGGTCTGGGAGGATCCCACATGCTGCGGAGCAACTAGGCCCGTGAGCCACAACTACTGAGCCTGCGCGTCTGGAGCCTGTGCTCCGCAACAAGAGAGGCCACGATAGTGAGAGGCCCACGCACCATGATGAAGAGTGGCCCCCGCTTGCCACAACTAGAGAAAGCCCTCGCACAAAGAAACGAAGACCCAACACAGCAAAAATAAATAACTTAATAAACTCCTACCCCCAACATCTTCTTAAAAAAAAAAAAAAGCAATGGAGGTCAAATTTTGCCACATATTCTAATTTTTCAAAAAGAAGCCAGAACTCTGGATTTTTTAAAAAAATTTTATTGAGGTACCATTGATTTATAACATTATATGTCTCGTGTAATTTATATTTCTATTCCTGTATACCCTACAACCTGCTCACCACCAAAAATTTAGTTTCCATCTGTCACCATACACTTAAAACCCCTTTAGCAATTTCACCTTCTCCCCCACTGCCCTCCCCCTCTGGTAACCATAACTCTATTCTCTGTATCTACATGTTTATTTTTGTTTGGCTTATTCATTTGGGGTTTTTATTAGTTTTTTTATATTCCATATGTGAGTGAAATCTTATGGTATTTGTCTTTCTCCATCTGACTTACTTCACTTAGCATAATACCCTCAAGGTCCATCCATCTGTTGCAAATGTCAAGATTTCATCATTTTTATGACTAAATAGTATTCCATTGTATCTATATACCACATATTCTTTATCCATTCATCCACTGATAGGCACTTCCATTGTTTCCATATATTGGCTGTTATAAAAAATGCTGCAGTGAACATAGGGGTGCATGTATCTTTTTGGATTATTGTTTTTGTATTCTTTGAATAAATACTCAGAAGTGGGATGGCTGCTGTATTCTTTTTTTTTTTCATTCATTTTCTTTTTTTTTAACATCTCTTTTGAAGTATAATTGCTTTACAATGGTGTGTTAGTTTCTGCTTTATAACAAAGTTAATCAGCTATACATATACATATATCCCCATATCTCCTCCCTTTTGCGTCTCCCTCCCACCCTCCTTATCCCACCCCTCTAGGTGGTCACAAAGCACTACGCTGATCTCCCTGTGCTATGTGGCTGCTTCCCACTAGCCATCTATTTTACATTTGGTAGTGTACATATGTCCATGCCACTCTCTCACTTCATCCCAGCTTACCCTCCTCCCTCCCCGTGTCCTCAAGTCCAGTCTCTACGTCTGCATCTTTATTCCTGTTGGCAGCTGTATTCTTAATTTTCTGAGGATTCTCCAATCTGTCCTCATAGTGGCTGCAAAAATTTACATTCCCACAAGAGTGAATGAGGGTTCCATTTTCTCCACATCCTTGACAACATTTGTTATTTCTTGTCTTCTTTCTTTAATAAACATTTTCACAAATGTAAGGTGATATCTCATTGTGGTTTTGATTTACATATCCCTAATAATTGGTGACACTGAACATCTTTTCATATGCCTGTTGGCCATCTTCTATTCAGGTCCTCTGCCTATTTTTCAATAGGGTTTGTTGTTGTTGAGTTGTGTGAGTTCCTTATATATTTTGGGTATCACCGCTTACCAGGGACTTCCCTGGTGGCTCAATGGTTAAGAATCCGCCTGCCAATGCAGGGGACACGAGTTAAATCCCTGGTCTGGGAAGATCCCATATGCCATGGTGCAACTAAGCCCGTGTGCCACAACTACTGAGCCTGCCACTCTAGAGCCCACGAGCCACAACTACTGACCCACGCAACAACAGTACTAAAGCCCACATGCCTAAAGCTCTGCAACGAGAAGCCCCTGCAACGAGAAGCCCATGCACTGCAACAGAGAGTAGCCCTCACTCTCCACAGCTAGAGAAAGCCCGCATGCAGCAACGAAGACCCAATGCAGCCAGAAATAAATAAAATAAATTTTAAAAAACCCTTATCAGATACTTCATCTGCAAATATCTTCTCCCATTCAGTAAGTTGTCTTTTCATTTTATTGATGGTTTCTTTCACAGAAAAAAAAAGCTTCACTTCAGAGAAGCTTTTTAGTTTAATGGACTCCCATTTGTTTATTTTTGTTTTTTCCTTTGCCCAAGGAGATAGATCTAGAAAGATAATGCTAATACCAACATCAAAGGGCATACTGCCTGTTTTCTTCAAGGAGTTTTATGACTCCAGATCTTACATTCAAATCTTTAACACATTTTAAGTTAGTTTATGTGCATAGTGTGAGATAGTGGCCTCGTTTCATTTTTCTGCATGTTGTCCATTTTCCGCACCATTTATTGAAGAGACTATTCTTTCACCATTATGTAGTCTTTATTCCTTTGTAATAAATTAATTGTCTTTATATACATAGGTTTATTTCTAGGCTCTCAATTCTGTCCCATTGAGCTATCTGTTTTCATGCCAATACTATGCTGTTTTGAGTACTATGACTTTGTAATATAGTTTGAAATCAAGGAGTGTGATACCTCCAGATTTGTTCTCAGAATTGCTTTGGCAACTTGGGGTCTTTTTGATTCCATAAAATTTTTTTTAATTTTTGTTCTATTTCTGTGAAAAATGCCACTGAAGTTTTGGTAGGGGTTGCATTGAATCTGTAGATTGCCTTGGGTAATATGGGCATTTTGACAACATTAATTCTTCCAGGCCAAAAACACAGAATATCTTTCCAGTTATTTGTCAATTTCTTTCTTAATTTCTTTCAACAATGTGTTATAGTTTTCAAATGTATAGTTCTTTCACCTCCTCGATTAAATTTATTCCTAGGTATTTTATTCTTTTTGTTGTGATTTTTAAATGGGATTGTTTTCTTAATTTCTCTTTCTGCTAGCATATTGTCAGTGTATAGAAATTCAACAGATTTTTGTGTATTGATTTTGTATTGTACAACTTTATTCATTTATTATTTCTAATAGTTTTTGGTGGAGTCTTTAGGGTTTTCTATATATAAAATCATGTCATCTGGAAGCAGTGACAGTTTGACTTCTTCCCTTCCAATTTGCTTGCCTTTTATTTCTTTTTCTTGCCTAACTTCTGTGGCTAGGACTTCTCATACCATGTTGAATAAGAGTGGCAAGAGTCGGCATCGTTGTCTTGTTCCTAATCTTTAGAGGGATAGCTTTAATTTTTCACCATCAAGTATGATGTTAACTGTGAACTTATCATATATGGCCTTTATTATGTTGTGGTTCCCTTCTATACTCACGTTATTGAGAATTTTTATCATAAATGGGTGTTGAATCTTGTCAGTGCTTTTTCTGTATCTATTGAGATGACCATATGGTTTTTATTCTTCAGTTTGTTAATATGGTGTATCACATTGATTGATTTGTGGAGGTTGAACCATCCTTGTATCCCTGGAATAAATCCCACTAGATTATGGTATATGATTCTTTTGATGTACTGTTAAATTTGGATTGCTAATATTTTGTTGAGGGTTTTTGCATCTGTGTTCATCAGAGATCTTGGCCTTCAATTTTCTTTTTGTGTGTTGTCTTTATCTGGTTTTGGTAACAGGATGATGTTGGCCTCATAAAATGAGTTTGGGGGCTTCCCTGGTGGCACAGTGGTTGAGAGTCTGCCTGCTGATGCAGGGGACATGGGTTCATGCCCCAGTCCGGGAAGATCCCACATGCCGCGAAGCGGCTGGGCCCGTGAGCCGTGGCCGTAAGCCTGCGCATCCGGAGCCTGTGCTCCGCAACGAGAGGGGCCACAACAGTGAGAGGCCCGCGTACCGCAAGAAAAAAAATAAAATAATAAAATAAAATGAGTTTGGAAGTGTTTACTCCTCTTTAAATTTTGGAATAGTTTGAGAAAGATAGGTATTAACTCTTCTTGAATGTTTAGTAGAACTCACCTGTGAAGCTGTCTGGTCCTGGACTTTTATTTTGGGGGAGTTTTTTGATTACTGTGTGAATCTCTGTACTTTGATGGATCTATTCAGATTTTCAATTTCTTCATGAATCAGTCTAGGAAGCTTGTGTTATTCTAAGAATTAGTCCATTTCTTCTAGGTTGTCCAATTTGCTGGCATAAATCTGTTCATAATATTCTCTTATAATGCTTTCTATTTCTGTAGTATCCTTTGTTATTTCTCCTCTTTCATTTCTGATTTTATTTATCAGGGCCTTCTCTGTTTTCTTAGTGAGTCTAGCTATCAAATTGTCAATTTTGTTTATCCTTTCAAAGAAGCTCTTGGAGACTTCCCTGGTGGTCCAGGGAAGAAAAACAAAAAAAAAAAGAAGAATCTGCCTTAAAATGCAGGGGACACGGGTTCAATCCCTAGTCAGGGAAAATAGATCCCACATGCTGTGGGGCAACTAAGCCCATGCACCACAACTACTAAGCTCATGCACCTCAACTAGAGAGCCTGTGTGCCACAAACTACAGAGCCCAGACACCCTGGAGCCTGCGCGCCACAACTAGAGAGAGAAAACATACACACCACAATTAGAGAGAAAACCCACACGCTGCAACTAAAGAGAAGCCTGTGCACTGCAACAAAGAGCCCGCATGCCGCAATGAAAGATTTCGCATGCCTCAACGAAGATCCTGCATGCCGCAACTAAGACCCGACACAGCCAAAAATAAATAAAATAAATAATTTTTAAAATCTTTAAAAAAGAATGTTCAAAGAAGCAGCTCTTAGTTTCATTGATCTTTCCTATTGTCTTTTTTGTCTCCATTTCATTTATTTCTGCTCTGATCTTGATTATTTCCTTCCTTCTATTAACTCTGAGCTTCATTTGTTCTTCTTTTTCTAGTTCATTTAAATGTAAGGTTAAATTGTTTATTTGAGATTTTTCTTGTTTCCTGAGATAGGCCTGTATTGCTATAGAAGTCCAGCTTTTGTTGTATCCCAGATTTTGATATGTATTATTTTCATTTTCATTTCTCTTCAGGTAATTTTTTTTTCTCTCACTTGATTTCTCTGCTGACCCAACAGTTGTTCAGTAGCATGTTGTTCAGCCTCCTCGTATTTGTAATTTTCCCCATTTTCCTCTTGTAGTTGATTTCTATTTTCCATTGTGATTGGAAAAGATCCTTCATATGACTTTATCTTAACTTTACTGAAACTTGTTTTGTATCCCAACATATCCTCTTTTTGGTCCATGTGCACCTTTCGGTCCATGTGCCCTTGAGAAGAATGATCATTCTGCTGCATTTGAATGGAATGTTCTGTACACATCTATCAAACCCATCTGGTCTAATGTTTCATTTAAGGCCACTATTTCATTGTTGACATTCTGTCTGGATGATCTATCCATTGATGTAAGTGGGATGTTAAAGTCCACTACTAATTGTTGTATTATTTTCAATTTCTCCCTGTAGGTCTGTTAATAACTGTTTTATGTATTTTGGTGCTCCCATGTCAGGTGCATATATATTAATCCCTGTTTTATCTTCTTGATGGACTGTCCACTTATTATACACTGCCCATTTTTGTCTCCTGTTATCTTTTTTGGCTTGAAGTTTATTTTTTCTCAAGTATAGCTACACCAGCTTTCTTTTGGCTGCTATTTGCTTTGAGTATCATCTTCCATCCTTCACTCTTAGCCTATGTTTGTCTTTAAAGCTGAGGTGTCTCCTGGAGTCAATAGTTGGGTCTCGCTTCTTAATCCATCTAGCCACTCTGTATCTTTTGATTGGTAAATTCAATCCATTTACATTTAGGGTGATTATTGATAGGTGAGGACTTAGTACTTCCATTTTACCTTTTGCTTTCTAGTTGCTCTGTATCTTCACTGTTTCTTTTTCCTTGTGTTTCTGTCTGCCATTTTGGTTTCCTGGTTTTCTATGAAATTTTTCTCTGTTTCCTTTCTTTATATATTTTGTGTCTCTGATCTGTGTTTGTTTTGTGGTTACCCTGATGTTTGTATTAAACGTCTCACCAACAAAATGTTCCTTTTTCTGATGATACTATCTAATCTCCATTTACCTATATGAGTTTTCTCCTCTTCCACTTTCTCTTTTATGTTTTTGTTGTCTCAATCTATCCCTTTTTATGTTGTGATTTTGTTACTAAACTGAAATTGCTATAATCTGCTTAATCTGATTTCTTTCCCCCTTTAAGCTTTATGTTATAATAAAGTGTTTAGAGACCTATTCTGATAAACGTTGCAATTTTCTGATTCTGTTTCTCACCTTGTTCAAAGTTTTGTGTAGTTTTGCCTTTTTGTGTTTGGTATAAGAGCTCCTTTCAATATCTCATAAGGCAAATCTAGTGTTGATGAATTCTCTCAGCTTTTCTTTGTCTAGGAAAGTCTTTACTTATTCTTAATATCTGAATGATAACTTTGATGGATAGAGTATTCTTGGGTGATAAAATTTTTATCTTTCAGTATTTTGAGACTATCATTCCACTGCCCCCTGGCCCATAGGATTTCTGCTGAGAAATCTGCTGATAGCCTAATAAGGGTTCCTTTGTAGGTTACCATCCTTTTTTCCCTGGCTGCATCTAAAATTCTTTCCTTGTCATTGACTTTTGACACTTTTAATATTATGTGTCTTGGAGAAGACATTTTTACATTGAGGTAATTAGCTGTTTTTCTTAGCTCCATGGCCCTGTATATCCAATTGCTTGCCCAGGTTTGGGAAGTTCTCAACTACTGTTTCTTTAAATAAACTTTGCTCCCTTCTCCCTCCCTTCTCCTTCTGGGATACACATTACTGAATGTTGCCCTTCCTAAAAGAGTCAAAGAGCTCTCACAGAATGTCCTCATTTTTAAAACATCTTATCTCTTTTCTTTTCTATTCATATTATTTCTGGATTTCTATCTTCAAACTCACTAATTCCCTCTTCCACGTGCTCTATTTCCACGTGCTCTATTTCTAATGCATTCTTCATCTCATTTATTCAGTTCTTCAGCTCCATAATTTGTTTGGCTCTCTTTTAAAATTTCAATCTCTTGGTAATGTATTCCTTCTGTTCATTAATTTTATTCCTGAGCTCATTAAACTGCCTTTCTGAGTTTTCTTGTAGCTCACTTTCTTCATGACAGCTATTTTTAATTCTCTATCAGTTAGATCACAATATTCTATGACTTTAAGGTTGGTTTCTGAAGAACTGTCATTTTCTTTTTGTGCTGTGGTGTTACTGTGGTTCTTGATGGTGCCTGATGAATTGTTTCTTTGCCAGTGCATTTAAAGTTAAATGACATGTTAGAAGTTTGAGTCCTTTCTTTTGTTTTCTGGTAGATCATGCTATAAGAAGAGGTTTTGGTTTTCTTACCTGAGCTGCCCTTTGTTATATTTAAGAGTTAGCACTTTCTAGCCTCCATTGTCTCTGTAAGAAGTATGGCTCTTTGCCCTCATTGCTGCTTCTTCTGCCACCAGGGTCATTGTTGCCTTCTTTCAGAGTCACTGTCATCAAATGGATCATGGGCTCTTCCCTCATGTCTAGAATCCCCTGAGTTGTGGGCTCCTCTGCTGTGGTGGAAGGGGGTTAGTGTGGCCGAAGCTGGGGTTTCACAGACACCTCTACCATATCCATTGCTGTAAGGTTCATGGGCTGCACCTCTGAGGATTGGGGAGGGGGGCGCAGGGGCTGGGATTGTGGGCACCTCAGCAGCTGGAGGGATGTGTTCCAGGCCTCACTGCTCTGCTGCCCAGTTACCTGTTGACACAGGCACCACTGTGGTCAGGAGGCCAGAGTCATGTGTGCCAACTTCCCTGTTGCTACTGCGTTTTCTGAAACTGTGGCTCAGCTGCCATGGTCAGAGGGCCAGGATTGCAGGCACATGCTATGCTGTTCCCTCAGTTACACCTCCTCTATGTATTCATATCTATGAACTTCCTGATGAAGAATTTAAGATAACTGTCATAAAGACACTCAATAACCTAAAAGAGAACACATACAACTACTCCAAATCAAGAAAACAATGCATGAATAAAATAACATCTGCAGAGATAGAAACTATTAAAAATAACAGCAACTCTGAAGTTGAAAAATACCACAATGGAACTGAAAAATTCAGTAGAAAGATTCAAAAATGGACTTGATTAGGTAGAAGAAAGAATCAAAAAACTTGAACACAGGTCATTACAAATTATCAAGTCAAAGGAGCAAAAAGTTAGAAAAATGCAAAAATGTGAAGAGCACCTAAAAGACTTATGGGACACCATCAAAGAGGCCAATATATGCATTGAGGGAGTCTCAGAAGGAAAAGACAGGTATAAAGAGAGCTTATTTGAAGAAATAATGGCTGAAAACTTCCCAAATCTGAGGAAACAAGTGGATATTCAAAGTCAAGAAGCTCAATGAACTCCAACTAGTTTAAACACAGACACCAACATTATCAAACTGTTGATAGTCAAAGACAAAGAGAGAATCTTGAAAACAGCAAGAGAAAATGACTCATCACATACAAGGGTGCCTCAATAAGATTATGAGCAGATTTCTCAGCAGAAATCTTGTAGGTCAGAAGGGAATGGGATGATATGTTCAAAGTGCTAAAAGACAAAACTGTCAACCAAGAGTACTGTATCCTGCAGGACCATGCTTCAAAAATGAAAGAGTGGGCCAGATCAAGATGGCAGAGTAGGAGGACATGGAGCTCACCTCCCCCAACAAACACATCAAAAATACGTCTTCGTGTGGAACAACTGTCGTGGGAAACTAACTGGAAACTGGCAGAAGAACTCCTATACAACCAAAGGTACAAGAAAGATTTCCATTTAACTAGGTAGGATGGAATAAAAGACATAACGTTATGTCCTCTGCTCCCGGGAGGGCTCTGAAAAGAAGGTCTGCACCGGTGGACCCTCGCCATGGCAAACAAGCAGGTCGAGCCACAGTCTTGGGGTCCTGTGGAGAGAAGAAGAGTCCCCTTGGCTGCTTGGAGAACCTCTGGGACAGATAGAAGGGGTTGAGAAGCCTAGACACCACTCATGAAAAGTGCATGTATCCTGGCTTGCCAACAACCAGGGTGGAGAGAATTTTGCACTGGTGGCTGCCACCTCACCACTCTCCCAACTCTGAGTGGGGCTAAATCCTGGCCCCACTAACTCCACACCACAGCTTGGCACAGGATCTGGGGCAGCTGGGCTCTGGGGAAAGACTCAGTCTAGCTATTCAGAGACAACCTGGAGAGGCTGGAGTATGCTTGGGGTAGGGCAGTGGCAGCCATTGTCAATATTTATTCAGGTGGTGCTGGGAACCAGCATGACTTAGTCTCCACTCCTAGCCAAGCTCCCAGCTGAGTGAATGCTCTGGCCCTGCCCACGCCATGCCACAACTTTGCACTAGATCTGGGATGAACACAGCAGGGGAAGGGACACAAGCTTGGGCTGCCTCTGAGCAGTGCTATGGATATCTACATAAGTGCTTCAGCACTCCCCTCCTTTGGAGCAGAACATTCCCTCTAAAGGCGAACAGAGCTGAATCAAGCCCAACCCTCAAGGCTTCTACTCCAAAATTGTGAAAGCCATGGAGCAGAAAGGAAGTCCCACTAGCAACCTACACAGACTTTAGATATTCCAACACTAACCACATCCCCATCAAGGTGATATTGGCCAGCACACCCTGAGGAAAGACATGGCTGGCATCCATACCAAAACCAGCCTTTGTGCCAAAAAACACTGTACATGCAGTCTACACAGGAATGCTCCCACATAAAACCACCCCTTCAAGAGCACAACAGAAAACTGTTTCTCCTAAATTCATAGATACAGAGAAAGTTAATTAAATGAAAAGGCAAAGGAACTACCCCCAATTAAAAGAACAAGAAAAATCCCCTAGAAGGATAAGTAATAGAAAAAAAAGCTTAAGTATACCAGACCCCAAGTTCAAAAAGGTGGTAATAAAAATGTAACTGAATTACAAAAGATGATCAATATAAATGCAGATCACTGTAACAAGGAACTGGTAACTATAAACATGAACCTACCAAAAATAGGAAATTGAATTTCTGAGATAAAAAGCAAACTAGAGGGGCTTCCCTGGTGGCGCAGTGGTTATGAATCTGCCTGCCAATGCAGGGAACACAGGTTCGAGCCCTGATCTGGGAAGATCCCACAGGCCACAGAGCAACTAAGCCTGTGTGCCACAACTACTGAGCCTGCGCTCTAGAGCCTGCGAGCCACAACTGCTGAGCCTGTGTGCCTAGAGCCCATGCTCCACAAGAGAAGCCACTGCAATGAGAAGCCTGTGCACTGCAATGAGGAGTAGCCCCCACTCGCCACAACTAGAGAAAGCCAGTGTTCAGCAACGTAGACCCAACTCAGCCAAAAATAAAGAAAATTAAATTTAAAAAAGAAGCAAACTAGAAGCAATGAATAGTCAACTAAATTACACAGAAAAATGAATAATCTGGAAGACAGAATAATGGAAATCACCCAAGCAGAACAGTAAACAGAAGAAAACAAAACAAAACAAAAAAGAAAACAATATACAAGCTCTATGAGACGATATAAAACATGCCAACCTATGCATAATAAGGGTTCCAGAAGAAGAGAGGGAGAAGAGGATTGAAAAGGTATTTGAAGAAATTATGGCTGAAAACTTTTCAAACCTAAAGAAGGAAACAAATATGCAGGTACAGGTAGCACAGAGAGTCCCAAACAAGATAAACCCAAACAGACCCACACCAAGATATATCATAATTAAAATGGCAAAAGTTAAACAGAGGATTCTAAAGGCAGCAAGAGAAAAGCAAAGAGTTACTTACAAGTGAACCTCCATAGGGCGATCAGTGGATTTCTCTGCAGAAACATTACAGGCTAAAAGGGAGGGGCATGATATATTCAAAGTCCTGAAAGGGAAAAAACCTGCAACCTAAGGTACTCTACCAAGCAAGATTATGATTTACAATAGAAGGAGAGACAAAGATTTTCTTGGACAAGCAAAAACTAAAAGAATTCATCAATACTAAACCTACCCTAAAAGAAATATTGAAAGGTCTTCTCTAAATAGAAAAGAAGCAAGAATCTATAGGAAATGAAAAATCACAATAGGAAAGGCTAATTTATAAAAGGATTAAAGATCATCTAATAAGCCAGTACATAGATTAAAAAACAAACCAAAATTTTAAAAATGTAAAGAGATTTATAAGTAAAACAAACAGTAAAAGGATGAAGATGTAAACTAGGACATCAAAATCACAAAATGTGGGGGGAGGGGAGTAACAAACGTAAATCTTGTAAAATCTCTTAGAACTTGAGTGACTATCAGTTTAAAGCAGGTAGAAATAGTTATGGATAAACAAACATGAACCCCATGGTAATCACAAATCAGAATCACAATAGATTCACAAAAACCTCGAATAAAGGTACTCAAGCATACTACAAAAGAAAATCCTCAAACCACCAAGCAAAAACAAAAAACAAAAGGAAATGAACAAAGAAGAACTACAAAAACAACTGCAAAACAAAAATAAAATGACACTAAGTACATACCTATCAATAATTACTTTAAATGTCAATGGACTAAATGCTCTGATCATAGACACAGAGTGGCTGATTGGATTGAAAACAAGACCCTGCAATATGCTGCCTACAAGAGACTCACTTCAGGATAAAAGACACACACAGACTGAAAGTGAGGGGATGGAAAAAGATATTTCATGCAAACAGGAAAGACAAGAAAGTGAAATAGCAATGCTCATGTCAGACAAAACAGACTTTAAAACAAAGGCCATAAAGAAACCAAAGGACATCACATAATGATAAGAAGCAGACATTGCACTTGCTAACATATAGGCACCCAATACAGGAGTACCTGAATATATTTTTAAAAACTAGCAGATTTAAAGGGAGAAATGGACAAAAATACAATAATAGTAGGAGACTTTAATACCCCATGGACATCAGTGGACAGATTTCAGAAAATCAATAAGGCTACAGAAATCCTAAATGACACAACAGACCGGTTGGACTTAATTGATATCTACAGGATACCAGATCCAAAAAATTCAGAATACACATCCTTTTCAAGCACACAAGGAATGTTCTCTATGATAGACCAAATACTAGGCCACAAAACAAGCTTCAACAATTTAAAAGGATAGAAATTGTAACAAGCATCTTTTCTGACCATGATGGTATGAATCTAGCAATCAACTACAGAAAGAAAAACAGAAAAAGCACAAAGATGTGAAAACTAAACAATATGCAAATAAAAAATCCAACAGGTCAACGATGAAATTTAAAAGAAATCAGAAAATACCTCAAGACAAATGAAAATGAAAACATAGCTACAAAATTTCTGGGATGCAGCAAAAGCAGTTCTAAGAGGGAAGTTCACAGCAATACAGTCCTTCCTCAAGAAACAAGAAAAATCTCAAATAAACAACCTAACCTATCACCTAAAAGAATTAGAAAAAGAAAAAACAAAGCTGAAAGTCAGCAAAAGGAAGGTAATAAGAAAGATAAGAGGGAAAATGAACAAAAGAGAGGTTTAAAAAATAGAAAAGTTCAATAAAACCGAGTTGGTTTTTTTAAAAGATAAATAAAATTGATAAACCTGTAGCCAAGCTCACCAAGAAGGAAAGGGAGAGGACCCAAATGAATGAAATAAGAAATGAAAGAGGAGAAACAACAACTGACACCACAGAAATACAAAAAAAAAAAAAACAGAAAAAGAAGAAGACTATGTACAATTATATACCAACGAATTGGACAACCTAAAAGAAATGGAAAAATCTCTAGAACATGTACCCTGTGAAGACTGAGTCAAGAAGAAACAGATAATATGAACAGACCAATCACTAGATGTGAAATAGAATCTGTAGTAACAGAAACTCCCTGAAGAATTCCCTGGCGGTCCAATGGTTAGGACTCTGCACTTTCACTGCCGTGGCCCAGGTTCAATCCCTGGTCGGGGAACTAAGATCCCGCAAGCCACATGGGATGGCCAAAAAAAAAAAAAAACAAGCAAAAAAACTCCATACAAACAAAAGTCCAAGACTGGACAGCTTCACTGTGTAATTCCACCAAACATATGAAGAAGAACATATACCTATCCTTCTCAAACTACTCCAAAAAACTAAAGAGGAGGGAAGACTCCCAAATTCATTCTCCAAGGCCATCATTACCCTGATACCAAACCAGACAAAAAACAGTAAAAAAAAAAAAAGAAAAAAAAGAAAAAGAAAATTATAGGCCAGTATCTTTGATGAATATAGACGCAAAAATCCACAAGTAAATATTAGCAATCCAACAATACATAAAAAGCATGATACACCATGATCAAGTTGGATTCAATCCAACAATACATAAAAAGGATGATACACCATGATCAAGTTGGATTCATTCTAGGGTCACAAGGATGGTTCAACATACACAAATCAATGAATGTGATACACCACATTAAGAAAAGGAAGGGCAAAACCCATATGATCATCTCAATAGATACAGAAAAAGCATTTGACAAAATTTGACATCCACTCATGATAAAAACTATTACCAAAGTGGGTCTAGAGCAAGGGTCCCCAACCCCTGGACCATGGACCAGTATCAGTCCACGGCCTGTTAGGAAACGGGCTGCACAGCAGGAAGTGAGCGGTGGGTGAGTGAACGAAGCTTCATCTGCCACTCCCCATCGCTCGCATTACTGCCTGAACCATCCCCCCAACCCCTGTCCATGGAAAAATTGTCTTCCACGAAACTGGTCCCTGGTGCCAAAAAGGCTGGGGACCACTGGTCTTGAGGGAACATATCTCAACATGATAAGCCATTTACAACAAACCCACAGCCAACATAACAATGGTGAAAAGCTGAAAGCCTTCTCACAAAATTCAGGAGCAAGAGAAGGATACCCACTCTCACCACTTCTACTGAACACAGTATTGGAAGTCCTAGCCACAAAAATCAGGCAAGAAAAATAAAAGTATCCAAATTGAAAGGAAAGAGGTAAAATGTCACTATTTGCATATGACATACTTTATGTACAGAACCCTGAAGTCTCCACACAAAAACTAGCAGAATAAATGACTTCAGCAAGGTAGCAAGATACAAGATTAATATACAGAAGTCTGTTGCATTTTATACACTAATAATGAAATACCAGAAAGAGAAAGTTAAAAAATCCTGTATAAAATTGCAACAAAAATAATAAAGTACCTAGGAATAAATTTAACCAAGGAGGTGAATGACCTATTATACACTGAAAACTATAAAACACTAACAAAGGAAATGGAAGATGATACAAAGAAATGGAAAGATATTCCGTGCTCTTGGATTGCAAGTATTAATATTGCTAAAAAGTCCATACTACCCAAGGCAATCTACAGATTTAATGCAATCCCTATCAAAATACCCATGACATTATTCACAAAACTAGATCAAATAATTCTAAAATGTATATGGAATCACTAAAGACCCAGAATTGCCAAAGCAATCCTGAGGGGGAAAAAGCTGGAGGCATAACCCTCCTAGACTTTAAACTGTACTACAAAGCTACAGTAATCAGAACAGCATGATATTGGGACAAAAACAGACAGGTAGATCCATGGAACAGAATAGAGAGCCCAGGAATAAAGCCACACATGTATGGTCAATTAATCTACAACAAAGGAGACAAGAATATACAATGGAGAAAAAGACATTTTCTTCAACAAGTGGTATTAGGAAAAATGGACAGCTACGTATAAATCAATGATATTAGAACACTCCCTCACACCATACACAAAAACAAACTTAAAATACTTTAAAGACCTAAATGTAGGACTGACTCCTAGAAGAAAATATAGGCGAAACGTTCTTTGGCATAAATCATACAATTTTTTTTAGATCAGACTCACAAGGCAAAAGAAATAAAGGCAAAAATAAACAAATGGGACCTAATCAAACTTAAACGCTTTTGCACAACAAAGGAAACCATCAACAAAATGAAAAGACAACTTATGAACTGGGAGTAAGTATTTGCAAACAATGTCACCAACACAGGGTTAATATCCAAAGTATACAATCAGCTCATAAAACTCAATATCAAAAAAACACACAACCAAGTCCAAAAAATGGGCAAGAGGCCTGAACATTTTTCCCAGGAAGACATACAGATGGTTAAAAGGCCCATGAAAAAATGCTCAACATTGCTAGTTATTAGAGAAATGCAAGTCAAAACCACAATGAAGTTTCACATCACACCAGTCAGAATAGCTATCATCAACAAGTCTACAAGTAATAAATGCTGGAGAGAGTGTGGAGAAAAAGGAACCCTCCTACACTGTGGTGGGATTATAAATTTGTACAGCCCCTATGGAGAACAGTATGGAAGTTCCTTAAAAAAAACAAAAATAGAGTTACCATATGATCCTGCAATCCCAGCAAATATCTGGAGAAAACCATAAGTCAAAAAGATACATGCACCTCAATATTTACACTATTTACAATAACCAAGATATGGAAGCAACCCAAATGTCCATCAACAAATGATACACTTAAGAACATGTGGTATATACATACAATGGAATATTACTCAGCCACAAAAAAAGAATAAATTTGCAGCAACATGGATGGACCTAGAGAATATCAAACTTAGTGAAGTCAGACAGTGAAAGACAAGTATATGATATCACATATATGTGGAAGCTAAACTATAGTATTGATGAATTTAAATATAAAACAGACTCACAGACATAGAAAACAAATGCGTGGCTACCAAAGGGGGGGCAAATTAAGAGTATAGGATTAAGAGATACAAAACAGTATACATAAAATAGATAAGCAATAATGATTTACTCTACAGCACAGGGAATTACACCCAATATCTTATAATAACCTATAATAGAATATAACCTGCAAAAAACAAAAACAAATCACTATGTTGCACATATAAAACTAACACAATATTGCAAATCAACTAAACTTCAATTTTTAAAAAATGAAAATGTAATTAAGATCTTCTTAGATAAACAAAAGCTAAAGGAATTCATTACTAATTCTAAGTAATGCCTAGAATTAAGCCTGCCCAACAATAATGCTAAAGAGTCCTACAAATTGAAATGAAAGGATGTTACACAGCAACATGAAGTGATATGAAAGTAAAAGCTACCCAGTAAAGGTAAACATATAGACAAATATAGAATCCTTTATTCCTGTAATTTTGTTGCATAAATCCACTTTTAATTCTTAAATAGAGTGTAAAAGACAAAAGGCCCTCCAAATATTTGCCCCATATATCTATGTTAATGGGTACAAAATACATAAAGATATAATTTTTAACAACAGTAACAAATTGGGTGCAGAAATGTAAAGGAGTAAAGTTTTTACATGGGATTGAAAATATTGGTTTAAAATTGATTTTTATTGCTTTATAAGGTATTTTGTTTAATTGAAATAACCAAAATGAAAATATCTACAGAATGCAACCAAAAGTAAAAGAGAAGGAAATCAAAGCATATCACTACAAAAAAGTCAAAGAAACTCACAGGAAGGAGTAAGTGGAGAAATGAGGGACAAAAACCACAAGACATACAGAACACATACATAAGACGGCAATGGTAAATACTTCTGCATCAGTAATAACTTTAACTGTAAACAGATGAAACTTCTCAGTCAGAAGACATAGATTGGCTAACCTATGTCTAATTTTTGGATTTAAAACAGCAGGATCCAACAACATGCTGCACACAAGAGACTCACTTTATATCTAACAATGCACATAGGTTGAAAGTAAAAGGATGGAAAAATATATTTTGTGCAAATGATAACCACAAGAGAGCAGAGCTGTCTGTACTAATATCAGACAAACAGACTTTAAGTCAAAAACTGTCCCAAGAGACAAAGTACCTTATATAATGATAAAAAGGACAACTCACCAGGAAGATATTTCAATATAAGTGTTTGTTCACTAAACATGAGAGCTCTGATATGAACCAAACAATGACAGAATTGAAGGAAGAAATAATAACAAGCTAATAATAGGAGATTTCAATACCCTACTTTCAGTTATGGAAGAACAATCAGACAGAATATCAGGAAGGATACAGAGTACTTGAACAACACTACACACCAATTGGACCTAAAACACATATATAGACTACTCCGTCCAATAATAGCAGAAAACACATTCTTCTCAAATGCACATGGAACATTCTCCAGGACAGACCTTATGTTAAGCCAAAAACAAGACTCAACAAAATTTAAAAGACTGAAATCATTAGGAAGATCTTTTCTTAACATAATGGAATGTAACGAGAAACCAGAAGAAAAACTAAAATATCTGCAAATACATGTGTACTAGGGTTCTCCAGAGAAACAGAACAAACAGAACATAGATAGATAACATAGATAGATATATGAGGGAATTTATTGTGGGAACTGGCTGACATGTTTATGGAGATTGTGAAGTCCCACAATATGCCATCTGCAAGCTGGAGAACCAGGAAATCTGGTGGTGTAATTCAGTCTGAGGCCAAAGGCCTGCTGAGAACTTGTCACTGATGTTAAGTCCCAGAATCCAAAGGCTCAAGAACCAGAAGCTCCAATGTCAGGGTGTGAGAGAAGATGGGGTCCCAACTCAAGAAGAGAAAAAGACAATTTGCCTTTTCTCAGCCTTTTTATTCTATTTGGGCCCTCAACAGATTGGATGATACATGCCCACATTGATGAGGGTGGATCTTCTTTACTGATTCAAATGTTAACTCCTTCCTAAACCCCTTCACAGACATACCCAGAAATAATGTTTTACCAACCATCTCGGCATCCCTTAGCCCAATCAGTTTGATATACAGAATTAACCATCACAACATGGAAATTAAACAACACACTCTTAAACAATCAATGAGTCAAAGAAGAAATCGAAAGGGAAAATATCTTGAGACAAGTGAAAATGAAAACACAACATACCAAAACTTAGGAGATGCAGTGAAAGCAGTGCTAAGAGGGAAGTTTATAGCAATAAATGTTTACATTAAAAAAGAAGAAAGATCTCAAATCAACAGCCTAACTTTACAACTCAAGGAGCTAGAGAAAAATGAACTAAGCCCAAAGTTAGCAGAAGAAAGGAAATAACAAAGATCAGAGGTGAAATAAATGAAATAAGAGATGAGAAAAAAAATAGAAAAAAATCAATAACACTAAGAGCTGTTTGTTTGAAAATTTCAACAAAATTGACAAACCATTAGCTAGATTAACAAAGATAGCTGATTCACTTTGTTATAAAGCAGAAACTAATACACCGAAGCAATTATACTCCAATAAAGATGTTAAAAAAAAAAGATGACTCAGAAACAGAAATCAGAAATGAAAGGGGGGCCATTACAACCAATACCACAGAAACAAAAAAAGATTATAAGAGAGTACTATGAACAATTACATGCCAACAAATTGTAAAACCTAGAAGAAATGGATAAATTCCTAGAAACACACAATCTACCAAGAATGAATTATGAAGAAATAGAAAATCTGACCAGACCTATAGCTAATAAAGAAGTTGAATCAGGGCTTACCTGGTGGCGCAGTGGTTGAGAGTCTGCCTGCCGATGCAGGGGACATGGGTTCGTGCCCCGGTCTGGGAGGATCCCACGTGCCGTGGAGTGGCTGGGCCCGTGAGCCATGGCCACTGAGCCTGTGCGTCCGGAGCCTGTGCTCCACAACGGGAGAGGCCACAGCAGTGAGAGGCCCGCGTACTGCAAAAAAAAAAAAAAAAAAAAAAGTTGAATCAGAAAGAGAAGTGTAGGGCCTATGGCTTCACTAGAAGTTCTACTAAACATCTGAAGAAAAATTAATGCCAAACCTCCTTAAACTTTTCCAAAAAACTGAAGAGGAAGTAACATCCCAAACTCATTCTATGAGGCTATCATTACCCTAATACCAAAGCTAGACAAAGACACTAAAGAAAAGAATAGGGTTTCCCTGGTGGCACAGTGCTTAAGAATCTGCCTACCAATGCAGGGGACATGGGCTTGAGCCCTGGTCTGGGAAGATCCTACATGCCGCAGAGCAACTAAGCCCATGTGCCACCACTACTGAGACTGTGCTCTAGAGTCCATGCTCCACAACAAGAGAAGCCACCGCAATGAGGAGCCCGCACACTGCAACGAAGAGTAGCCCCCGCTTGCCACAACTAGAGAAAGCCCGCGCGCAGCAATTAAGACCCAATGCGGCCAAAAATAAATAGCTAAATAAATTTATTTTAAAAAAAAAAGAAAAGAAAAGAATAGACTGGTGGAGATCAAGATGGCAGAGTAGAAGGACAGGGAGGTCACCTTCTCCACAAACATATCAAAAACACATCTACATGTGGAACATTTCTCCTAGAAAACCAACTGAAAACTGGCAGAAGGTTTTATTTTGTTTTGTTTTTTTTGCAGTATGCGGGTTTCTCACTGTTGTGGCCTCTCCCGTTGCGGAGCACAGGCTCCGGACGCGCAGGCTCAGTGGCCATGGCTCACGGGCCTAGACGCTCTGCGGCATGCGGGATCTTCCCCGGACCGGGGCAGAAACCTGTGTGCCCTGCATCGGCAGGTGGACTCTCAACCACTGCGCCACCAGGGAAGCCCCAGAAGGTCTCTTATACAACCAAAACTACAAGAAAGATGGCCACATAACCAGTTGGACAAATAAAAAAAAGAAAATAGACCAACATCTCTGATGATTGTTGAAGCTAAAATTGCTAACAAAATACTACCAAACCAAGTTCAGCAGAATATTATAAAATTATACACCATGACCAAGCGATTTATTCCTAGAATGCAAGGATAGTACAACCTGAATAAAATGAATGTAATATACCACATTAACAAAATGAAGGAAAAACGCTATATGTATTTATCAATTAATGCACAAAAAACACTTGATAGAATTCAACACCCTTTCATAATAAAAACTCAACAAAGTAGGTACAGGAGAAAACTATTGCTATAATAAAGAAGAACTCACAGTTAACATGGTACTCAATGGTAAAAAGCTGAAAGCTTTTCCTCTACAATCATGAACAAGAGAAGGATACCCACTCTCTCCACTTCTATTCAACATAGTACTGAAGTCCCAGACAGAGCAATTAGGCAATAAAATAAATCAAAGGCATCCATATTGGAAAGGAAGAAGTAAAATGATCTCTATTTGCAGATGATATAATCTTATTTGTAGAAAACCCTAAATATTCCACTGAAAAGCTGTTAAAATGAATGAGTTCATCAAAGTTGCAGGATACACAATTAACACACAAAACCCAGCTATGTTTCTATACACTAGAAATGAAACATCTCTAAAGGAAATTTAAAAAACAATTCCATGTACAAGAGCATCAAAAAGAATGAAATTCTTAAATCTAAGGAGGTGAAAGTCTTCTACACTAAAAAGTAGAAAACGCTGCTAAGAGAAAATAAAGAATACACAGTAATGAGTGGAAAAGCATACCATGTTCATGGGTTGGAAGACTTATCATTGTTAAAATATCTGTACATCCTAAAGCACTCTACGTATCTTCAGTGTAATCCCTATCAAAATCTCAGTGATGTATTCTACAGAAACAGAAAAACTCATCCAAAAATTCATATGGAATCTCAAGGGACTTTGAATTGCCAAAACAATCTTGAAAAAGAAGAACAAAGCTGGAGAACTCACACTTCCTCATTTCAAAACTTACCACAAAGCTAAAAAACAGTATGGCACTGGCATAAAGGCAGACATATGGACCAATGGAATAAAATAAGCTGCCCAGAAATAAACCCTCACAGGGCTTCCCTGGTGGCGCAGTGGTTGAGAGTCTGCCTGCCGAGGCAGGGGACACGGGTTCGTGCCCCGGTCCGGGAAGATCCCACATGCCGCGGAGCGGCTGGGCCCGTGAGCCATGGCCACTGAGCCTGCGCATCCGGAGCCTGTGCTCCGCAACGGGAGAGGCCACAGCAATGAGAGGCCCGCGTACCGCAAAAAAAAAAAATAAACCCTCACATATACGGTCAAATGATTTTCAACAAAGGTGCCAAGTCCATTTGATGAGGAAAGGACAGTCTGTTCAACAAATTGTTTTGGGAAAACGGGATATACATATGCAAAAGATGAAACTAGACCCTTACTTTGCACCATACATGAAAATTAATTCAAAATGGATCAATACCTAAACATAAGACCTAAAACTAAAAAACTCTTAGGGAATTAATTCAAAATGGATCAATACCTAAACATAAGACCTAAAACTAAAAAACTCTTAGGGAAAAAAAAAAACAGGGAAAAATCTTCATGGCATTGGATTTGGAATAATTTCTTGAATATGACACCAAAAGTACAGGCAACAAAAGTAAAAATAAATGAACTGGACGATACCAAAATTTTAATCTTTTGTTCATCAAAAGACACTAACAACAGAATGAAATGACAACCCATGAAATGGGAAAAAATATCTGCAAATCATAATCTGATAAGGGATTAATATCCAGAATATATAAGGTACTCTTGAAACTCGACAACAAAAATCAAACAACCTGATTCAAAAATGGGCAAAGGACTTGAATAGACTTATCACCAAAGAAGATATACAAATGGCCAATAAGCACATGAAAAGATGCTCAACATCACTGATTATTATGGAAAAGCAAATCAAAACTATAATGGATATCACCTTACATTCATTAGGATGGCTACTACCAAAAAAATAACCAGAAGATAACAAGTGTTGGTTAGGATGTGGAGAAACTGGAACCCTTGTACATTGTTGGTAGGATTGTAAAATGGTGCAACCACAATGAAAACAATATGGTGGTTCCCCAAAAAATTAAAAATAGAACTTACATATTATCCAGCAAACCTACTTATATATGTATATATCCAAAGAAATTGTATTCAGGATATCAAAAAGATATCTGCACATCCATGTTCATAGCAGCATTATTCACAATAGCCAGGAGGTGGAAGCAACCCAAATATCCATGGAAGAATGAAGGGATAAACAAAATGTGATATATAGATAGTGTGGAATATTATTCAGCCTTAAAAAGGAAGAAAATACTGTCACATGCTACAGTATGGATGATCCATGAGGACATTATGCTAAGTGAAATATGCCAGTTACATAAATACAAATACTGTATGATACCACTTACAAGAGGCATCTAAAGTAGTCAGATTTATAGAAAACAAAGTAAAATGGTGCTGGAGGAAAGGAAAAATGGGGAGTCTTTAATGGGTGTTCAGCCTCAGTTTTGCAACATCTGGAGATCTGTTGCACAATAATGTGAATATACTTAACACTACTGAACTGTTCACTTAAAAATGCTCAACATGGTAAAAATTAAGTTATGTGTTTTTACTGTTTTTGTAGTCTAAAATTTTTTAACTAAAAAAAAAAATACACACAGATACACTGTGGTTCTAAGGGCTGCTGGTTTCTAATAAGGTTTATGTTTTTTCAAGTATATATTTTTCACACTTCATTATGTTTCAAACAATTTTTTAAAACAATGCTGTGTCAAAGTTGCCAATATTAAAGTTCTCCCTATTCATCTGTATGATGTGGGAATAGCAAACTCCCTATAGACACTTTAAAATTATTAGGAGTAAATATTGGAAAAAATATTTTCCTTTTAGTTTTCAAGTTGTATGCTACACTTAAGAGACTAAAATAAAAAAAACTTACAATTTTCCAATATAATAAAATATTCTAGTTAATTGGTTAACAAAAAAGAATACTTGATTAATAAAATGCTGTTTAAAAGCACTTTGAATGGCAAGTTATAAATGAATTTTTAAAATATGAACTCAAAAAAATTCATTATTCAGCTATCAAACTCTGAATAATTGAATTGACTGAGACTTTATATCTTATACGCCATTAATGCATTATTCAACTAGTTTGTTTTCATATTTTTGATGTGGTGAAGACAACCATTATTCAAGTCGTCCATTTTCATATTTTTGACCAGCAATTTTTAAAGTTACACAACTCAAAGAAAAAACAATTTAGAAGGAAAAAAAAATCCATAAGGGTGAGAAGAGCAATGATAAGTAAAATAAATGATCCTAGGACTAAACTAAACATACTTACATTTGGTACTTCCCTAAACTAGTTATTATGTTTCAAGTAGTCAACTTCTCTGGTTGCCTCAATTTTTCATTTGTATTAGATAGTCCCCTTCGATGTCTAAAATTCTTTACTGTAGAGCAAATAAACTTTATATTTGTAGCAAATTTATCTACTTTGATATTTACTGTCATAAATTAATTACAATATTGGTTAGTTTCTTACTATTTGTTATATCTGAATTCATACCTAAGAAACTCCAAATGAAATACTATCCTGTTAAAAGCTATTAAATTTTGCCTTGGTTTTATTTGATTCATATCTAAGCAGTTTCCTTTATATTGGAACAAAAAAAATGCCCATCTCTATTCAGAATCCTTATGTGTGCCTATAAACAATATAACTGTTAAAAATCTTCAGTGTTTACAAAACAAAGAAATTGTCAACAGAATCCCTGGTGGTAGACTTACCAGTAAAAAAAAATTTACAGCCTATAATTCATGAAGATTGGCTCAAAACAAACTGTCCCTGCCAACAGAAAATCTGACAATTATTCTGTTGTCTAATTTGGCTCAGTCTAAGTTGACCTTGTTTATTCATCTCAGTCTTTTAATTCTTGTTATCTTGGCATAAGAGGAGAACATATGGCATATGTCTAGGAAGTCCATTTATGCATCTTAAACTGAAATAAATGTAGAATATACTGAGCATTTCCAATGTGTTCAGCTATTACGGTAGTTTAATGTATATTAGATAGAGCTGGTTAAGTTCATATTATCCCTGCTATGTGTTTGCTGCCTATAAAACTAGAAACTAAGTAGAGAAGTCTTTTTCTAAGCCTCAGTATATGGCTAAAACTGGCCAATTTTAAACATATTTCCAAAGATAAACCATCTTAAGCTCTTTCAAAACATAAAAATTAAAGGGTATCAGCAATTTGACAACCTAAAGATCATTACAGGTTTTCACTGAATCTCTAGCTATGTTTAAGAAAGCAGATGAAGATAATATGAGGAAGATAATATGAGAAAGATAATGGGAGCTGAAGAACAAAAAGAATATTTCCACTTTATCTCCAGCCTAATCTGATCTCCAATGAACTTTCTTATTTCACTAAGACATATCATATCCTGTGTCATAAAACAAATCTTGACTTTAAATGGTATTATACTAGCAATTAATAACAGAAAGACAAACAGAAAAATCTATAAAAACTTAGAAATTATAAACACACTTCTAATAATCCATAGGTCAAAGAGGCAGTCTCAAGGAAATCAGAACATACTATAAACTAAAAAATATCAAAATGTAACATATCAAAATTTGTGGGATATAGCTTAAACAGTGCTTAGTGGAGATTTTATTCTACTAAATGCTTATTTTAAAAAATGTCTCAATGAACAGTCTAAGCTACCACCTTAAGAAACTAGAAAAAAAAAGATCAAAAACTCAAAACAAGCTGAAGAAATAATAAACATAAGAGCAGACATCACTGAAATTGAAAACAGAAAAAGAAAATCAATGAAATCAAAAGTTGAAAAATTGTTGTTTGAAAAGATCAATAAAATTGATAAAACTCTAGTCAAACTGACAAAAAAAGAGAAAAGACATAGGTTTTCATTACCAGGAATGGAAAAGAGGATATTATAATAGACCTCATAGACATTAAACAGATAATAATGTTGTGAGCTACTCTATGCATATAAATTTGATAACATAGTTGGAATAGACTAATTATTTAAAAACCACAAGCTATCAAGCTTTCTGAAAATGAAACAGATAATTTGAATACTCCTAAAACTATTTTAAAAACTGAATTTATAGTTTAAAAAAAAACTCCGAAAAAGATATATCCATGTCCAGATAGTCTCACTGGTGAACTCTACCAAACATTTAGAGGGAAAAAATACCATCAATTGTGCACAATCTCTATCAGAAAATAAAGATTAAAAAACATGTCTCAGGGCTTCCCTGGTGGCGCAAGGAGTGGTTGGGAGTCCGCCTGCCGATGCAGGGGACATGGGTTCGTGCCCCGGTCTGGGAAGATCCCACATGCCCCGGAGCGGCTGGGCCCGCGAGCCATGGCCGCTGAGCCTGCACGTCCGGAGCCTGTGCTCCACAATGGGAGAGGCCACAACAGTGAAAGGCCCGCGTACCACAAAAAAAAAAAAAAAAAAACACATGTCCCAAATCATTTTCTGAAGCTACCATTACCCAGAGTACCAAAACGAAACAAGACAAACCAAAAAAACCAAACCAAAAAACCACTTTAGACCAGTATCCCTCATAGCTATAGAAGCAAAAATCCTCAACAAAAGATTAAGAAATATAATTCAATAATATATATTTTAAAAATACAACACAATCAAGTGCAGTTTACCTCAGGAAGGCAAGGCTCATTCAATTTTGAAAAAAAATCAATGAAATCTACTATACTGACAGTTCAAGTAAGAAAACCTAGTTGATCAGATCAACTGATGCAAAAGGAGCATTTGACCAGATTTAATACCCATTTAGCACTTTTTAAACTCAGAAAACAAGGAATAACAAGGAACTTCCTCAATCTATACAGAGAAGCTACAAAAACAGAAACAAAACTACACAGGTGGACACACAGCAAAGATGTCCACTCTCACCACTCTTATACAACACTGAAAGTCTTAGCCACAGCAATAAGACAAGAAAAAGAAAGAAAAAAAATACAGCTTGGGAAAGAAGTAAAACCATCCCTATTTGCAGACAACATGATTTATCTACATAGAAAATCCCAAGATTATCTACAGAGAACTCCTACAACTAATAAGTGAGTTTAACAAGGTCACAGAATATACAGCCAATACATAAAAGTCAATTATATGCCTATATACTAGTAATGAAGAATTGGAAGTCAAAAATTTAAAAGTTTACAGTAGCTCCAAAATAAATGAAATTACTCTGGAATATATCTAACAAAACTTGAACAGAATCTGTATGCCAAGAACTATAAAACACTGTTTAAAGTAACCATAAAAGATCAAAATAAATGGATACACACACCAGGTTTATGGATTGGAAAACTCAATATAGTAAAGATGTCAGTTGTCTTCTGACTGATCTAAAGATTTAACACAATTCTAATTAAAAGCCCAGAAAGGATTTTTGTAGACATAGGTAAGCTGATTATACATTTTATACAGAAAGACAAAGATACCAGAATAGCAAAAACAATTTTTAAAATGGGAAATAATGTTGGAAGAATCATGCATGATCTTAAGCCTTTCTAAAGCAGGAGTCAGCAAATATTTTCTGTGTCGGCCACTTAGTAAATATTTTGGGTTTTGCAGGTCATACAGTCTCTGTCACAGCTACTTAAGTTTACAGTTGTAGTGAGAAAGCAGCTGCTGACAATATGTAAATGAATGGCTGTGTGCCAATAAAGCTATATTTATAAAACTAGGCATGGACTGGATTTGGCCATGGACTGTGGTTTGCCATTCCCTGCTCTAAAGCTAAACTAATCAAGAAAGTATGGTATTAGCAAAAGGACAGACACGTAGATTAATGAAATAGAATAGAGAACTCAGAAGTTGACCCATACAAATATGCCTGATTTTTAACAAAAATACAAAGGCAATTCAATGAACAAAGGATACTCTTCAACAAATGGTATTCAAACAACTGGAATCTATGTGTAAGAACCATGAGCCCTAAACTAAACCTCACACCTTATCCAAAACTTAACTCAAAATGGATCATAGATCTAAATATAAAATGTAAAACTATAAAAATTCTAGAAGAAAACATAGGAGGAAATCTTCATGATCTGGAAATAGTCAAAGAATTCTCAGATCTGACTCTGAAAGCACAATTCATAATTTAAAAAAACGGATAAGCTGGACTTCATCAAGTTTTGCTCTTCAGAGGACACTATTAAGAGCATGAAAAGACAAGCTATTTGCTAGGAGAAAATATTTGCAAATCACATGATAGACATTAAATTTATATCCAGAATATATTAAAAACTCAACAATAAGAAAACAACCCAATTAAAATGGGCAAAAGATTTGACTTGAACATATACTTTAATAAGGACATATACAGATGGCAAATAAGCAAATGAAAAATATTCAACATCATTAGTCATGAAGAAAGTGCAAAATTAAAACCATGATGAGATACCCCTGCACACCTATTAGAATAAAAACATACTGACAATAATACTAAGCATTGGTTAAGATGCAGAGCAACTCAAGAACTCATTCACTGCTGATGAGAATACAAAAATGATACAGCCATCCTGGGAAACAGTTTCGCAGTTTCCTATGAAGTAAAAATATATTGAGGGAATTCCCTCGTGGTCTAGTGGTTAGGACTTTGCGCTTCCACTGCAGGGGGCCTGATTCAATCCCTGCTCGGGGAAGTAAGATCCCACAAGCCGCATGGCACCACCAAAAAAAAAAAAAAAAAACTACAAAAGTATATTTAGCATCAGCCAGCAATCCTATTCTTGAGTATTTACCCTAGAGAAATGAAAACTTATGTCACACAAAAACCCATAGATGAATGCTGATAGCCATTTTACTTATAATTGCCAAAACCTGGGAAAACAAATATCCTTCAACAGGTGAATAAACTAGTACATCTATAAAATGGAATACTGCTAAGCAATAAAAAGTAACAAACTATTGATACATTTAGTATCTTGAATGAATATCGGGAGCAATATACTGAGTGACAGAAGCCAGACACAGAAGTTTATATGTATGATTCCAATTATATGACATTCTTGAAGTCAAAACTATAGTCATGGTGAGAAGCAATTGCCAGGAGTACTGGTAGGGGAGGGTGTGACTATAAAGTATGAGGGAATTTTTTGGCATGATGAAACTATTTTGTATTCTGTTTGTGGTGTAGTGGTAATAACATGAATCTATACATCTCTTAAAATTCATAGAATCTATGTCTTTAAAAGTTCATTTTAATGTATAATAACTTAAATAATAAAAATTTTAAAACCAAAAAACTTATTAAATAAGTAAGAGAATTACCTAAAACTTTGTAAGACAACATAATCTCAGCTTTATTTGTTAAAAAAGATGCATAATAATAAGTATAGGAGCTAACTATCCAAATAAGAACTCCAGATATTTGGATTATATTAATGTTCTGTGTGTGTGTGTGTGTGTGTGTGTGTGTGTGTGTGTGTGTTTAGTTTTTCTACAATAATAATGGATTACTTCTAAAATTAGAAAAATAAAATTTAATAGAAAACTTTTACCATTCATTCTAATTTTGTAATACCCAGGAGGAGTTCAGAGCATCACATTTTGTTTCCATTACTGCTTTTTTTTGAAAATTGTATATGTGAAATATTTCATTTGTATATTAAAGTTGAATTTAATTGCTCTTCAAAATGTCCTGTAAAATATTTAATGGTGAGAAAGTTAAAAACAGTTTTTAACATTTTTAACATTACAGTATTTAAATGATTATATTGTTGAAAGGTTCCAAGGAAATTTTTTTCATTATATTTTTTTAAAACCTCGTAAGTTTGAAAATATTCAATATTTAAAATCTGTAATATATTTAACCCTATAATTTCCTTTTTCATTCTTTTTACAATTAAAAAAACCTATACACAATAGACAAGTATTTGACAGAAGGAATGAACTTGAAAAAGACATCTGTGCTGGATCTTTGATGGCTAAGACCTGTAATGAAGAAGGTAATGGTATCCAAGTTACACAGAGTATTCAAAGTGTAACAGAAAAACAATGTCATAGCTGGCAAGAGCTTTAAGTGAATGCATAAAAATAAGAAAACCCTAAGCATTTTTAGTTGATGTGCTATAAGACTGCTCTAGGCTAGTATAATGTAAAATACCAAGTCACGTGACTTTTAATAAGCACACAAATAAATTTGGGGATTTCATTAAAATGTTGATTCTCAATTCAGTAGATCTGGTCTAGAGCCCATGATTCTGAATTTCCAACAAGCTCTCAAGTAATGTATATGGTGCTGGCCTGAAGACTACACTTTGAGAAGCCAGACTTTGAAGGTCATTGAGAAAAATGGCATGATTCTTGCCCAGTGTAGTAACAAGAAGATAAAAACAGTAAGTACTGTAACATAAGGCAGCCATGTAATATACTCCCTAAAAGTGGTACCAAAATAAAAGCATGATGAAGTAACAGCATTCACCTCCAGCCAAGATGCTGAGCTGAGCAGGTGGCCTTCAAAGGTAAGTAGAATTTTACCATGCAGAAGAAACTGCATATGAAATTATAGAAATAGAAAACATAGTAACACATAGATGACTGCTTGTGAAGGGGCAAAAATAATTAATATTTGAATGTTCTCACTATGTCCCCTTCACTGTCCCCTAGAGATGAACCTAAGTTTGGCCTACTCGTTTTCTTCCCTTTACCTCTGCGAATGGGCCAATTGAAATGCAAAATTTGGAAGAAAGGAAAATAGCAGAGGACAAGAGAGGCATGTGGATTTAAGAGACTTTAAGTGGAGTTTTTCTTCTGAAGAGCCCAGGGAAGGAAATACATGAGAGCAACTTCAGCACCTGAGAGATGTGGTGAAGACAGAAAAAGAATTTTTAAGTATTGCATTGTGCCAGGGATATAGCAGTTAGTAACATATTTTTTCATAAACTGAGGCCTACCAACTCCATGTCACAAAGCAGATATACTATACATGGTCCCAATTCAGACCCAAAATACTGTCACTTCAACTCTTCAGTTGTTCTCACCTATGAAATCAAACTTTCAATGGAATGATTCATGTAAAGGATGGGCAGTTGAATAAACAGTTAAAAGTGATTCTTTTGGCATTACTGGCTTAAAGATACATGATTTTGTCTTCAGAAAAATATGCTATCTTTTTCTCTTTGTTTTCCCTTGAATTTGAAAAAAAGTATAGAGTTAACAATATTTAAAAAGGCCAGCAATAAAGTTGAAGTTAAAAGTTGACGGTTACTAGTAAGATGGCAGAATAGGAGGTCCCTCCAGCCCTCATTCCCCCACAGAAACACTGATCTGGCAATCATCCGTGAATTAAAAGTGCCACTGTAGGAACTTCAAAATCCAGGTAGAAGTTGCAGTATCCCCACTGGAGCCCAAAACCAAGGAAAGACACTTTGAGAAGGCATGCCCACAACGTGGTAGCAGGTCTGCTGAATACAGACCTGAATGTAGCCCTATCCCCCTGTGGACATGGCTCCAGCCACACTCAACTAAGACCCAGCAGGAACCACACCCACCTGAGACTCCAATTTTAGGCCCGCTGAATACACACCCAAGTAAAGACTAGAAGCAACCCCATGACAAGCTCCCACTGCTCAACTGTGACCCTGGAAGCAGTCTCATCCACCCAGAGACCTGGGAGGAGACAAGACAAGCTGCACCCCAAGAAAGAGACCTGCCAACTGTGGATTTAGAAGTAGTCCCATCCACCTGGGGACCCAGCATGTGGTACTTCTGCTGGTGCCCACAGTAATAGTCTAGCCAACCATGGACCTGACTGTGGACCTGGAAGCAGCCTCATAATCTGGCCTTGGCCCTGCCTAACTGCAGTTTGGAGGCAGGCTTGTCCATCCAGGGACCTAGCAGGAGTAGGCATTTACCTGCCAAAAACAGTCTATAAAGAATAGAAGAGGTTCCTGCTCCTTCAAATGCATGCACAGACACGAATACAAGGCTATAAAGATCACAAAGAATCAGGCAAAGATGACGGCACCAAAGAAAACTAATAAAGTTCCAGTAACCAACCCTAAAGAAATGTATATCCATGAATCGCTTGACAAAGAATTATATAAAAACTGTCATAAAGCTCAATATTCTAAAAGAGGACACAGACAGACAACTAAAGACAATCAGGAAAACAATACCTAAACAAGATGAGATGTTCAATAAAGATATAGAAACCACTCAAAAAAGAAAAAAAAAGGGAGTTCCCTGGCGGTCCAGTGGTTAAGACTCCACACTCCCAATGCAGGGGGCATGGGTTTGATCCTTGGGGAACTAAGATCCTGCATGCCACACAGTGCGGCCAAAAATATAAAAATAAAAATACTTTTAAAAAGAATATAAAAAAAAGAAAACTGAGGCTAAAGAGTACAATAACTAAAGTAAAAAATTCAATAACTTCAACAGCAGAATCAATCAAGCAGAAGAAAGAATCAGCAAACTCAAACACAGGTCATTTGAAATTTCCCATTGAGAGGAACAACAACAACAACCACAAGAATGAAGAATGTGAAGAAAGTCTATGGGATTCATGGTATACCAATAAAGACACAAATATACACATTTTGGGAGTCCCAGAAGGAGTAGAGACAGAGAAAAGGAAAGAGAGAGAGAAAAGCTAAAAACTTATTGAAAGAAATAACGGTTGGGGCTTCCCTGGTGATGAAGTGGTTAGGAATCCGCCTGTCAATGCAGGGGACATGGGTTCGAGCCCTGGTCTGGGTAGCTCCCACATGCTGTGGAGCAACTAAGCCCATGCACCACAACTACTGAGCCTGTGTTCTAGAGCCTGCGAGCCACAACTACCAAAGCCCGTGTGCCTAGAGGCCATGCTCTGCAACAAGAGAAGCCACCACAATGAGAAGCCGGTGCACTTTAACAAAGAGTAGCCCCTGCTCGCCACAACTAGAGAAAGCTCACGCACAGCAATGAAGACCCAACACAGCCAAAATAAATAAATAAATAAAATACAAAATAAATAATGGTTGAAACATCTGAAATCTAGAGAGGGAAATGGACATCCAGATTTGTGAGGCCCCAAATTCCTCAAATAGGTTGAACCCAAATAGATTTTCATGAGACACACTATAATTATCAAAAATCAAATGCTAAGAGAGAATTTTTACAGCAGTGAGAGAAAAGTAACTTGTCACATACGAGGGAGTATACAAGGAATAGCACATAAACTATTGGTGGATTTCTCTGCAGAAACCTTGCAGGTCACAAGCGAGTGGGATGATATATTCCTTTTCTAAAGGAAAAGCTTCCAAACGAGAATACTTTACCTGGAAAAACTTCTTTCCTTTAAGAAAGAAGGAGAGATAAAGACTTTCCCAGACAAACAAATGCTTGGGGAGTTCATCATGCTTTATTTGCCTTATAAGAAGTGCTAAAGGGAGTTCAAGTTGAAACAAACAAAAAAATGCTAGACAATAACATGAAACTGTAACTCACTGCTAAAGGAAATATAAAGAGAAACACAATACTGTAATTGTGGCACATAAGTCACTTGTAACACTAGTCTTTAAAGACAAAAGTAGTAAGAATACCTATAACCACTGTAATGTGTTCATGGAAACACAATATAGAAAGAAGTGAAATCTAGCATGAGTTTGTAAATTGTGTGTGTGAGGAAAGAAGTAAAGGGTGCACTTTCTGCATATAATTGAAGTTAAGTTGTTATTAGCTTAAAACAGACTGATATAACTATAAAATCTTTGATGTGAGCCCAGTAGTAATTTTTTTAAAAAGTATAATAGATATACCAAAGATAAAGAGAAAAGAATCAAAGCATGCTATTACCAAAAAAATATATCATCAAACAATAAAGAAATGTGAGCAAAGAGGACAAGAACAAGAGAAAAAAGACAGAAAACAATTAACAAAATGGCAATAGGAAACCCTTTCCTATCAATAATCACTTTAAGGGTAAGTGGACTAAACTCAATCAAAAGACAGAGTGGCTGAATGGATAAAAATTAACACTCAACTACATGCTATCTACGAGAGGCTCACTTTAGATTTAAGGGCATGTGTAGGCTAAAAGTGAAAGTGTAGAGAAAGATATTCCATGAAAATAGTAACCAAAAGAAAGCAGGAGTCAATGTATCAGACAAAACAGACTTTAAGTCAAAAATTGTCATGAGACAAAGATAATGATAAAGGGTCAATTCAACAGGAAAATATAACAATTTTAAATATATATGTGCCCAACATCAAATATAAAATGTTTATTAATATGTAAAGCAAACACAGAGCAAAATAGACAGCAATACAATAATAGCAGGATACTTCAATACCTAACTCTTTATAATGTATAAATCATTCAGACAGGAAAAATCTAAAAGGAAACAGCAGAACTGAACAACACTATACACCAAATTAAAACTGAAGACATATACAGAACAATAGCAGCAGAATACTCATTCCTCTCAGGTGTACATGGACCATCATCCAGATAAATCACATGCTAGGTCACAAAACAAGTCTTAACAAGTTTAAGAAGACTGGAGTCATTCCAAGTATCTTTTCTGATAACAATGTAATGAAACTAGAAATGAATACAAGAAAGAAAATGGGATAACTAATGGAATTTTTAAAAATACGCTCTTAAACAACTATTGGGTCAAAGAAGAAATCAAAAGTAAAGCAGAAAATATCTTGAGATAAACGAAAATGAAAACATACCAAAACTTATAGGAAGCACATAAACAGTACCAAGAGGAAACTTTATAAACAATAAACTTTTTATTAAAAAAAAATTACAAATGAAGAACATAACTTTACACTTCAAGGAACTAGAAAAGAACAAACTAACCCCAAAGCTGGCAGAAGGTAGGAAATAATCAAGATTAGAGTAGAAATAAGTTAAATAGAAAATAGAAAAACTATTTTTAAAACTCATTGATACTAAGAACTGGTTTTTGGAAAAGATAAAGTCAACAAACCCTTAGACTAACTAAGAAATAAAGAAGGAAGACTTAAGTAAATAAAATCAGAAATAAAGGTGGAGATATTGCAACTGATCCCACAGAAACAAAAATGATCATAATGGACTATTATGAACTATTATATACCAATAAGTTGAAAAACCTAGCAAAATGGCAAAATTCCTAGAAACCCATAATTTACGAAGAATGAATCAAGAAGAAATAACCTGAGCAGATCAATAACAAATAAGGAAATTGAAGGGGTAATCAAAAAAATTCCAACAAAGAAAAGCCCAGGACCAGATGGATTCACACGTGAATTCTAGCAAACATTTAAAGAAGAATTAATAACAGTCCTCCTCAAACTTTTCCCAAAAAGTGAAGAAGAGGGAAAACTTCCAAACTTATTCTATGAGGCCAACATCACCCTGATACCAAAGCCAGACAAAGACACCAGAAGGAAAGAAAACCACAGGCCAACATCCCTGATGAACACTGATGCAAAAATTCCCAACAAAGTACTAGCAAACTGAATTCAACAGCACATTAAAAGAATCACACACTTGACCAAGTAGGATTTATCCCTAAAATGCAAGGATGGTTCAACATACAAAAATCATAGAATGTGATACACATTAACAGAACAAAGGATAATATTCACATGATCATCTCAATAGATGCAGGAAAACATCTGACAAAATTCAACACCCTTTCATGATTTAAAAACAAACATAAAAAACCTCTCAACAGATCAGGTGCAGAAAGAACCTACCTGTTAAAGACCTTAATTTACCTTACAATAAAGACCATTTATAAAATGGCCACACTTAACATCATACTCAGTAACGAAAGGCTGAAACCTTTCCCTTTAATTTCTGGAACAGGCAAGAATGCTCATTCTCACCTCCCTATTCAACACAGTACTGGAAGTCCTAGCCAGAACAATTAGAAACAAAAAGTAAATAAAGGCATCCAAGTTTGAAAGAAAGAAGTAAAATTATTTTTGTTTTCAGATGATTTGTTCTTATATGTAGAAAACCCTAAAGACTCCATAAAAAAACTTTTAGAACTAAACAAAACCCCAACGGCATTTTTTACAGGAATAGAAAAGGCAATCCTAAAATTCATTTAGAACCACAAAAGACGCCAAATAGCCAAAGCAATTTTAAGCAAGAAGAATAACATTGGAGGTAACACATTCCCTGATTTCAAAACATCCTACAAATCTATAATACTCAAAACAGCATAGTACTGGTAGAAAAACAGACATATAGACCAGTGAAACAGAATAGAAAGCACAGAAATAAACCCATACATATAGGATCAACTGATCTTCAAAAAGGGTGCCAAGAATACACAATGGGAAAAAGACAGTTTCTTCCATACTTGTAGGAAAACTAGATGTCCACATGGAAACCAATGAAACTGAACGCTTGTCTCACTCCATATTAAAAAATATCCATTCAAAATGTATTACACACCTAAACTTAAAAACAGAAACAATAAAGTCTTAGAATAAAACAGGGGGAAAGTTAAACATTGAACTAGGCAATTTCTGACACTAAAAGCACAGACAACCAAAGCAAAAATAGATAAGTGGGATTAGATCAAACTAAAAATCTTCTACACAGCAAAAGAAACCATCAACAAAATGAAAAAGCAATATTGGGAGAAAGTATTTGCAGAGCATATATCTGATATGGGATAAATACCTAAAATATATAAAGAAATCATATAACCCAGTAAAAAAGAAAATCCAATTTAAAAATGGGCAGAGGACCTGAATAGACCTTTTTACAAAGAAGACATACAAATGGCCAACACGTACATGAAAAAGTGCTCAAAATCACCAATCAGGAAAGTGCAAATCAAAACCACAAGATATCACTTCATATCTCTTAGGATGGCTATTATCAAAAATACAAACAACAACAGGTATTGGCAAGGATGTGGACAAAAGGGAAGCCTTATATACTGTTGGTGGGAATGTAAATTGGTGCAGCCACTATGGAAAACAATATGGGGGTTTCTCAAAAAATTAAAAATAGAATTACCATTTTATCCAGCAATTCCACTTCTGGTTTTATATATCTAAAGGAACTGAAATCTGGTTCTTAAAGAAATATCTACAATCCCACATTTATCACAGTGTTATTCACAACATTTGGGTTGGAAACAACCCAAATGTTCATCAGTGAACAAATGGATAAAGAAAATATTCTATATACATATAATGGAATATTATCCAGCCCTTAAAAAGAAGGAAATTCTGCCATTTGTTACAATATAGATGGACCTGAAGGACAGTTATGCTAAATAAAATAAGTCAAAACATAGAAGCAGAAAGTGAAATGATGATGGCCAGGGGCTCGGGAGAGGGGGAAGTGGGAAAGTGTTGGCCAAAGGATACAAAATTTCACTTACGCAAAATAAGTTCTGGAGATCTGCTGTACAACACAGGGGCTATGATGAACAATACTGTATTATGCACTTAAAATGTTGCTAAGAGGGTAGATCTTAGGTTAAGTGCTCTTACACAAAGGAAAAAAGAAAAAAATACAAGGGAGGGTGGATGGGAGGAAACTCTTGGTGGTGAGGGATAAGTTTATGGCAATAATAGTGATGATGGTTTCACAGGTGTACATGTATCTCCAAATACATCAAGTTGAATACACTAAATATCTATAGCTTTTTGTATCACTGTGGTTAATACAGTTTCCTTCATGGTATTTAAGAAAAGTAATTGAAGAACTTGAGTTATTTTGAAATGACCAAGAATTGGTTGCTGAATTTTGTCATTTTGACAGTGAACTGGGCTAGTAGATCACGGCTTTACATGCTTTATAAGCGCAATGATACTAAAGTGTAAAGCAGCAGTGAAAGATAAGGACTAAAAGGTAGGTAATGGGTCAGACTGTGGATGGGCTGTGGTGCAAGGCTAAAGAGTTTATATTTATTTCAGTAGGTAGTTACATGGCTTTTAAGGTTATAGGCAGGAGAGTAATATTATCAAAAGCATGGCATAAGAATATCAATCTACTGGCCTCATAGCAAGTTGATTGAAATGAGAAATAACAGAAGGAAATACTAAATAGCAAGCTTATTATGATACTTTGGGAGTACAGTAAGCCTGGGAAAATACTGATAGGAACAGAAAAGGATAATTTTTGAGGTTAAAAGATTTAATACGACTTGTAAGCATCTTTCATCCAGCATTCAACAAATATTTATTGAGTGCCTCCTATGTACCAGAAACTATGTTATAGATTGAAAACAGAGGTAAAAGACATAATCTCTGCATATAATGTGTTCACAGTTGATAACTGTGGTGGAATGCCTTTGATACATTCTCCAAACTGACATTAAAGTGACTTTAAACTATTTAGACCTTTTATAATCTACACATATCATCCCTATCCAACCTTATTTTCTACTACTGCATATTTTTTAACTACCTCTACTTCCTTGTCACCCAAAACATATTAATACCTAAATGATCCTTTCTACCCAATTCTTCTAAAAATATTCATTTTGAAAACGATTAATCTTTTCCTACTGACAAATTCTAATGATTTTTTCCAGAACTCTTCCGCACAACTGCTGATAACATTCTATATTATTGACTACTCCTTCCTTGAAATAACCTTATTTTGCCTTCATTGTACTCTAGCAACTGAATCCTCTTTTGCCCAATATAGATCTTAGCTCTAATAACTGTTTTAGAATAGTATTCAGATAAGTTTAAAATATTTTTTTAAGCAACCAATTCTAATATAAGTGGCTAAATAACACATCAGGGTCTCCCTTTGTGTTTTACTATGTGTGAACTTCCACACTTAAGTACCAAAGGATTAATACAGTAAGAACAAATTAATGAATATGAGTTGTATTAGTTAGGGTTCTCCAGAAAAATAAAACCAATAGGGTGTGTGTGTGTGTGTGTCTGTGTGTGTGTGTGTGTGTGTGTGTCTATTATAAGGAATTGGCTCACGTGATTATGGAGGCTGACAAGTTCCAAGACCTACGATCTGCAAACTGGAAACCCAGCAGATCTGATAGTTTAGTTCCAATCTGAAGGCCAACAGGCTCAAATCCAGGAAGAGCTGATGTTTCAGTTCAAGTCCAAAGGCAGGAGAAAACCAATGTCCCAGGTCAAAGGCAGACAAAGGAGAAGTTCCCCCCTATTCAGGGAAGGGACAGCCTTTTCTTCTATTCAAGCCTTCAACTGATTGGACGAACCCCATCCACATTAGGAAGGACAATCTACTTTACTCAGTCTATCAATTTAAATGTTAAATTCATCCAAAAGTATTTTCACAGAAACACCCAGAATGATGTTTGACCAAATACACGGGTACCCTATGGATCAGTCACATTGACACAGAAACAATTATCCACATGGATCCTGCTTAGCCAAGTTTAATTACCTAGTAGAAAACCCATTATAAAGGTGGTATTTTCTAACACAAAATAAGAATAGGCAGGAATTACAGAGATGAGGCTGATGAGGAAGCTATACAAACTAACTTAATAGACAGAAAAGCAAAAATGAACAACAAAAACCTAACAAATGACCAAGTTGGCTAAGTTGAGAACTTTACTGAAATTTGCAATTTGAAAGAAAAAGTGGAAATAGCCAAAAGAGAAGAAAAAAGTACAATTAAGGAGAAAAAAGACAGAAACTTTTAATGGTTCTTCCCTTCTGTTTTTTATAGAAATCATAAATGAATCATATAATCTGAGGAGAAGTTTTATTTTTTAATTTTCTATCTAAAACAAAACTAAAAACAAAAATTAAAATGAAATTAAAAATTAATATCCAAGGAGGTTCTGGTTCAAGATGGCAGTTAGGGGACTTGCCTGGTGGTGGAGTGGTTTAGAATCCACCTACCAATGCAGGGGACATGGGTTCGATCCCTGTTCCGGGAAGATCTCACATGCCATGGAGCAACTAAGCCCCTGCACCACAACTACTGAGCCTGCTCTCTACAGCCTGCGAGCCACAGCTACTGAGCCTGCACGCCACAACTACTGAAGCCCGCGCACCCTAGAGCCCACGCATTGCAACTACTGAGCCCATGCACAACTACTGAAGCCCACATGCTCTGCGACCCGCGTGCCACAACTACTGAGCCCACGTACTGCAACTACTGAAGCCCACGTGCCCAGAGCCTGTGCTCCGCAACAAAAGAAGCCACTGCAATGAGAAGCCCGTGCATCACAATGAAGAGTAGCCCCCACTTGGCGCAACTAGAGAAAGTCCACACACAGCAACAAAGACCCAGTGCAGCCAAAAAAAAAAAAAAAAAAGCTGGCAATTAGGAGGGTCTTGAGCTCACCTCATCCCACGGACACACTGAATCTATAGCTATATAGGGAACAATTTTCTCTGAAAAAATAAACCCCAGAAACTAGCTAGGTGACTCCTATACATCAGGCAAATGAGGAAAACAACCAACATCGAAATGGGTAGGAGAGACTGAGACATAATCTTGCCACAAACTCACCCCACATGGCAATCCACAATTGGAACTCTCAAATTGGAACTTCCCTCTGAGGAGCAAAGGGTTTGAACCCCATGTCTAGTTCCCCAACTTTTCAGATCTGTAACTTCGAGCTGAGCCCCCAAACATCTAGCTTTGAAAGCCAACGGGGCTTGCATCCACAAGACCAACAAGGCTCTAACAAACTGAGAAACAGTTTTTAAAGTGCTCATAGACTTACCTAAGTATGTCCCAGGGCCCAGGGCAGAGGCTCCAACTGAAAAATCACCCAGTCTTTTTGTGAAAGAGGCCCATTTATTTGTCTTAAATCTTCAGCCTAAGGAACAGACATCTAATTTAATACCCATACAAGTGCCTACTGAACTACTTGCCAAAGATGCAGGCTAGCACTCTCCCTCTGCTTTGCTCCAGGTCACTGGTATCTCCTGGAAAGGAACTGAGCACTCAGTCGCTGTTTTCACAGAAATAAAACAAACAATTCTAAAATTGTATGGAACTACAAAAGACCCCAAATAGGCAAAACAATCCTGAGAAAGAAGAAAAAACCTGAAGGCATCATGCTCCCTGATTTCAAACTATATTACAAGTTATAGTAATCAAAACAGTATGGTATTGGCATAAAAACAGACACGTAGATCAATGGAGAATAGAGAGCTCAGAAATAAACCCACAAATATATGATCAATTAATTTACAACAAAAGAGCCAAGAATATATGTGGGGAAAGAACAGTGTCTTCAATGAATGGTGTTGGGAAAACTGGACAGTCACATGTAGAAGAATGAAAATGGACCACTATCCTACACCATACACAAAAGTTAACTCAAAATTCATTAAAGACTTGAATATAAGACCTGAAACCATAAAACCCCTAGAAGAAAACATAGACGGTAACTGCCTTGACATCAATCTTGGTGATGATTTTTGTATTTGACAACAAAAGCAAAGGAAACAAAAACAAAAATAAACAAGTGAGTCTACATAAAACTTTTACAAAGCCTCTGCACAGCAAAGGAAGCCATCAACAAATTGAAAAGGCAACCTACAGACTGGGAGAAAATATTTGCATATCACATATTTGATAAGTGGTTAATATCCAAAATATATAAAAACTCACATAACAAAAAAAAAATCTGATTTTAAAATGGGCAGAGCATCTGAATAGACATTTTTCTGAAGAAGACATACAGATGGCCAATAGGTACATGATAAGGTGCTCAACGTCACTAATCATCTGGGAAATGCAAATTAAAACCACAATGAGATATCACTTCACACCTGTCAGAATGTCTATCATCAAAAAGACAAGAAATAACAAGTGCTGGTCAGGATGTGGAGAAAAAGGAACCCTCATGCACTGTTGGTGTAATGTAAATTGGTACAGCCACTATGGAAAACAGTATGGAGGTTCCTCAAAAAATTAAAAACAGAACTACCAGATGATCCAGCAATTCCACTTCTGGGTACTTATCAGAAGAAAACAAAAGCACTACCTCAAAAAGATATCTGTACCCCCATGTTTGTTGCAAAATTATTTACAGTAGCCAACATATGGAACCAACCTAAGCGTCCATTAGTGGATGAATGGATAAAAAAATGTGATACACACACACACACACAATGGAATATTATCAGCCATAATAATGAAGGAAATTCTGCCATTTGTGCCAACATGAATGAACCTTGAGGGCATTATGCTAAGTGAAAGAAGCTAGACTAAGAAAGACAACTGTATGACCTCACTTATATGCAGAATATTAAAAAAAAAAACCCAAAACACCCAAACTCATAGATACAGAGAACAGATTGGTGGTTTGCTAGAGGTGGGGATTGAGAGGTAGGCTAAGTAGGTAAAAGGGGGCAAAAGATACAAACTTCCACTTACAAAATAAATCATGGGGATGTAATGTACAGCAAAGTGACTATAGTCAATAATACCGTACTGTATATTTGAAAGTTGTTAAGAGAGCAGATATTAAAAGTTCTCATCCCAAGAAAAAAAGTGTAACTATGTGTGGTAATAGATGTTAACTAGACATATTTTGGTGATAATTTTGCAATATATAAACATCTAATCATTATGTTGTACATCTGAAGCTAATAGGTCAATTACATAATTTTAATATATTATTTAAATTTTAAAAATAGAAGTTTAAACTTTTATTAAACACACATAAAATTATCCTGTCAAACTATCATAAAAATTTCTAACTGCTTTTTCTCATATTTTTCTATTTTTCATCACAAATAATAAACAGTTCACAGACCAGTAGCAAACAGTTTGCAGATCAATTATTGGTCTTCATCCCACACTCTGAGTAACACTGGTCTAAGAGTAACTCCTTATTAAATTTAGTGAGAAAGCTCATGTAATAAATTTGTGATGAAACAGCAACAACACTGGATGTGTTCAAGTCAAAAAGACCTAATGGATATGTACTTAAGATATTTAAGACACTGGATCACAAATAATTCTTTTTTTTTTTTTAAAGCATTACAGTGGTCAGCCTAACACTGACAATTTTCTTGGTCAAATACTGAAAGAAATTATCCAATAATTTACCATCCTTCCTATAAAACTAATGAGACTATGACACAACCAGTAAGGATTTTCTGGAAAGCAATTCTCATTGTATTGATTTAATTTATTTCTATCACAGTCCACATAATGTTATAGATATAATCTACATACCTCAATTTTTAAAGGCTTTGATTGTGTCCTGTATTCCAAAACAAGCTAGAAAATGTTTTAATCTTAAACACCTCTCTACCACTATTAGGGGCCATTATGAATAAGAATGTCCATGGGCAAAGCAAACAATCACTGATCATTTACAATGTGCCAGTCAGTCATCCTGATAAGTACTTTAGGTACTATGCTAAAGCTAGCTATCCTCCATGTAAAGAATAACTATCACTTAGTTTATTTACTTATGTAGAAATAAATTTTAAAATGATATGAAAAGGGTAAAATCGATAGAAATGAATGTAAGGGTTAAAAAATAGGAGTAACATTACCACAGTATGGAAAAAGGCTATCTAGACTAGAGATCTGCAAAGTACAGCCCATGGACCAAGTCTGATTGCCACCTGTTTTTTTAGAGCCCACAAGCTAGAATGGTTTCACATTTTTAAATGCTTTGGAAAAAATCAAAAGAAGAACAATATTTTGTGACACACAGAAGTTCAGTTTCAATGTCTATAAATAAAGTTTTATTGGAACACAGCCATGCTTATTCTTTTACATCAGTTATGGCTGTTTTCATGCTACAATAGCAGAATTGAGTAGCACTTCGTATGGCTGCTTAGCACACTGCAAACTGCAGTGACACAGTTATAAATCCACAGCCTTTCAAGTGCCACATCACAATTTTTAACTTTATTTTTATTACCAGTGGCTGCTCATCATATCAAAACCAGAAAAGAAGATTAGACTGCAAATGTCACACTTTTAAGGCACAGTGGACAGTGAATTGTTCTGTTATCAAATTAGATGGCAAAGCACTGTGTTTATTATGCAATGACACTATAGCTGTGCTCAACTGAATCCAATATACATGAATATTACCAATCAAAGAACTCATCACAATATCCCCTGCCACAGGCAAACAATGGTCAGAAAAAAACAGAAAATTTAAAATGGTGTGTCTCATCATAGGAAAGCTTCTTTCACAAAAATAAAAAATGAACATGAGCTTCCGACCAAGTAAGTTTTCTGAATGGCTTATTTGTTGGCTAATCAAGGAAAGCCATTTACTGATGGTTAATTAAATCATATTTGATTGTAGAAACTGAAGAAGTGTGTCGAGAGAAAATAATCTCTGTCTGAGATTATCAGCCATTCAGTGAGTACAGTTACTCAAAAAATTGAGGACATTGGGAACAATATGAATAGCTGATGAGAAAACAAAGCAAAAAAACCCCACATATACATGCAAGGAAAATGATTTCAAGTGGTTTTCTTTGGTCAAAAGATGTTGTGGATACCGCTCAATTGCTGTTTTTTATTTGAGGAGTCAATGCCAAGTTTGGTGTAAGTGAAGAATTAACCTCTATGAAGAATCTATGTGAAACAATTCCAGGCAAGAATATATTCAAAGTTGAGAAAACACTAGTTCAGTACAACCTAGAGTGGAATCTGCTAAGATGTGTTACAACCAATGATGCCAATATATGTGGAGGAGAAAAAGACAAATTTACAAAGTGTGTTTTAAATGTTACGGTTATTCATGGTATTTATTATTCAATCAGCAGGTATCCTGCAGAAAATATCTGAATTAATCATGAGCCAAGAGTGTCAAAGGTGAATTTCACTCACTCCTATGGGTTTAACTATCCTCAGCTTTGTGAATTTTTGTCAAAAATGGAAGCTGAATATCTTGACTTGCCCTACCATGCAGTCCAAAAACTTTGCAGTGACAAAATTTTATTGTGACTTTTTTAGGTACTGAGACTAAAATTTTTCTAAATGAGAAGAATCACTACTGACCACTATTATCAAACTGAATGGCTTAGGAAATGAGCTTTTGCTGCAAACTTGATAATGTTTCTTAATGAATTTAATTTATATTTATAAGGCAAACAGTTGCTAATATGTGAATTTTTTTACTGAAGCAAAGCCAATACAATGCTAATTAATGCTGTTTGAATCACAAATAATATGTTGTGTTATCAAGAGTTAAAACAAAAAATAATATCTATATTCCCACACAAATCTGAAATAGATATACTTTCTAACATCAAATTAAACTCCAGAGAGGGTAAACAACTGTCCCAGGTTTAGCACTTGAAGTCCCAAATCCTGGGTAACCGCTCAGTCCCAGGAAACTAGAACAACTGGTCTCCCTAATTCCAGCAGTGATTTTTGGACCCGAATGCAAATGCAAAGGAAATTTCCATATTTCAAAATCCATCAACTGCAACTGAGGAGCTTCTACCTAACTTGCAACTGGAAGTGATTAATCTGCAATATAATCACATGCTAAAAGTCAAACATCAAAAGAAGAATCTAATAAAATAAGATGAATCTAATAAAAAAAGAAGAATTCTATAAAATAAGATGCTGCTCATGGATTGATATCAGTGTGTGGTACTAATCTGTTTGAAAGGGCATATTCAGAGGTGAAATACATGAAATCTCATCAGAGATCAGCATTAACAGATGAATATTTGCAGTTGAGTTTGATGAGACAGAACACTAACTTTGAACCCCAATCAAATGAAATGCTATCCTCCATTCCAATTAGATGTGTGCCACAAAAACACCTGTAATCAGTTATTATTATAGTATGAATTTCATCAAGACAAACATTTCAGAATCTCTCTCTCTTGCTATATAAGTACTTACATAATACCTTCAATTTTGCCTATTGGCCTGCAAAGCCTAAAATATTTACCTGGCCCTTTACATTATGTAGGCCCCTCATCTAGACTAAGATAAATATAGTTAAGGGATGGGGACTGTCATAGTTGACAAGAAACTGAATGAAGCAGTAACTGTCTTTTATGAGAAGAATAAACAAAGTGGTATGTGTTTAAAAGACTATAACATACCAGAGTCAGAAGCAATCACTTCATTACACCAATCTCTTTAGATGTCCATCTAGAATCTAGATCATAGATCTTAAACACTTCTGCTATGGAAGTTAATTTTCCTTTATATGAAAAATTGGTATGGATTCAAGGATGATTGACAGTGACTAACTGTGAAACAGTGTTTATTTTTAAACATTTTGAAAAGTATAGTTGTTTAGCGCAAAGTGTCAAGATTACAGGGATAGCAATTACTATTTAATTACACAAAGTACACTGGGCTGTTTTATGGTCTATGGAAAACTTCTAAAAACATAAATTAAAGCAGGTTATTTTGTTTTGTTTTAGTTTTGTTTAGTCATAAGAATGATGTATGACTACTAGGAAGACAAAATGTTACACCAGTTTCTGAGAGAGATGGTTAATTTTATACTCCTAGACAGCTTCCAAAAGAGAATAACCATCTTACTGTAGGCTTTAAACTTTTATCTACCTAAAGGCAAGAGCCAACCCATTATTTTAAAAAAATCAAATGTCCTATGAAAGCATTACAATCCAGATTTCATAAGATGGCTCCATACCATATTAGAAATGTTATGAAAAATTTAAACTATATAGCTAATATCCCAGTCAATAGAAAAATGCCACAAAACAGCAAATAATTTAGAGTTAATGACAGACAAATAACATGTACTTTTATAAAAATATCATCATCATCATGGCATTTCATGGTGCTAGGACTACGAGGAAGAATAAGATTCTGTTGATAAGCTTAAGAAAATTTATAATCTACTTGGTAAGCTAAACTAAGTAAATAAAGAAAATTAATAATAATATAAGTGAACATAGCCTAGTGCCAAATTAGTATATGCATATGTGCACTAAATGCTGTAAGAAAAGAGAAACAAAATTCGAACTTATTAATACAACCAATTATATACACAATTACTTGTTTCAAGGATGAAAATATGTAAATTAATGTCTACCTATTATTCATCAATAATGAGAAACTAGACTGTAGCAGTAATGTCACTTCTTTTTCCTCAGCCTAATATTTAAATTTAAGTAAAGATGATTCTTTTAAAAGCATCATTTTGATGTACTAAGCCAGAGTCACCAGGTCTCATATCACTGCTATGAGAGCAAATAACCCACTAATCAAATATAGTATTCTTTCCCATTGAGGAAAAAAAAAGGCCTCATAAAACTTAACACAGCTCCCCAGGTAACCACCACTAATCACCAGAATTGGCACTTAAATGAAACTTACTTACCATGCAAGTTTTAAGGCATCTCTTTAAGAACAGAAGCAACAATAAAAGCATAGTCTACTCATTTGATTTCAGTACATTAGCCATAACATGTATGTATGAGAATAACTGGTATTTTCATACTATTTTGAAGTTTGATTATTGCTTTCTCTAGAGTTTTAAGTATTTTATGATTATTTTAAGTATTTCTCTTTCTAGTGAGAACATTAAAAGGTTCTATTAACAATTTTTATTAAAGTCCTTTATTAGATTTTAAGATAATGAATGTTGTGATCTTTTATTTTAGGAGAAATGAGAGAAGATGGCATAGGACAGGTAAAACTCTTTCTCTTACTGTTTATTAGACATCTAAATTCCAAAAGAAAAGCATACTGTGATTATTCTGAACTCAGGAAAAGCTGCCTACTGGAATACATTAGCTGGAAACAGCTTTCTAGAAAACTATTCAGCTTTTCAGTATTTCAAGGTTATAATTATTATTAAAATAGTTATTTTTGAAAAACAAAATTATGCATAATGAACTATGCACAAAAGAAATTATATATCTGGAATTTGCCTCAGAATAATCCAGTGGGGAGAAAGCAGGAGGGATAAGATGAATCAAAGTTGCCATGAGTTGATGATTGATGAAGGTGGGTGATGGGTAATATAGTAGTTTATATATACCATTCTCTCTACTTTGGTGTATATTTGAAATTATCCAAAGTTAAACATAAAAATAAAAGGTTTATAACAATAATGAAGTTAACCAATTCGTTTTTATCACATTTATGTGTAATTTTTGTAAGTAATGCATGTGGGGTCCCTCTCCATCTTCTGTTGCTGACATCACATCTAAGTTCATTTTGAGAGAAGAAATCAATGCCCTGCTATACCAATTCCAAAAAGGTTTTGTTTAAGTCAGAGGAAGCCTCATAATTTTATTAAAAGCCAACAATGGGGACTTCCCTGGTGGCACAGTGGTCAAGAATCCGCCTGCCAATGCAGGGGACGGGGGTTCGATCCCTGGTCCGGGAAGATCCCACATGCCACAGAGCAACTAAGCTGGTGTGTCACAACTAACTGAGCCTGCAATCTAGAGCCTGCGAGCCACTACTGAGCCCACGTGCCACAATTACTGAAGCCCATGTATCTAGAGCCCGTGCTCCACAACAAGGGAAGCCACTGCAATGAGAAGCCCATGTGCCGGAACTAAGAGTAGCCCCCACTCGCCGCAACTAGAGAAACCCTGCAAGCAGAAATAAAGACCCAACACAGCCAAAAATAAATAAAAATAAATAAATCTATTTAAAATGTTACATTAAAAAAAAGCCCACAGTGGATTATCACAGTAACTAATTCATTATGAGACTGCAGTTTGAATGATAGCTCCACAGTTATGAGAATTATAACTTTGGAAAAATAATTTCATCTCCGTAAGTCTCAACTACTTCATCTGTAAAATAGAGATAACTCCACATACCCCACAAGATTTTTGTGAAGCTCTATTGTGACTATGTATGTGGTAGGACTTTGTTAATTATATGGGACTATACTAATGATAGTAATTATTAACATCATTGCTTGAATCTACTTCTTTATGGACATATCTATATTGAAAATATAATAATTGCTTAGAGGGAACTGCCATATTACAGTTGAATGTGCACGCATAATAATCCGCATTTAATTTGCTAAAGCTTAAAGAAATTTAACCATAAATTTTATATATTTTTAAATAGCTTATTTTTTAGAACACTAACTGTTAAGGAAAAAAAGAAACTGCAACCTATCAAAACTTTACAGACACATCCACTTGGATGTACATGAGATTCAATCAAGAAATTGACTTCCCAAGAATCTTTCTGGAAAGGTCGCTAAACAGAATAAGAGAAACATTACTTTGAGCTCTACCCACCACGAGTCCCTCCCATCAGGAAACTTACACAAGCCTCTTAGATAGCCTCATCCACCAGAGGGCAGACAGCAGAAGCAAGAAGAACTACAATCTTGCAGCCTGTGGAACAAAACCCACATTCACAGAATAATAGACAAGATGAAAAGGCAGAGGGCTATGTACCAGATGAAGGAACAAGATAAAACCCCAGAAAAACAACTAAATGAAGTGGAGATAGGCAACCTTCCAGAAAAATAATTCAGAATAGTGATAGTGAAGATGATTCAGGACCTTTGAAAAAGAATGGAGGCAAAGATCGAGAAGATGCAAGAAATGTTTAACAAAGACCTAGAAGAATTAAAGAACAAACAAACAGAGATGAACAATACAATAACTGAAATGAAAACTACACTAGAAGAAATCAATGGCAGAATAACTGAGGCAGAAGAACGGATAAGTGACCTGGAAGACAGAATGGTGGAATTCACTGCTGCGGAACAGAATAAAGAAAAAAGAATGAAAATAAATGAAGACAGCCTAAGAGACCTCTGGGACAACATTAAATGCAACAACATTTGCATTATAGGGGTCCCAGAAGGAGAAGAGAGAGAGAAAGGACCAGAGAAAATATTTGAAGAGGTTATAGTCAAAAACTTCCCTAACATGGGAAAGGAAATAGCCACCCAAGTCCAGGAAGCACAGCGAGTCCCATACAGGAAAAACCCAACGACAAACACGCCAACACACAGTGTAATCAAATTGGCAAAAATTAAAGACAAAGAAAAATTACTGAAAGCAGCAAAGGAAAACAACAAATAACATACAAGGGAGCTCCCATAAAATTAACAGCTGATTTCTCAACAGAAAGTGTACAAGCCAGAAGGGAATGGCATGATAAAGTGATGAAAGGGAAGAACCTACAACCAAGATTACTCTACCATCCAGGATCTCATTCAGATTCGACAGAGAAATCAAAAGCTTTACAGACAAGCAAAAGCTAGGAGAATTCAGCACCACCAAACCAGCTCTACAACAAATGCTAAAGGAACTTCTCTAAGCGGGAAACACAAGAGAAGAAAAGGACCTATAAAAACAAACCCAGAACAATTAAGAAAATGGTCACAGGACATATCGTTAATTACCTTAAACGTGAATGGATTAAATGCTCCAACCAAAAGACACAGGCTTGCTGAATGGATACAAAAACAAGACCCATATATATGCTGTCTACAAGAGACCCACTTCAGACCTAGGGATACATACAGACTGAAAGTGAGGGGATGGAAAAAGATATTGCATGCAAATGGAAATCAAAAGAAAGCTGGAGTAGCAATACTCATATCAGATAAAATAGACTTTAAAATAAAGAATGTTACAGGAGACAAGGAAGGACACTACATAATGATCAAGGGATCAATGCAAGAAGATATAACTATTATAAATATATATTCACCCAACATAGGAGCACCACAATACATAAGGCAACCGCTACCAGCTATAAAAGAGGAAATCGACAGTAACACAATAATAGTGGGGGACTTTAACACCTCACTTACACCAATGAACATACCATCCAAATTGAAAATAAATAAGGAAACAGAAGCTTTAAATAACACAATATACCAGATAGATTTAATTGATATTTATAGGACATTCCATCCAAAAATAGCAGATTACACTTTCTTCTCAAGTGTGCATGGAACATTCTCCAGGAGAGCTCACATCTTGGGTCACAAATCAAGCCTTAGTAAATTTAAGAAAACTGAAATCATATCAAGCATCTTTTCTGACCACAACGCTAGGAGATTAGAAATGAATTACAGGGAAAAAAACGTAAAAAACACAAACACATGGAGGCTAAACAATACGTTACTAAATAACAAAGAGATCATTGAAGAAATCAAAGAGGAAATCAAAAAATACCTAGAGACAAATGACAATGAAAACACGATGATCCAAAACCTATGGGATGCAGCAAAAGCAGTTCTAAGAGGGAAGTTTATAGCTACACAAGCCTACCTCAAGAAACAAGAAAAATCTCAAATAAACAATCTAACCTTACACCTAAAAGAACTATAGAGAGAACAAACAAAACTCAAAGTTAGCAGAAGGAAAGAAATCATAGAGAGCAGAGCAGAAATAAATGAAATAGAAACAAAGAAAATAATAGCAAAGATCAATAAAACTAATAGCTAGTTCTTTGAGAAGATAAACAAAATTGATAAACCATCAGCCAGACTCATCAAGAAAAAGAGGGAGAACACTCAAATCAATAAAATTAGAAATAAAAAAGGAGAAGCTACAATAGACACTGCAGAAATACAAAGCATCCTAAAAGACTACTAAAAGCAACTCTATGCCAATAAAATGGACAACCTGGAAGAAATGGACAAATTCTTAGAAAGGTATAACCTTCCAAGACTGAACCAGGAAGAAACAGAAAATATGAACAGACCAATCACAAGTAATGAAATTTAAAATGTGATTAAAAATCTTCCAACAAACAAAAGTCCAGGACCAGATGGCTTCACAGGTGAATTCTATCAAACATTTAGAGAAGAGCTAACACCCATCCTTCTCAAACTCTTCCAAAAAATTGCAGAGGAAGGAACACTCCCAAACTCATTCTATGAGGCCACCATCACCCTGATACCAAAACCAGACAAATACGCTACAAAAAAAGAATATTACAGACCAGTATCACTCATGAATATAGATGCAAAAATCCTCAACAAAATACTAGCAAACAGAATCCAACAACACATTAAAAGGATCATACACCATAAACAAGTGGGATTTATCCCAGGGATGCAAGAATTCTTCAATATATGCAAATTAATGTGATACACCATATTAACAAATTGAAGAATAAAAACCATATGATCATCTCAATAGATTCAGAAAAAGCTTTTGACAAAATTCAACACGCTTTTATGATAAAAGCTCTTCAGAAAGTGGGCATAGAGGAAACCTACCTCAACATAATAAACGCCATATACGACGAAACCACAGCAAACATCATTCTCAATGGTGAAAAACTGAAAGCATTTCCTCTAAGATCAGGAACAAGACAAGGATGTCCACTCTCACCACTATTATTCAATATATTTTGGAAGTCCTAGCCATGGCAACCAGAGAAAAAAAAGAAATAAAAGGAATACAAATTAGAAAAGAAGAAGTAAAACTGTCACTGTTTGCAGATGACAAAATACTATACATAGACAATCCTAGAAATGCCACCAGAAAACTACTAGAGCTAATCAATGAATTTGATAATGCTGTAGGATACAAAATTAATGCACAGAAATCTCCTGCATTCCTATACACTAATGATGAAAAATCTGAAAGAGAAATTAAGGAAACACTCCCATTTACCATTGCAACAAAAAGAATAAAATACCTAGGAATAAAGCTACCTATGGAGACAAAAGACCTGTATGCAGAAAACTATAAGACACTGATGAAAGAAATTAAAGATGATACCAACAGATGGAGAGATATACCATGTCCTTGGATTGGAAAAATCAATATTGTGAATATGACTATACTACCCAAGGCAATCTACAGATTCAATGAAATCCCTATCAAATTACCAATTGCATTTTTTACGGAACTAGAACAAAAAATCTCAAAATTTGTATGGAGACACAAAGGACGCCGAATAGCCAAAGCAGTCTTGAGGGAAAGAAACAGAGCAGGAGGAATCAGACTCCCTGACTTCAGACTATACTACAAAGCTACAGTAATCAAGACAATGTGGTACTGGCACAAAAACAGAAACACAGATCAATGAAACAAGATAGAAAGCCCAGAGATAAACCCACGCACCTATGGTCAACTAATCTATGACAAAGGAGGCAAGGATATACAATGGAGAAAAGACAGTCTCTTCAATAAGTGGTGCTGGGAAAACTGGACAGCTACATGTAAAAGAGTGAAATTAGAACACTCCCTAACACCATACACAAAAATAAACTCAAAATGGATTAGACACCTAAATGTAAGACCAGACACTATAAAACTCTTAGAGGAAAACATAGGAAGAACACTCTTTGACATAAATAACAGCAAGATCTTTTTTGATCCACCTCCTAGAGTAATGGAAATAAAAACAAAAATAAACAAATGAGACCTAATGAAACTTAAAAACTTTTGTACAGCAAAGGAAACCATAAACAACACGAAAAGACAACCCTCAGAATGGGAGAAAATATTTGCAAACGAATCAACAAAGAATTAATATCCAAAATATATAAACAGCTCATGCAGCTCAATATTAAAAAAACAAACAACCCAATCCAAAAATGGGCAGAAGACCTAAATAGACATTTCTCCAAAGAAGACATACAGATGGCCAAGAAACACATGAAAAGCTGCTCAACATCACTAATTGTTAGAGAAATGCAAATCAAAACTACAATGAAGTATCACCTCACACCAGTTAGAATGGGCATCATCAGAAAATCTACAAACAACAAATGCTGGAGAGGGTGTGGAGAGAAGGGAACCCTCTTGCACTGTTGGTGGGAAAATAAATTGATACAGCCACTATGGAGAACAGTATGGAGGTTCCTTAAAAAATCTAAAAAATGAATTACCATATGACCCACTACTGGGCATATACCCACAGAAAACCATAATTCAAAAAGATGCATGCACCCCAATGTTCATTGCAGCACTATTTACAATAGCCAGGCCATGGAAGCAACCTAAATGCCCACTGACAGATGAATGGATAAAGAAGTTGTGGTACGTATATACAATGGAATATTACTCAGCCACAAAAAGGAACGAAATTGGGTCATTTGTTGAGACGTGGATGGATCTAGAGACTGTCATACGGAGTGAAGTAAGTCAGAAAGAGAAAAACAAATATCGTATATTAATGCATGTATGTGGAACCTAGAAAAATGGTACAGATGAACCAGTTTGCAGGGCAGAAGTTGAGACACAGATGTAGAGAACAAACGTATGGATACCAAGGGGGGAAAGCTGCAGGGGGTGGGAGGGATGGTGGTGTGATGAATTGGGCAATTGGGATTGACATGTATACACTGATGTGTATAAAATTGATGACTAATAAGAAGCTGCTGCATAAAAAAATAAAATTAAATTTAAAAATTTTTTTAAAAAAGAGAAACATCACTTTGTGTACTAAAGTATAGGATAATTATCGAAAATAGGCCACACATCTTTGAGTTCAGATATTAATATAGCTTATGATCAGATTAGCACTAACTTATACACACTTTATGTTCAGCCCCCTGGTTTCTTGTTTAGGAATTATTATTAAGCACAGATAAAACACAGATTGTAACATCCTGTCATTATTGCTTGCAAAGTTCTTTCTCATGTAAAACTTTCATATGCTACATTTTAAAGTAGGGTTTTGTGTGTCTTTGTATAATTTTCTTTTACTATAATAACTTTATCAACATATTTCTCTAATCAATTGAATGTATTCAATAAGAAATAAAAATTGTAAATAATAAAATAATTAATGCTAATATTTATCAAGTGCCTAGTATACTAGGCATATACTCAGTACTTTAAATGTTTAAGTTAATTCTCACAACCCTATGAGGTGGATTCTACTATTAGTCCCATTTTATAGACAAGAAAACAGACACAGAGATTAAGTAACTTCCCCACAGTCACACAGCTTGTGAGGTGTACAGCTGGAATTCAATCCCTAACAGTCTGGCTCTGGACCAGGGTTCTCAGCCTCAGAGCTACTGACATGTTGGGCCAGGTAATTCTTTGTTTTGGAGGTGCCATCCGGTGCATTGTAGGATTAAACATTAGCAGCATACTTGGCCACTACCTACTAGATGCTAGTAGTTGCCCCACCTCAGTCGTGACAATCAAGTAACATCTCCAGACATTGCCAAGTGTCTCCTTCGTGGAGGAGAATGGTAAAATCACCTCCAGTTGAGAAACACTGCTCCAGAGAAACCCCTACAGAACACTGCCTCTCTAAAAACCACAATATAGAAATATGGAAAGCAGGAAAATAAGAAAATTAAAATCACCTATAATTACACTATCTAGAGATGATAATTAATATTACTCATACATTTTAAGTTTTCCGGGTGCTCCTCCCCAAGTACATTCCTATCCGTCTACCTACTCTCACAGTCTTAAATTTTATGTTAATTGTTCCCTTGTTTGTCTTTATAGTTTCCCTGTATGTGGCTACATTCCTAAATAACATGATATTTAGTTTTACTTATTTCTAAACTTCATATAAACAAAAACATAGTGCATTCTTTGTGTTACATGCTTTTTTCATTCAATACTATGTTTTGGAAATAGATCCATGCTGATGTGTATAGGTGTAAGTTTATTCATTTCCATTGCCTATTGTATTCCACTGGATGAATATCATAATTTATTCATGTACTCTACTGCTGATGGACATTTAGGTGGTTTCTAGCTTTTTCTATTACAAACAGTGCTGCTATAAACATTTTTCTACATATCACTAGGGTATATCCCCAAGAACAATTTTTGGTGATAGGTAATGCATATCTTAAATTTTAATAAATAATTCCAAATTTTTCCCGAAGTCGTTTTACCAATTTATATTTCCACCAGCGAAGTGTAAGGGATTCCATTGCTCTACAATCTAACACTTAGATTTAACATTCGTATTTCAACTTTTTTGCCATTCCTAGTATCTGTGAAATAGTTTCTTGTTGAGATTCTAATTTGCACTTGCCTAATTAATAATAAGGTTACACATATGTTCATATGTTTCTGGTTATTTGTTTCTTCTTTCTAGAAACGCCTATTCCTATCTTTCACTCATTTTTATTGGGTTCTTTGCCTTTTTCTCACTGATTTGGAGGAGTTCTTTACATATTCTGGAACTAATCCTTTGTTAAGTAACTTCTCCCTATTTGTTGCTTGTATTGTCCCTGTCTTTATGTATGTTAAAGAGAAATTCAACCACATTAAAGATAAGAATGTACCACCTTTTCCTTTATGGTATGTTTTTTATGTCTTAAGATGTCCTTCCCTCCTCCCAGTGTTATACAGATATTATTCTGTTATTAAAGCTTTTGCCTTTCACATTTATGTCTAATCCATTTACATAGTTCATTCCTTAGAGAAACCAGGTCATTTATTCTATATAATGCTTCATATTCTGGGTTTGGTTGATAGATTGCTCATTTAAATTGTTCTTCTGTCCCCTGTTATTTCCTATACACTTGTATTTTAATCCATTTTCTTGCTTAAAGTGCAGCTTTCTAGGCAGTTTTTTACATCATATCATGAGGTACATAAATATTTGGTTGCCCCAAGTTTTAGTGATGTTATAATTGACCAACAGATTCAGACGGTATCTGATTCCTCCACTTAAAATTCCCCATCAAACTTTTACTTGGTGGTTTTAAAATACATTGGTGAACACTGCCTAACAATTTTTTCATGGGGGATTCAAAAATAGGGATTTTCTAAGTCTGTCATTTCACCTGTATTTATTACTTGCAATTCTTCTGTAAAAAAATTTGTCCTCCATCAACTATTTGGTTTTCATGAAAGGAAGTTTAAAAAAGGTAGGATAAATGCTTGATTCTTTCCTTTTATTTATCAATGTTCAGAGCAGAGATCAGCAAACTTTTTCCATAAAGGGCCAGATAGTAAATATTTTAGGCTTTGCAGACAATGTAGTCTCTGTCACAATGATTCAACTCTGTCATTATAGCAAATAAGCAACCATAGACAATGCTTAAATGAATAAGGATGTCTATGTTCCAATAAAACTTTATTTATGAATACTGAAAATTTGAATTTCATGAATCTTCACATTATGAAATATTCTTTTGATTTTTTTCCAGCTACTTAAAATTTAAAAACTCTTCTTGGCTCTCAGGCCTTACAACAATAGGAGGTGGACTGGATTGGGGTCATAAGCCATAGCCTGCCAACTCCTTGTTTAGAGTTATGAATTGGTGCCCTAGCCACCTCCACACATCCAATGAGAGAGTAAGTGTGTGTGTATGTGTGTGTGTGTTAAAAATCTTTAAGAACCTGTGGATTTTTAGATGCTTGATGCACTCCAATCCCCTGTAGTCATTATCAGTTTTGACTCTCCAATTGTTTCCCTTCATGTCGGCTCCTTTCTCCTTTTGATATGACCCAATTAGCCTTTGGCAGCTGCCTTACTTTTATGGTGCAGCATGTACCTGACTCATATATTCCCTGCCTTAGACTTGGAATCTACTATTTCTCTAGAGTTATAGCTTTTAGGCTTTTTCAGTGAACACAAATACATATTTTTAAAAGGAAAAAAAAGTTTTAACTGATATTTCCAATTTAAAATTAGGATGAAGAGGGGTTTATTTCATTTATTTGTGTGTTTTTTTCCTTGTAGTTTTTTTTTTCTTATGTTAAAAATCTTGGCCCCTAAAGATTAACTTTTTTTTGTTTTAACTAAACATCAGTTCACTGAAACTGCTTTCACTTAGTCACCAATGACCTCTGAACTGCCAAACCCAATGGATAAATTATGCCTAACTCATCACAGGTCTCTATACTATTTAACACCCTTGACTTTGTTTTTTATCTTGAAACATTTAACTTCCATCATACTACACTCAACTAGTTCTTCTACCTTGTTATTTCATCTCCTTCTATAACTTTTTACTTGCCTCTAGCCTTTTCTTCTTTAAATTCTATATATTATCCCTTGACATTTTTATCAACTGTCAGGAATCAGCAGCAGAAACACATTAATTGGTATCTTCAGCCCAGGCTTCATCCAAAGCTTCACACTGATACATCCTGCTCCTGCAAGCCACTGACAGACTAAGATAGCTGTCCCTTCTATGAAGTTCCACAGCATCCTTTGCTTCTCCTATCACCAGAAAGATCACTCTTTATTATCCCTTCTGATTTAATTGTCTCTCCCATAGACTGTTTCTTTTCTTTTTTAACATCTTCATTGGAGTATAACTGCTTTACAATCGTGTGTTAGTTTCTGCTTTATAACAAAGTGAACCAGTTATACATATACATATGTCCCCATATCTCTTCCCTCTAGACTATGTTTCTTAAAGGCATTATTTATGTCCATTTTGCTCACCATCTTATCATTAACAGCAGGCATGGAATTCTGTGGTCAATATTTGTCAAATAACATAGGTACAAATGAATGAATAAATATCTCTTTGACTAGAAAATATCTGTTAAAAGAAAAATTTCCAAAGAAAATATATTGACATAACAAGCTTTTATTCAATGATTCATGAAGTTGGCAACATCCAATCTAGTAGACAGAAAGGAGCTCTGAATTGCTGTACAAAGTAAGAGATTTTATAGACCAAAGTGAGCAGGAACAAGGAAGTTATACTGGGCATTTGCTGATTGGTTAAAGCAGGTTACTTTCCTTACATGTTGCAAAGGGAAGTCTTAGGTAACTTGTGCTGAGCAGGCAGGCACTGATTCATTGACCTAGACCTTCCTTTTCTAGAAGAGCCAAGCGCAGAAGCTTAGTTTAGGTTGGCTGACATGGGGCTTAGCATGAATGACTCCATCTTGGACCTAACCTGGTTACTTTCACATATCTGAAACATAACATATCTAAAACCAAACTCATCGTTTTATCCTCAGGCCCCAAACTTGATCCTTCTCTTATGTGGTTATTTATATGATTCTTGATTTCCTACAACCCACCTACAGCTAATCAAACCAATCATCAAGTTCTGTTGATTGCTCCTAAATATTTCTAGAACCTAGCCCCACTGTAATTCAGATCTTAATTTTCTGTACCTGGTATACTGCTTCCTAACTGATATCATTATCTTTAGTCTATCCCCACCACTACCACCACTACCTCAAATATAGCCTCCACAAAGCTACAAGAGTGATCTACCTATAATTCCCCTGCCTAAAACCCCATAGGATAAAGGCCAAGCTCCTTATTATGGTATATAAGACTCTCCATTACCCAACCTATGTCCTCCTCTCCAATTTCATCTCCTACTACTCTCCACCTGAGAGTCTTGAGTCATTATATATCCCTAATACCTGTTATATCACTTGGCATACTAGAGGTGTCAATATGTCAATAAATATTAATTGAACCAAAGTAGATCTACTAGAACTATTTAGGTATCTTATCACTAACACTATATTTTCCAATATTTTATTATAAAAAATTTCAAATATACAGAAAAGTTGTTAAGACTTTGACAATAAACATACACAAACCTACTACCTAGATTCTACAGTTAATGTTTCATAGTAATTGCTTTATCATATATCTATCCATCAACCCGTCCTTCTATCAACCATCTTATATTTTGATATATTTTGAAGTAAGTTTCAGACATCTGTACACTTCACCCCTTTAAGCCACTTTAGCATGCATATCATTAACTGGAGTTTAATGTTTATTTATAACCCTTCCCCTCCCCTTATAAAATGTACAATTAAATGCACAAATCTTAAGTGTTCCATTATATAAATGTGTATATATATATTATACATAACATATATTATATTATTACAGATTACCTATCTACCTATCTATTTCCATCAACCCCAGAGGAATTTTAGCCAAACAATTTTCTTAAAGTTCATATTCTGCTCAGGCCTAAAAATAGTTTACAGTTAAAGTAAAGAGTGACACTATTTTTAATTACTGCTTATTTTAACCATGACCTAGCCTTAGGCTCATCAGAATATGGACTTTAATTCTAAGAAAAATTCTTTGGGTAAAATCCTCTGCGGAATATATAGAGAAATCCAGATGTAAAGTTCTCTGATGCTTTGAATTAGCTTGCTGTCAAACCTTAATTACTACAGTAAATATTTTTCTCTAATAGCATACATTACTGCCTCTTTACAACTTTTCAAGAAAAAGTTTGTCCTTCATATTTCCCTGTTCACATTCTCTTTTGTCGAAAAACATGAAAAGAGAAATTATGTTACCATGTCTTAATTTGAAATAACTACCATCTGAAGAAAAATTAATATTAGTCTTCATGAAAACAAAAAATGCTCTGGCATTTTCCCCCTGCAATAAGAAAATATTAATTCGTCCTCACTTTTACAACTTATAAACCATCTTCACAGTGATCTTATTAACCTCAGGTGCCCTGCAATTTCGTAGACTGTTCTCTGATGGATGTGGTACACTTTAAGAAGATTCTTGCCCACTTTCTCCAGAAGTATTTTGAAAAACATATTTAAACAGATCTTAACTGAGTTACAGTTAAGAGTCAGCCACAATGAAGAAAAAACAAATTAGAAAAAGTCATGAATAGTTAAAATGGTAAATTTTATGTATATTTCACCAAAATTTAAAAAACAAAAGAAAAAAAAATGAAACCACTAGGGGTCTAGCTAGCTCCAGGGAAGATTCTGGCAGGGATTTCTGCTAATGACAAAAACTGAGGGAAAGAATGTGAGTTCTCTGTTAAACTTTAGTCAATACATTTTAAAGATGCTACCTTGGGTTGCATGTTGGAATGAGTTTCTAGGTATGGAGCATACCTCTTGTTCCCTACCACTGACTCTGGTCATGGACAAGTAGGTAACAAATCATGAAGTTTTACATCTAATTAGTCTTGCTGTACTACTCACTGGCATACTGTTTGGAATTTTGGAAATGGTAGAAACCCATTCTTTTTAATGTGGAATTATGACAGATACAGCAATTTGCTACTTATATTGCTCTTTCTGTCCTTAGAATCACTCAGGAGGGTTGAGCCTAGCCAGAAGAGAGTAGTACAGATAGAATAGAGTGTATATATGTATACAAACAGAAATATCCCCAATATTTACAAATTGATAATTATCCACATTAATAAAGAGCACCTTATATAACTGGAGTAGAAGTATGTAATTTCTAAAAATGTGATAAAAAATATCAATTTTTGTGTTCACTGATCCTTCTATCACAAAGTGTATTAACTACTTGATGGATGACAACAGCCTGAAATATTTGTTGAGATGGAATAAGTGATAAACTATTCTCATACTTGTTTCCTCCAAAGAATGATTTCTTTTTTTTTTTTTTGCAGTGCGTGGGCCTCTCACTGTTGTGGCCTCTCCCGTTGCACAGCACAGGCTCCGGACGCACAGGCTCAGCAGCCATGGCTCACGGGCCCAGCCACTCCGCGGCATGTGGGATCTTCCCGGACCAGGGCACGAACCCACGTCCCCTGCATCGGCAGACAGACTCTCAACCACTGTGCCACCAGGGAAGCCCGATTTTTTATATGTTTTAAAATGTATCAACATATCACCTAAAGAGATGAGTTACATAAAACATTAGTTAAAAAAACAGAAGTGTGAACACAGCCATAACACAGTGATCAGTTTTCATAGATATAAACCAATTTATCTCATCTACTTTTTGAAAGATTTGAGGAAATTCCCAAAATTATTTCATAAACAATATCTAAAGTAAAATTATACAAAGCAAAAATCAATTAAAAGTTGCAAAGTAAGAGAGGTTGTTGAATATCTGGGCTGTATTACTCAAATTAAAATTGAGGACTTCCGGGAAGATGGCGGAAGAGTAAGACGCGAAGATCACCTTCCTCCCCACAGATACACCAGAAATACATCTACGCGTGGAACAACTCCTACGGAGCACCTACTGAACGCTGGCAGAAGACCTCAGACCTCCCAAAAGGCAAGGAACCCCCCACGTACCTGGTTAGGGCAAAAGAAAAAACTAAACAGACAAAAGGATAGGGACGGGTCCTGCACCAGCGGGAGAGAGCTGTGAAGGAGGAAAAGTGTCCACACACTAGGAAGCCCCTTCGCGGGTAGAGACTTCGGGAGGCGGAGTGGGGGAGCTTGGGAGCCGCGGAGGAGAGCACAGCAACAGGGGTGCGGAGGGCAAAGCGGACAGATTCCAGCGCAGAGGATCGGGCCGACCGGAACTCACCAGCCAAGAGGCTTGTCTGCTCGCCCGCCAGGGCGGGCGGGACTGGGAGCTGAGGCTCCGGCTTTTGTCGGAGCGCCGGGAGAGGACTGAGGTTGGTGGCGTGAACACAGCCTGCAGGGCGTTAGTGCACCGCGGCTAGCCGGGAGAGAGTCCGGGGAAAAGTCTGGACCTGCCAAAGAGGCAAGAGACTTTTACGTCCCTCTTTGTTTCCTGGTGCACGAGGAGAGGGGATTAAGAACGCTGCTTGACAGAGCTCCAGGGACGGGCGCGAGCCGCGGCTAAAAGTGCGGAGCCCAGAGACAGACATGAGACGCTAAGGCCGCTGCTGCCGCCACCAGGAGGCCTGTGTGCGAACACAGGTCACTAGCCACACGCCCTTCCGGGGAGCCTGTGCAGCTCGCCACTGCCGGGTCCCGGAATCCAGGGACAACTCCCCCGGGAGAACGCACGGCGCACCTCAGGCTGCAACGTCACGCCGGCCTCTGCCGCTGCAGGCCCGCCCCACACTCCGTGACCCTCCCTACCCCCCGGCCTGAGTGAGCCAGAGCCTCCGAATCAGCGGCTCCTTTAACCCCGTCCTGTCTGAGCAAAGAACAGACGCCCTCCGGCGATCTACACGCACAGGCGGGGCCAAATCCAAAGCTGAGCCCCTGGGAGCTGTGAGAACAAAGAAGAGAAAGGGAAATCTCTCCCAGCAGCCTCAGAAGCAGCGGATTAAAGCTCCACAATCAACTTGATATACCCTGCATCTGTGGAATACCTGAATAGTCAAGGAATCATCCCAAATTAAGGAGCCCTGTGGATGAAAGGCTCTTGGTGCTGCAGCCAGGAGTCAGTGCTGGGCCTCTGAGGTGGGAGAGCCAACTTCAGGACACTCGTCCACAAGAGGCCTCCCAGCTGCACATAATATCAAACAGCAAAAATCTCCGAGAGATCTCCATCTCAACGCCAGCACCCAGCTTCACTCAACGACCAGCAAGCTACAGTGCTGGACATCCTATGCCAAACAACTAGCAAGACAGGAACACAACCCCACCCATTAGCAGAGAGGCTGCCCAAAATCATAATAAGTCTACAGACACCCCAAAACACACCACCAGACGTGGACCTGCCCACCAGAAAGACAAGATCCAGCCTCATCCACCAGTACACAGGCACTAGTACCCTCCACCAGGAAGCCGACACAACCCACTGAACCAACCTTAGCCACTGGGGACAGACACAAAAAACAACAGGAACTACGAACCTTCAGCCTGCAAAAAAGGAGACCCCAAACACAGTAAGATAAGCAAAATGAAAAGACAGAAAAACACACAGCAGATGAAGGAGCAAGATAAAAACCCACCAGACCTAACAAATGAAGAGGAAATAGGCAGTCTATCAGAAAAAGAATTCAGAATAATGATAGTAAGGTTGATCCGAAATCTTGGAGATAGAATGGACAATAGAATGGACAAAATGCAAGAATCAGTTAACAAGGACCTAGAAGAACTAAAGATGAAACAAGCAACAATGAACAACACAATAAATGAAATTAAAAGTACTCTAGATGGGATCAATAGCAGAATAACTGAGGCAGAAGAACGGATAAGTGACCTGGAAGATAAAATAGTGGAAATAACTACTGCAGAGCAGAATAAAGAAAAAAGAATGAAAAGAACTGAGGACAGTCTCAGAGACCTCTGGGACAACATTAAACGCACCAACATTCGAATTATAGGGGTTCCAGAAGAAGAAGAGAAAAAGAAAGGGACTGAGAAAATATTTGAAGAGATTATAGTTGAAAACTTCCCTAATATGGGAAAGGAAATAGTTAATCAAGTCCAGGAAGCACAGAGAGTCCCATACAGGATAAATCCAAGGAGAAATACGCCAAGACACATATTAATCAAACTGTCAAAAATTAAATATAAAGAAAGCATATTAAAAGCAGCAAGGGAAAAACAACAAATAACACACAAGGGAATCCCCATAAGGTTAACAGCTGATCTTTCAGCAGAAACTCTGCAAGCCAGAAGGGAGTGGCAGGACATATTGAAAGTGTTGAAGGAGAAAAACCTGCAACCAAGATTACTCTACCCAGCAAGGATCTCATTCAGATTTGATGGAGAAATTAAAACCTTTACAGACAAGCAAAAGCTGAGAGAGTTCAGCACCACCAAACCAGCTCTACAACAACTGCTAAAGGAACTTCTCTAGGCAAGAAACACAAAAGGAGGAAAAGACCTACAATAACAAACCCAAAACAATTAAGAAAATGGGAATGGGAACACACATATCGATAATTACCTTAAATGTAAATGGACTAAATGCTCCCACCAAAAGACACAGATTGGCTGAATGGATACAAAAACAAGACCCATATATTTGCTGTCTACAAGAGACCCACTTCAGACCTAGAGACACATACAGACTGAAAGTAAGGGGATGGAAAAAGGTATTTCATGCAAATGGAAACCAAAAGAAAGCTGGAGTAGCAATTCTCATATAAGTTATATATATATATATATATATATATATATATGAAAATTGCTTGAGTGCAATGTTTTTTGTTTTCTGTACTGAATTCATTAGCATGGGTCGGTATAAAATTTAGCATAGGTCAATATGTAATTTGTAAACTAATAAGGTCTTAAAAGTGAGGAATTAAGTCTTTTAAATTTAATTATTTATTGTAAAGAGCAGAATAGCATACATAAACAGGTGCCTAAGGAAAACTTGTATTCTAATATGGAACTCTCATGAACACCTTTTTTTTTTTTTTTTTCTTCTAACGGTATGATAGTAGGCCATTTGATTATTTTTATGGCTTTAACTTTACAACAATGAAATATTCGTAAATTTTAAAAAGTATTTTTCTTTATTTGATGCTGGTGGGATACTGGAGAAATGAAAGGTCAAACACCTATTGAGGAATCCATACTTGTCTATATATTGTGTACTTTTATTTCAAGAACTGATTTAAAATTCCTAAAAGGATGCTATAATAAGTTATTATGCCATTTTACAGACTGAATTAAGTGAATTTCAGGGAGGTATGAAACTTGCCTAAGGCTATCCAGCTACCAAGCGGTAGAAGTGAGAATTAAATCCAGGTATACCTATCAAAAAAAAAAAAACAAACAAAAAAACATTATGCTATATATATGGAATCTAAAAAAAAAAAAAAAAAGTGGACATGAAGAACCTAGGGGCAAGACGGGAATAAAGACACAGACCTACTAGAGCATGGACTTGAGGATACAGGGAGGCGGAAGGGTAAGCTGGGAGAAAGTGAGAGAGTGGCATGGACATATATACACTACCAAATATAAAATAGATAGCTAGTGGGAAGCAGCCGCATAACACAGAGAGATCAGCTTGGTGCTTTGTGACCACCTAGAGGGGTGGGATAGGGAGGGTGGGAGGGAGGGAGACGCAAGAGGGAAGAGATATGGGGATATATGTATATGTATAACTGATTCACTTTGTTATAAAGCAGAAACTAACACACCATTGTAAAGCAATTATACTCCAATAAAGATGTTAAAAAAAAAAAAAAAATTGAGTTTAGCTCTGAATTTGGTGAGTCTGAGGCAAAAAAGGGAAAGAGGCATACTTTGGGAGGCAAATGGTATAATAGAAATATTATGGGATTTATAAACAAAATATCTCAGTTCCAGTTTTATTCCACTGCTTTCTCACTGCCACACAACTTCCTTTTAATTGAGGTAGAGCTGATATACAATATTATATAAGTTTCAGGCGCACAACATAGTGATTCACAATTTTTAAAGATTATACTCTTGGGACTTCCCTGGTGGCTCAGTGGTCAAGAATCTACCTGCCAATGCAGGGGACATGGGTTCGAGCCCTGTCCAGGAAGATCCCACATGCTGTGGAATAACTAAGCCCATGTGCCCCAACTACTGAGCCCGTGCTCTAGAGTCTGCGAGCCACAACTACTGAGCCCGTGTGCCACAACCACTGAAGCCTGTGCACCTAGAGCCCGTGATCTGCAACAAGAGAAGCCACCGCAATGAGAAGCCCATGTACCACAACGAAGAGTAGCCCCCGCTCTCCGCAACTAGAGAAAGCCTGTGCGCAGCAACAAAGACCCTACACAGCCAAAAATAAATAAATAAGTAAATTTATTTTTAGAAGATTATACTCTATTTATAGTTACTATAAAATATTGGTTATATTCCCTGTGTTGTACAGTATATCCTTGCAGCTTATTTTATACATAATAGTTTGTACCATTATATTGCCCCTCCCTCCATTCCCTTTCCCCACTGGTAACCATTGGTTGTTCTCTATATCCATGAGTCTACTTCTTTTTTGTTTTATTCACTAGTTTGTTGCATTTTTTAGATTCCATACATAAGTGATATCATACAGTATTTGTCTTTCTCTCTGACTTATTTCATTTAGCATAATACCCTCCAAGTCCATCCATGTTGCTGCAAACGGCAAAATTTCATTCTCTGTTATGGCTGAGTAGTATTCCATTGTATATACCACACCTTATTTACCAATTCATCTGCTGATGGACACTTAAGATTGCTTCCATATCTTCACTATTGTAAATAATGCTGCTATGAACATTGGAGTACAGGTATCCTTTTGAATTTGTTTTCGTTTTCTTCAGATATATATACCCAAGAATGGAATTGCTGGATCATATGGTAGTTCTATTTTTAGTTTTTTCAGCAACCTCCATAATGTTTTCCACAGTGTCTGAACCAATTTGAATTTCCACCAACAGTGTACAAGGTCCCCTTTTCTCTACATCCTCACCAACATTTCTTATTTGTGGTCCTTTAATGATAGCCATTCTAAAAGATGAGAGGTAATATCTCATTGTGGCTTTTTCATTTCTGTGATGCTTAGTGATGTTGAGCATCTTTTTGGGTGCCTTTTGGCCATCTGTATGTCTGCTTTGGAAAAATGTCTATTCAGGTCTTCTGCCCATTTTTTACGGGTTATTTATTTGTTTTGATAATGAGTCGTAGGAGCTGTACATATATTTTGGATATTAACCCTTTATCGGTCATATCATTTGCAAATATTTTCTCCCATTCCATAGGCTATCTTCTCTTTTTGTCAATGGTTTCCTTTGCTGTGCAAAAGCTTTTAAGTTTAATTGAGTCCTATTTGTTTATTTTTCCTTTTGTTTCTTTGCCTTAGGAGACAGATCCAAAAAAAATATTGCTACAATTTATGTCAAAGAGTGTTCTGCCTATGTTTTCTTCTAGGAGTTTTATGGATTCTGGTCTTAAATTTAGGTCTTTATTCCATTTTGAGTTTATTTTCGTATATGGTGTGAGAAAAATGTTCTAATTTCATTCTTTTACATGTAGCTTTCCCAGCACCACTTATTGAAGCAACTCTCTTTTCTCCATTGCATATTCTTGCCTCTTTTGTTGTAGATTAATTGACAGTAGTGTGTGGGTTTATTTCTGATATCTTTATTCTGTTCCACTGATCTGTTTCTGTGCCAGTACCATACTTTTTTTTTTCATTTTTTAATTGAAGTATAGTTGAAGTACAATACTATATAAGTTACAGGTGTACAATACAGTGATTCTCAATTTTTAAAGGTTATATGTATTCCAGGATTCCGTGATCATCAGCAACCTCACTGAGTGTTACTGGCAGCACATTCAATCTCTTAGTAAATAAATAGCAATGGTGATGAATTTTGATTGCTGTGAGTACATACTGTTTTGATTACTGTACCTTTGTAGTAGAGCCTGAAGTCAGGGAGAGTGATACCTCCAACTCTGTTCTTTCTCAAGATTGTTTTGGATATTTAGGGTCTTTTGTGTTTCCATATAAGTTTTTAAATTATTTGTTCTAGTTCTGTGAAAAATGCCACTGGCAATTTGATAGGGATTGCACTGAACTGCAGACTGCCTTGGGTAGTAAGTGTGGTCATTTTAACAATATTAATTCTTCCAATCCATGAAAAAGGCATACCTTTTTCTTATTAAGGTATAGTTGATGTATAATATGTTTCAGGTGTACAACATAGTGATTCACAATTTTTAACAGTTATATTCCATTTATAGTTATTATAAAATATTGGCTATATTTCCTATGTTGTACAATGTATTCTTGTAGCTTATTTATTTTATATATATAGTAGTTTTTAACTCTTAATCCCTTACCCTTATCTTGTCCCACCCCCTTCCCTCTCCCCACTGATAACCACTAGTTTGTTCTCTATGTCTATGAGTCTGGAAAATGGTATATCTTTACATCTGTTTGTGTTTTATTCAATTTCTTTCATCAGTGTCTTACAGTTATCCAAGTACAGGACTTTTACCTCCTTAGGTAAGTTTATTCCTAGGTTTTTTTTTTCTTTTTCTTTTTTCTTTTTTTTTTTTTTTTTACTATAAATGGGATGTTTCCTTAATTTCTCTTTCTGATATTTTGTTGTTAGTGTATAGAAATGCAACAGATTTTTGTGTATTAATTTTCTATCCTGGAACTTTACGAAATTTATTGATGAACTCTAGTAATTTTTTGGTAGCATCTTAAGGATTTTCTAGGTATAGTATCATGTCATCTGCAGACAGTGACAATTTTACTTCTTCCTTTCCAATTTGGATTCTTTTTCTTTTGCTTGTCTAATTCTAGGACTTCTAATACTATGTTGAATGAAACTGGCAAGAGTGGGCATCCTTGTCTTGTTCCTAATCTTAGAGAAAATGCTTTCAGCTTTTCACCGTTGAGTAAGATGTCAGCTGTGGGCTTATCATATACGACCTTTATTATGTTGAGGTATATTCCCTCTATACCCACTTCTACCATAAATGGATGTTGAATTTTGTCAAAAGCTTTTTCTGCATCTATTGAGATGATCATATGGTTTTTACTCTTCAGTTTGTTAATGTGATGTATCACATTGATTGATTTGTGGATATTGAACCATCTTTGCATTCCTGGGATAAATCCCACTTGATCATGGTGTATGATCCTTTTAATGTATTGTTGAATTCAGTTTGCTAGTATTTTGTTGAGCATTTTTGCATCTATGTTCATCAGTGATATCGGCCTATAGTTTCCTCTTTTTGTGTAGTATCTTTGTCTGGTTTTGGTATCAGGATGATGCTGGCCTCATAGAATGAGTTCAGAAGCATTCTTTCCTCAGCAATTTTTCAAAATAGTTTAGAATGATAGGTGTTAACTCTTCTCTCCATGTTTGGTAGAATTCACCTGTGAAGACATCTGGTCCTGGATGTTTGTTTATTGGGAGTTTTTTTTTCCTTATTATTATCAATATTACTGATTCAATTTCATTACTGATAACTGTCCATTCATATTTTCTATTTGTTCCTGGTTCAGTCTTGGGAGATTGTACCTTTCTAGGAATTTGTCCATTTCTTCTAGGTTGTCCATTTTATAAGCAAATAGTTGTTCATATTAATCTCTATGATCCTTTGTATTTCTGTGGTGTTGGTTGCAACTTTTCCTTTTTCATTTCTGATTTTATTGATTTGGGCTCTCTCCCTTTTTCTCTCAATGAGCCTAGCTAAAGGTTTATCAATTCTATTTATCTTTTTATAGAACGATCTCTTAGGTTCATTGATTTTTCTATTGTTTTTTAGTCTCTATTTCATGTATTTCTGCTTTGATCTTTATAATTTCTTTTCTTCTACTAACTGGGTTTTGTTTGGTTTTTTTCTAGTTACTTTAGGTGTAAGGCTAGGTTTATTTCACATTTTTCTTATTTTCTGCAGTAAGCTTGCATCACTATAAATTTCCCTCTTACAACTGTTTTTGTTGCATCCCATAGATTTTGGATTGTTGTATTTTCATTTTCATTTGTCTCCAGGTATTTTTTTATTTACTCTTTGATTTCTTCAGTGATCCATTGGTTGTTTAGTAGCATATTGCTAGCCTCCACATGTCTGTGTATTTGTATTTTTTCCTTGTAGTTGATTCCTAGTCTCATAGTGTTGTGGTCAGAAAATTTGCTTAATGTGATTTCAAGTTTCCTAAATTTACCAAGGCTTGTTTTGTGACCTAGCCTGTGATCCATCCTGGAGCATGTCCCATGTGCATTTGAAAAGAATGTATATTCTGCTGCTTTTGGGTGGAATGTTATATATATATATATCAATTAAGTCCATCTGGTCTAAATGTGTCATTTAAGGTCACTGGTTCCTTATTGATTTTCTGTTTGCACAATCTATTGATGTAGATGGGGGGTTAAAGTCCCCTACTAGTATTGTATTACTGTTCATTTCTCCCTTTATGTCTGTTAATATTTGCTTTATGTATTTAGGTGCTCCTATATTGGGTGCATATTTATTTACAATTGTTATATCTTCTTGTGTAACAGTCTTTGTCTTAAAGTCTATTTTGTCTGATATATTTATTTCTACCCTGGCTTTCTTTTGATTGCCATTTGCACAGGATAAACTTTTTCCATCCTCTCACTTTCAGTCTGTGTGTGTCTTTAGATCTAAAGTGAGTCTCTGGTAAGTGGCACATATATAGGTCTTGTTTGTATCCATTCAGCCACTCTGTCTTTTGATTGGGGTATTTAGCCTATTTATAATTAAAGTAATTATCTATATATACATTCTTACTGCCACTTTGTTAATTGGTTTTGGGTTGTTTTTGTCTTTTCTCTTTGTTCCTTTCTTCTTCTTTGTTCTATTTTCTTGTGATTTAATGACTATCTTTAGTGTTACGCTTGGATTCCTTTCTCTTTTTTTGTGTATTTATTATAGATTTTTGGTTTGTGGTTACCAGGAGGTTTATATATAGCAATCTCTTTACATATACATTTATTTAAGTTGCTGATCTCTTAATTTCAAACACATTTTAACAACCCTGCATTTGTACTCTCCTCCTCTCACAATTACTTTTCGTGATGCTACATTTTACATCGAATTGTTTTGTGTATCCATTAACTGCTTATTGTGGATATAGATGATTTCACTATTTTTGTTTTTTAACTTTCCTACTACCTTGTACATGGTTGGTTTTCTACTTTTACTGTATGTTTGCCTTTACCGATGAGCTTTTTCCTTTTTATAATTTTCACGTTTCTTTGGCCTTTTCTTTTTTACTTTAACATATCTTGTAAAGCTGGTTTGGTGGTGCTGAACTCTTTTAGCTTTTGTGTGTCTGTAAAACTTTTGATCTCACCATCAAATATGAATGAGCGCCTTGCCAGATAGAGTATTCTTGGTTGTAAGCTCTTCCTTTTCATCACTTTAAATATATCATGCCACTCCCTTCTGGCCTGAAGAATTTTTGCTGAAAAGTCAGCTGACAGCAGCTTTATGGGAGAGTTCCTTTGCATGTAACTTGTTGCTTTTCCCTTGCTGCTTTTAATATTCTGTCTTTATCTTTAATTTTTGACATATTAATTACAATGTATCTTGGTGTGTGTTGATCCTGTTTAGGACTCTGTGTTTCCAGGACTTGGATATCTATCTCCTTTCCCAGGTTAGGGAAATTTTCAGCAATTACGTCTTCAAACATGTTCTCGGACTCTTTCACTCTTCTCCTTCTGGGACCCCTATTATTCAAACGTTAGTATGCTTAATGTTGCCCAGAGGTCTCTTAAACTGTCCTCATTTCTTTTAATTCTTTTTTTTTTTTCTGTTCTGCGTCATTGGTTTCCACTATCCTGTCCTCCAGCTACTGACCTGTTCCTCTGTATCATTTAGTCTACCACTGATTCCTTCTAGTGTATTTTTCATTTCACTATTGTATTCTTCATCCCTGGTTGGTTGTTCTTTATATTTTCCAACTCTAATCAACTTCTCGCTCTGTGTGTCCATTTTTCTCCCAAGTTATTTGATCACCTTTACAATCATTATACTGAACTCCTTCTCAGGGAGACTGCCTATCTCCACTTAGTTCTTCTTTTGGGGTTTTATCTTGTTTTGTTATTTGGAACACGTTCCTCTACTGCCCCATTTTGCCTAACTTGCTGTTTTATTTCTATGTATCTGGTAGGTTGGTTACATTTCCTGTCCTTGAAGAAGTGCCTTTTTGTAGGAGATGTCCTATGAATCCCAGCAGTGCACTTCCCTCTCGTCACCAGAGCTATATGCTCTAGGGGTGTCCCCTACATGAGCTGTGTGGCCCCTTCTATTGTAGTAGGCTGACTAATGTGAGTGGTCTGGTAGGCTTGGTTGGTCCCTGGTCCAGTTGGTTGCCAAGCCCTGCCTTGCGTGAAAGCTGCCAACTGCTGGTTGGCAGGGCTCTGTCACAAGGCAGCTGGCTATGCGCCCAGGGTGAGTACTAGCTCACTGGAGGCTGGAGTCTGGGTCCAGAAAATCCTGGGGCTGGTGCCCACCCACTAGTGGATGAAACTAGGTCCTGGAGCTAATGCCAGCCCATGCTGAGCCAAATCCTGGGGTCTGGCTGCAGGGCCCAGGGGTCCCAGAGCTGGTGTCAGACTGCTGGTGGGTGCGGCCTGTTCCTGACAAAGCTGGCTGCAGTGTCCGGGGTGTCTGGAAACTTGTGTTGACCTGCTGGTGGGCGGAGCTGGGGGCTGGTGCTGCCCTGCTGGTGGGCAGGCTGGTTCCACAGGCTGCCTAGCTGTTGTTGCCCTGGAGCTGGTGTTCGCATGCTAATGGATGAGGCTGGTTCCCAGGATCTCTGGCTGCAAGGCCCTGGGGGGTTCCCAGGTTTAGTGCCTACAAGATGGTGTGTGGGACTGAGTCCTGGGCCTTGGTGGGCAGGGCCATGTCCAGGAGCAGCTGTGGGCTCAGGGGGTCTTAAGATAGCCTGTCTGCTGGTGGGTGGGGCTGTGTCCCCGCCCAGTTAATTGCCTGGCCTGAAGCGTCACAGTACTTACTGGTGCCTACATGCTGTTGGGCAGAGGCCAGGCTGGGTCCTGAGGTTAATAAGCTAGAGGGAGAATTCCAAAATGGTGCTTGCCAGCACCAGTGTCCATGTGGTAGAATAAGTTCCCCAAAATGGCTGCCACCAGTTTCTGTGTCCCCAGGATGACCTCTAGTTGCCTCTTGCCTCTCTGGAAGACTCTCTAAGATCACCAGGTTGGTCTAATCCAGGCTCCTTTCAAATAACTGCTTCTGCCCTTGTTGGGGCTTGTCTTCCCGGCACAGGCTCCTCGGGCTAGGGAGCCCGATATGGGGCTCAGAGCTCTCAGTCCTTTAGGAAGAACGTCTGCAATTGTAATTATCCTCCTGTTTGTGGGGTGCCCACCTCGGGGTATTGAACTTGACTATACCGCAACTCCATTCCTCCTGCCCATCTCACGGTAGTTCCTCCTTTATATCTTTAGTTGTAGAAGATCTTTCCTGGTAGGTTCTGGTCTTTTTCATCAACAGTTTTTCTGTAAATAGTTGTAATTTTGGTGTGCCCATGAGAGAAGGTGAGCTCAGGGTCTTTCTCTTCTGCCATGTTGGCTGATCTCCCCCTGCCACACACTTCTTTATACCTATTCCCTAATTTGCAAAATGAAAGTAGTTATACTTACTAACATGATGGGATTGATATGTTAAATTAGGTAATGCAAAAGGATTTTATTAACTCCAAAACACTGCTCATTATTATTGCTTTTATTGACTCACTTTTTTAAAGTATGCAAATGGTAAATTCTTCTGGATAGAAACATTTTTCTAGCACTGGATCTCACACTCAAAAACTGTGTTAGAGGGCTTCCCTGGTGGCGCAGTGGTTGAGAGTCCGCCTGCCAATGCAGGGGACACAGGTTTGTGCCCCGGTCCAGGAAGATCCCACATGCCGCAGAGCGGCTGGCCCCGTGAGCCATGGCCGCTGAGCCTGAGCGTCCGGAGCCTGTGCTCCGCAACGGGAGAGGCCACACAGTGAGAGGCCTGCGTACCGCAAAAAAAAAAAAGAAAAAAAAAAAAACTGTGTTAGAGAACTGAAAAACAAACTAAACATGTCTTCATGTAGGGTTTTGAAAAAGACAAAAATCCTATTCACATGATGTTTTTATTATAAATCTTCTATAAATGCTGAGGGAATTACACTGAATAATAATTCAGTGAAGACAATTCTGTGGAAAGGTGAGATGACATGTTCTAAGTACATTCCTTTCTGATTGTTTACTTAACACAGAAGTAGTTGGAAAGTTAGTTAGCTTATCTACAAACTTGTCTCTCATAAGTACCAGAAAAACCTCAAGCTAGCCTTTGGCAAGTGCTAGACTGTAGTCAGTGAGATTTCATTTTCTAGAAAGAACATCAAGCACCACAACTCTGGAATGCTGATTAAGAAGAAATTGCTATATGATACCAAATATGTGAAAAGGAGAGTTAATATTCAACAGTGAAACTTGAATAACTTGACAACTTTATCAGGAAAGCTTCTCCTATTGTATAGAGGTGAACTATGGCATCCGTTAAATGACAAGAATAGGCAATCATCGGAGTTAATCATAAAACAGCCTGTGGAACACATGTTGTTAGGCATAAAAAAGTGAGGAAAGTACTAGAGAGGGAAATAACTTAATTCTAATCCCAACTCTGCCACTAAGTGAGTGACTTTGGACAAGACACTTATCCCACATGAGCCTCAGTTTCCTCAACTGTAAAATGAAAGAATTTCAGATTAGAAAACTTCAAGGTTTCTTCTGTCTCTAAAATAGTATACTTCTGGGATTTAATTACTGTTGAGCCAAATCAGAAACTTTATGAGAGACCATCAGTAACACAGGGGAAACCGAACATTAATTAATGAGATGATCATTTAGTATATTAAAAAAGGGTATTTATATTAATTAAATGAGCAACATGTCAAAATCTACTTTGTAGCAAAGCAAACCTTAACTTGTCTGTAGAATCTGCTTACAAAGTCTGGGTACGGGGCTTTCCTGGTGGCGCAGTGGTTGAGCGTCCACCTGCCGATGCAGGGGACACGGGTTCGTGCCCCAGTCCAGGAAAATCCCACATGCCGCGGAGCGGCTGGGCCCGTGAACCATGGCCACTGAGCCTGCGCGTCCGGAGCCTGTGCTCCGCAACGGGAGAGGCCACAACAGTGAGAGGCCCCCCGTAAGGCAAAAAAAAAAAAAAAAAAAAAGTCTGTGTACATTTCAAAAAAAGTTACCTGGTATCACCCAACATTAGGTAACAGCAATAGGGTGTGACTCAGAATATGTACTTAACTGTATGCAGAAATCAAATGAGAGCCTGGGGAAAACCCTTTTGTTGAAGTAAATTATCACAAGAATTAACATGTAGCATTCAGTCAAGGGTAAGCACAATTTCAGCACGTAATAAAATGAAGATCGACCTCTGTTGAAACCACCACTTCCGGTTACCAAACAAAATCACTTCCTCCCAAACTAGGAAAGAAACAAAGCAAAACTACCAATTCTAGAGTGTTTATCCAGAAGCCTAAAATTTCATAAACTTTGGTGCAATAATTCTATTTCTACAGCTCTATACCAAGGAAATAATCCTAAACACAGAAAAAACTTCAAGCCTAAGAATGTCTATCATAGGGTTATTTATAAAAAGAAGAAATTGGGAACAATATAAATTTAACCAAAAAAAGGAATGGTTAAGTAAAGCTATAGTAATTAATATAATAAAATTTAGCCACTGAAAACAAAGACTCTGTGGGAGCATTGAGAAGTGTTTAAAGTAAGGCCAAAAAACTCAAAAGCCAAATACAGTAAGTCTCCTACACATGAACCTTCAAGTTGCAAACTTTCAAAGATGCGAATGTGCGTTTGCACGTCCAATCACATAAGTTAGTTCACATGTCTGGAGTACATTGTCACGTGCGTGTATCCTCTACAAGTGGTTGTGCTTTTGTGTACTTTATTGTACAGTATTATATAGAGTACAGTAGTACAGTATCTTTATCTCAAGCCCAGGATGTCCAGAAGCAAGCCTTAAAAGGAGTGGTGACATAGCTGGTGCTGCTAAGAAGCGCCAGGCAATAACAATGGAATCTACTGTGCAACAGGAGGAGCTTACTAATGAGGACCTGATGGAGTTGGAGGCCCAGATAAAGGACAAAGAGAGACAAGAGGAAGAAGAAGTAACTGAAGACCCAAAGAGATTCACAACACTGGAAATGGCAAGGGGATTTTCTTTGAGGAGGCACTGTTAGTTTTTGAGGCACAGGATGGAAACATAGAACAGTACACAAAGGTTGCAGCAGCCGTTCAAAATGCAATCCAGTGCTACAGTGTCATCTATGACAAGAAAAAAAGAGCTACTACCCAGACATCACTGGATCGTTTATTCAACAGGGTAGATAGAATTGAATTCAGCAAGGAACCAGAACCTGTGCCATCAACGTCAGGCGTGAGTGAAATTGCATCTTGCCCTCCATCTCCTATTGCTGATGATCCCTCAACTCTACCTCTCCCACCTCCTCTCCCTCCTCCAGTCAATAACTCTTCTTGCCTGTTCACTTGATGCCAGCCCCTGTATGCCAGCTGTTGTACTGTACTACTGTACTTTCCAGGGTACTGTACTGTAAGATTAAAAATGTTTTATTTTTTGTGTTTATTCTTTATGTATTATTTGTGTGAAAAGTATTATAAACCTATTACGGTACAGTACTGTATAGCCAAGTGTGTTAGTTGGGTACCTAGGCTAACTTTATTGGACTTACAAACAAATTGGGCTTAAGAACTCACTCTCAGAACGGAACTCGTTTGTATGCAGGGGACTTACTGTATGTACAGAACTGCACATACAATATGCTTTCAGCTGTGTTTAAAAAAATAAGTAAAACATATATGTGGAAAAAAGTGACGGGAAGCAAATACACATTAAACGATAGTTTTATATGACTGGTGGTACTGTGGGTAAATTTTAGTACATTTCTGTGTTTCAAATTTTATTTAATGAATATAATTTATCTTTAATAATGATTATATAATTGAGTATACAAAATACATTATTGCATTACTCATTAAAATATTCCTCTAAGGTAAATAGGGTACAAGTTACGGTTATTTAGCATGGAAACCCTGGAAATGTCTAGAAGTAAGTCTTTTAAAAATAAAATGGATTTTAAAGGAAATCCTTCAAAGGAAAAAAAAAAATGTAAGTCCTGGGAGATCACTGAGAAGTTAATTCTATGATTTTTACTTTTTTAAATGTAAGTCCTAACGTAAGACAGGCTTTAAGGCCTAGATAGAAGGCACCAAAGAACATCAAGAATATGGCTGAACCAGATGACACTTCTTGGGTATGCAAAGTCTGGCCTTCCAGCAACGATTATAACCAGATATTAGGAAAATAAAATAATTTACCTAGGATCTCTGTCAGTCAGTGTACAAGACCAAAAGCTAAATCCAGGTTTCTTGACCATTCTAGTGGTACAGGAAATAGATTCTGTATAGCAGCTTATAAACCAAGAGATGGAGCTTAATATTTTTAAAATATCAGTGCTTACGTTTTTTGTTTTTAAATTAAAAGCTACCTAAAACCCCTGAACTTGCCAGCACACACACAAGCCTCAGGCAATATTAAATTACTCATTCTTCATGTTACTTGTTTTTCCAGGTTGGGGTGTGTGTGTGTGTGTGTGTGTGTGTGTGTGTGTGTGTGTGTGTGTG